>NW_018742924.1:772131-1333202 GCF_001683475.1 Chenopodium quinoa
GGATGACGAGTGTCAAAAAGCCTTTGACCGGATCAAAAGCCTATCTCGCAAATCCTCCCGTAATAGCGCCAGCACTTCCCGGAATACCTCTTAGGTTATATTTGACGGTTACCAAAGAGACAATGGGAGCCATGCTAGCACAAGAGGTAGAAAACAAAGAGAATGCAATCTATTACTTAAGTAAGAAGATGCTCGAATACGAAACACGCTATACACCACTCGAGAAATTGTGCCTCGCTTTGGTGTGGGCCATGACTAAGTTGAGACATTACATGTTGGTGCATACGTTTTCGTAGTATCTCATTGGATCCACTCAAAAACTTGTTTCGAGAAATCAACGCTTAATGGAAGTATTTCAAGATGGATAGTCAACTTAGCCCAGTTCGATGTGCGGTTTATGCCACAAAAAGCTATTAAAGGATCTGTGGTGTCAGACTTTCTTGCAGATTTTCCAATAGAAGACTCGACACCAATACAGGACAATGAATTTCCAGATGAAGATTTGATGGTCACCGAAGATGATACTTGGACCTTGTATTTTGACGGAGCCTCAAACCAAAAGGGATGTGGTGTCGGAGTGCTACTAGTATCACCTAAAGAAGAACATGTCCCAATCTCAATAAAGCTTGATTTCGTCGTTACCAACAATGCTACTGAATATGAAGCATGTGTGGTAGGCCTTGAAACAGCCTTGGCATTGGAGTAAAGAAGTTAAGGATATTCAGAGATTCCTCTCTAATCATCAATCAAATATCTAAAAGGTGGAAAGTTAGGAGCGAAAGCCTAGCTCCTTACCAAACATATTTGGAAACTCTACCGATCAGTTAGAAAAGGTAGAATACACATACCTACCTAGAGAATAAAATCAATTTGCTGATGCCTTGGCAAGATTAGCCTCAGTGGTTAGGATTCCCACGGATATCGAGCAAATGCCTCTAACTATCGAAAAAAGGCACAAACCGGCATATATACAGGCTATAGAAGACGACGACCCAGTCCAAGACGAAGATGAAGAACAAGAAGAAGAACCATGGTATACAGACATTCTCAACTATATCACCAATGGAGAATACCCTCCTCATGCTGAAAAAAGAGCTAAGCGAGCCTTGAGACTTTTGGCTTCTCAATATGTACTCATAGACAACGAACTACATAAAAGGGTGCCTAAAGGTCAAGCCTCCTATGTGTAGGGAAGGTGGATGCACAAAGAATAATGAGAATGGTCCACGAAGGAATCTGCGGAACTCATATAAATGGCAAAATGTTAGTCCAGAAAATAATGCGAGAAGGGTATTATTGGACTACCATGAATAGGGACTGCCATCAATATGTAAAAAGATGCCCTAAGTGTCAAATTTATGCCAATTTACAGCACGTTCCTCCATCTTTGCTCTACATCTACACATCACCATGGCCATTCTCTACCTGGGGAATTGACATAATTGGCAAGATCGCTCCTCCAGGGACAGGAGGCCTTGAATTTATTCTAGTAGCAATTGATTACTTTACGAAGTGGGTTGAAGCACAATCATATGCTAAACTCACCGCAAAACATGTAGCACTCTTTATCGAGAGAAATATCATTTGTCGATATGGAGTCCCACATGAAATGATAAGTGACAATGGAACTCACTTTCAAGCCGAATGTGAAAGAATTGTTATATAAATATGGTATCCAACATCATCATTCGTCCCTTATAGACCTCAAGCAAACGGAGGAGTCGAGGCAGCTAGTAAGAATTTAAAGACTATCATCGAGAAAATGACAGAAAATTATAAGGATTGGCCTGACAAGCTTCACTTTGCATTGTGGGGTTATCACACGTCAATTCATACGTCAATAGGAAATACACCATTTTCTTTGGTATATGGAATGGATGTCGTACAACATGTCGAACTAGAAATACCATCTCTACGTATTGCGCTAGAGAGTAAACTCGATGAAGTCGAATGGACTAGGGCACGATATGAAGAACTGATCCTTCTCGATGAAAAACGACTAGAAGCCCTACATCACACTCAGTGCTATCAAACTCGTATGGCTAGAAATTTTAATAAGAAGGTCAAGACAAGAAATATCAAAGTAGGAGATTTGGTATTAAAAGCGCTAAGAAAAAATGTTTTATATCCAAGGGGAAAGTTTAGACCTAATTGGTCTGGCCCCTAAATTGTCAAAACAATCCTGTCAGGTGGTGCAGCAAAATTAACTGACATGGATGGCAATGAATTCTCAAACATGACCAATCTTGACCAACTTAAAAAATACTACCCATAATTACTTGAGTAGGACACTCAAGAGAGCTACGTTCGGCCTGATTCCTTAAGAAAGGATACGTAGGCAACCCATTACGGGTGCGGCCACTTTATTTTTCGACATCTCCGCGTTCCAGAATCAATAAAAAGTCAACAAAAGTCGGAAAAGCGACTGGCGTCACAGAATAGAGTCTAGCGCCAGCCAAAAGCCATTAGCGCCAGACGGTGGAATTGGCGCCTGGCGCCAGACCTCAATATCTGGGGCCAATCTGCATTTACTGACGCCAATTCAGTCGTAAAATCTGGGCGAATTTCGGTGTTTTTTGGAAAAAATTTCGACTTCCGTACTCGAAAAGTTTCCGAAAATTAATTTTTTTTTTCGGTTTTTCATTGTTTCAATAAAAAAAAAATTTAAAGTAACAATTTAATTGAAGGCTGAAATTTCATTAATGAAATAAAATTGCATTGTTAATGGAATTTAAATAAGGCTGAAATTAATTAACTTTAAATAAAAATTAAGAATCTAATAAATCTAAAGCTAAGCAATGTTCTAGTCTTTCTTCTCCTTCTTTGCTCTTTTCCAATTCTTTTTCTGCCTCCTCCTCTTCATCGATTACTTTGGCTAGTAGGCATCCTTTAGAGGACCTACATTCAATCTTAGAATAGATTGTTTCTCCTTCAGCTAGCACCCCATGCTTCTTTTCCACCCAAGCCTTCTTGTCTATAACTTTTCTTTTCCCCTTGTCTTTAGTAGTATTCTTCTTTTTAGGCATTATAGGTGTCCTGAACTCAATTCTTGCACCTAAGCGTTCCTTGGCCGGTGTCACCCTGTCACCTAGACGATTCTTCACATCGGTTCTACCCTGATCAATTGAAGACTTCTTCAGCAACCACTTCTTTACATCATTAGGTAAAGAAGGGGGAACCTTTTGGGTAATTACTTCCCATAAGGGTCTAGCGCTCCAGTAAGTGTCAAATTTATCTACTTCTTGAGATATGGGATACTCATAGGGAGGATAAAGATCCCCGGAGGGAATATTTTGAAGAAAGCCATATTGTCTCTTTACTCTGCAGGGGTAATAACATGTCATGCGAGACAAGCTTGGAAGACGGCAGAAAGGTTGCTTGTTAACACCAACCATCCTTTTTATTTTCCACCATGGGATGACCCACTTGATAGCAAAGTCACGTGATTCAAAGACTTTCTTCCACCCATGGCGCCCAATTTTAGGGATGCGCTTCTTTCTTCTCACAAAGCAAGTGGGCGTGTAACTTTCAATGTCGTCCGGAGGGCTAATTAATCCTAGCCTTTCCATTAGCCACATCTGAAAAAAAAAAAAACAAAAAAATTCCAATGCAAATAAATTAATATTACAATACAAAAATATATTTTTTGATTTCTGTAATTAAAAATATTATTTTTCTACCTGTAATAAAATTGGAGAACCGCGAAGAGGTGCTTTTGGGTCCCTTTTCAACTCATCTAGACTAATCATAGTCTCTCCAACTATTAAAGGCATTGGATTTCTCCCCGATTCAATTTGTTCAAGCACAGTGGTTATAATTGATTGACCCTCATTAATTTTACCACTACTAAGGCAATATTGATTAAGCATGCAGAATAAGAACGCCCTTCTTCTATATATGTGAAAAGATTCAGAAAGCGGTTTATCAAAATAATAGCGTGCAAATTCTTTTAAGTTCACCACGTCGCCATTCACTATCTTTGATAAATCCCTTTCCTTCAAGTTAAAGAAGCGCTCAAAATCCTTATAGTAATATGCATCTACTCTAGGGATTACTACCAGGTCTATTGCAGAGAAGCCTAAAATAGCACCAAATTCCTCTGGCAAAGGGCTAATTTCATCATACCCTATTCTAAAACAATGTGTCTCAATATTCCAATATTCTAAAGCGGTATGTATGAAGTCTATGTCTAGATCTACCCCTTTAATGCCATATATTCCCCCCAAGTGAAATAAATCCAATTCTTTTCTTTCTCTAGCATTGAGAGATCGACACCATTCATTAGAATATTGGGTGAAGGTTTTAGTGGCTAAAGACATGATTATTATTTTTTCTAAAGAAAAGAATAATTTTTTTGCTGGAATTAGGTGAATAATCGGCTGAGTAGGGGGCTATTTTTGAACAAATTGCGAGGAATTTCAATCTGACTGGAATACGTAGTCAGCGTCAATTGGCGTCACACACCCGAAATTGGCGTCACCCATCTGCTATTGGCGCCACACGCTAGAAATAGCGCCTGGCGCCACGCGCCACAGGCTGACGCCAGCTGGCGCCAAGTCAGCAGGACAGCCGCGCGTGTTCAGTTTGCGTTCTGATTTTGATTTAGAGTCGGTTAATGACTTTATGGCCCCGTTTTAATATTTTTCTATCCTTTTCTTAATTTAATTAAATTTAGCAATTATTTTTAGTTCATTTTTATTTTCTCTTGATTTTATATTAAAAAATCAGCCTTTCTCTCCGTTTTTTCCTTTTTATTTTTCTTTTTGGGGGAGAGAGTCGGATAATACCCTCCATCAATAATGAAAATGACGGAATTTTTGCGCAAAATTGTTATCACATCTGCACACACTAACATACACTAACATAATAATAGATAATACATAACAAAGTTTCTAAATAACAAGTCAAAGGCAAAGTTCTATAAAAAGTCAAAATAAAATACATATACAGAAATAAACTACGGCGCCGGAGGATGTAGGCCCATCATGCCATAAAACTGCGCCGTCCGAGGAGTCACCTCTCCACCAGCTCCGACCTCAGCACCAACTCCAGTCTCCGTAGGAGGAGGGAAACTCAAAACAGGACCACTCCAGCCAAGGTCAACCTGAGGCTGAGACCGCGGAGGCTGCTGCGATGACGAGCCAACCTCGTACATCCCACCACCTCTGAAAGCCGAGGTAGCCTCTCCTAACGGTGCAGCAGGAGCACCCTCAGAAGAAGACCATGAGCCCTCAGCAACGTCGGCTCGAGCAGCCTCGGAACGACCACCTCTACCTCCTGACGAAGTGCGACGACGTCTCGAGCTAGACCTCGCCGGCTCTCTCCGCCCCTCAGGTCTCGTACGGGTGTGAGAAGCAATCGGCTGACCCTGCAAAAAGAATTAAATCAGAAACAAAGTGAAAACTGAAGTTACCTCTTGGACAGCGTCGTCTCGACGACAGGTAGTCGCGTTCCTCATCCGGACGAGTTGGCTCCGGAAGGCATCTATGCATCGTGTCATAGCCGAAACCACCTCGCGTGAGAACTGTCAAGGAAAGTTAAGTTAGTAAAAATGCACGATAACTGAATACAAGATTCTGAATTAGAGCTAGACTTACTCTGGTCTGGTGATGAGGAATCGACCGCTCCACGAAGCGCTCGCCCTCAGGAGCCGGAGAAATCATCTCCTCGATCGGCCTGTACATCCCGTGGTAGTGGATGGACATACGGGGTGGCACAAACTCAGTGGGACCATCCTAATGGAACAGAAAGAAATCAGTTAAGAATCTTACCCTCACATCCTCGGCCGGCACGGGGGCTGGAGCTAACAAAGGAAGCAGCTCCTCAGCATAACTCCGCCCAAGGATCACGTGGGACCGCCAAAGAGAACCAGGTTCCTCACCCATGCTCGACAACTCTCTATCGTCGAACATGTGGCGTGGTGGAGGAGCAGGAAAGACAAAAGCATCAGAAGAGTGCTGTGTAGAAACTCTCTCTCCTAAGTACGCAACCGCTCCGTAGGTCCCCAGAAAGTAACGGCGCTCAGCAGAGTACTGTGCAGCTAATCTAGGGACTGTCCAACCGCCCCATGGCCGGTATACTACCTCAGGTCCCTATAAAAATACCAATCGGGTAAGAACATGTCTAAAACGTCGCAAAAGAGCAAGATAAGCACTAAAAATCGTACCGAGATGATCCGACTCCGGACACGTGCATAGACAGGTCTACATGGTGGCCGCCCCAAGAGGCGCTCACCGGATATCCACTCAGCGATGGTCTCGCCGGCGCAATGGAAGGAAAGTATTCATAAAACCAGATCTACAAAAAAGCTAAAGCATGAGTAAATGCTTACTAAACATATAGGGCTAAACTTTATAGGGAATAATGTTTACCTCTACGACTTTCCAGAAAGCAGACAAAGCAACATTCGTCCTAAAAGACCTGTGGCGACACGAGTCCCTCAGTGCGCGAACGAAGTTAGTATAGGCCAAGCTGGCCCAGTCATAAGTCGCGATCCGCCGGAGATCGCGAACAGCAGGGAGGTAGTAAAGAAACGCCCTACTACCCTTGTCAGGGGAGAATGACCCTGACAACAACATCAGCACATAAATGCGCACCCGCTGCTCTCGGGTGGTCGCATCATCATCAAGAGCCGCTGCCATCTCGACCTCAGCTCGGGCCCGAACAGCAATCGGCCCCAACAGTTCCTCGACCTCTGAAGAAAAGACGTCGATACCGCCGTCAAATGGTAGCGGCACATAAGAGAACTCCAGTCCTGTGATGAGACTGAAGTCTGTAGGAGTGACCATCATCTCACCCCATGGAAAATGAAAGGTGTTGGTGGTGTCCCAAAAGAACTCCACCAGAGCGTGTACTACGTGGTGACCCCCGCTGGAGGCAACCATAGCCTCGGAGGTCTCAAACAGGGCAACCAATCCGCAAGACTCCCATAGGAGTCTCGTCTCTCGATCTCTGGCGATATGCATCCTATACAAATCGCCTAGGCCATCGCAGCAAGAGCCGTGATGTCGTGTCCTCCCAGGCTCGGTTCCGCGTCTCACCCTCTCAGAAATGTGGTGGACAGGGGAAAAGAACAAGGTCTGCTCATCCCATTCTGGGAGCTGACCAAGCGAAGTGGACGGTGTAGTGTCGTCCTCCACGGGCTCATGCTCCCGTCTAGTGTTTCGGGACCGTGAACCTGAGCCTCGTTGTCTAGCCATGCTACATTGTGCAGAATCGTCATAAATCAAGGTTCTATAGTATCTAAAGGTTTGCCTAGCCGCATGATACTATGTTCGCAAAAAACAGAGTACGTAGTACTAAAACAGAGCACAAATTCAAATTGAGCATGATAGCATTTTTTCAAGCAATCAAACAATTTTTTGCAACACCATAGTGATTATTGTGACAAATTGAACAAGAATTGCTAGCAAAAACATCAAGAACGAGTCACATTGTTTTTCACGACCTTAGGAGGTCCAACAATGATGGATTGCTCATTTCTTCGCCAAATTGAGTCAAACAAGTCTCAAATTACTCCCAAGGCAATATACAAACATAAACAAGCAATTTAATGGCATAAAACTTGATAAACAAAGCAAATTGAGCATTATAAGTTTTGAATTCTCATGAAATTCGTGAATGAACATGCCAAAATTCATAAAAACCGGTGTGAGTTGGAGGAAAACTTACATAGATCGGGAATATGGATGAAAAGAGCATTGATATGCAACAAATTTGAGCGAATTCGGTTGAGAAACGAATGAGCAACGATCAATTGAAGTTTCGACCTCTTTCGAGCAGTGTTCGCAACAAACCAGAGCAAGAAATGAATTAAAAACGGGAATTTAAAGTGATTCCCGTGTTGGCGCCAGTCCCTAGGCATTGGCGTCACATTCTGTGCTTGGCGCCAGACGCCAATTTCAGCGCATGGCCCTAATGCCAGGTTCATTGGCAAAAGGCACCGACATATAGGTTCAAGAGAAAAGAGCGCCGACGTACAGGCATAGCAAAAGGCAAGTTCAGGCGAACTTTTTAAAGATCGACGGGCGTGGATCTTCGGTATTTTCCTTTAGGAAATTATCGCATCAAATGAGGATGACTTCAAGAGAAGATGTCTTCGACATCATTCCCTAGCTTGCGGAAGGTTGTCACAAACAACTGAAGGTAATTTCGGGCGAAATTGTCTTCGATCATAGTTCCTGAGGCATGGAAGATGATCATAATGCGGATGAGAATTATTTCAAGAGAAATAATTTTCGATGATATTCCCTTGGACGTGGAATATTATCATTGCAAAGAAGGTAGTTTCATGCGAAGCAATCTTCTAATTTGGAAGCAGTTACGAGGCGTAGCGGTTTTCAAGCGGGATGGCATTCTCTAGCTTGCAAGAGGTCGTCAAAACAACAATAAAGCAGCAACAATCGGTTACTTTCAGAGACGTGTGCCCGACGATGCAAGATACGCGTTTCTTAACTCTTTTATCTGTTTAACTAATGCTAGTTTTGCAGGTATCGGCGTTACAAGATTGATTTAGGATCGCAGAACGTTCTGAATCATTCTCCGTCCCTATCGATACTTAGGCTTTGGTTTTTCGAAACTTGCGTTTCTCCAAACTCAGTCAAAGTGGGGGCTTCTGTAGACACCCATTTGTGTCTCCCCAAAACCAAACCCAGTGATGAGTACCTTTCACATCGAATCATAATTGAATGAAACGAAAGTGTGGAAAGGTCTAGTGTTGCGGAAAGTTTTATTTCTTTTCTTTTCTTTTCTTTTCTCTTCTCTCTGCTTTTGAAAACTTTATTTTAAGAAAACTGTCAATCCAGTTTGATTAGTCCATGATATGGGTCCAATAGTGGTGTAGTTGGATGAGGCTTGCAAAGACCTTTCCAACGATATATTATAAGCCCAATTCCGATGAATATTAAGGAATTTATGGCCAATTTACTAAACTGGGCCCGGTTTGAGCTTTGAGTACGGCCCAATGATCTAGGGGAGGGCCTAATTTGATTTATCATTCCTAATGTAATTAGGAATGGTTTTGGTCTTCTAGAACATTCTAGAAGGTTTTATCATTCTTAATTCAGTTAGGATTCTTCAGAGTTTTAATTAGATCAAATAGCATTTTCGAGTGAAATTATATTATTTTATCTTCCAGTACGGTAAAATTATCGGATTTTCGAAAACGCGTTAAAATCCGGTTTGGCGTCTAACCCCAGGCCTCGGCGCCTGGAACCAGGATTGGCGCCAGACGCCAGCCATTGGCGCCTGGCGCTAGCCACTGGTCCTAGCGCCAATGAGCCAGGTCTGGCGCCAAGTTAGTTTTGTGATCTTCAGACTCTGTTTTGATAAATTATCTTTTTTGGATGTTTTTCTCTATAAATATCGTATCAAAAACTCCGTTTTCATTCACGGATTGTCAATATTCATTCACCATTAATAATCTACATCTATCATTCACTAATTCTTGTTATTCTTAAGTTTTAATAAACTCCGTTTTCATTCATCAATTTTCGATAACATTAATCTCTTAACATTCTTTCTAAACTTTACTCTTTAATACAAAATTCCGCATTCACAAGATCTTGATACACTTAGACATATTCAAACTTTCCTTCGCCCTAGACGTGAAAGAAAGAGGTACGAGGCATCCAAGTAAGTACTTTAATGGTTTAATTGATTTATGATGTAGATATCATGCTTAGATCGTTATTTTGATTCCTAGTATCATGTCTAGGGTATCTTTAATATTAAGTATGATTTAAAGTATGATGCTTCCTATGTTCTTTCTAATGTTTATGATTATTATTAATAATGTTGATTATTTATTATGTTGCTTGATATGCATATTATTTTATATTGTTATTGCTTAATCACCTTTTATTGCAGCTGAAAGGGAATTGTTATTTGCAACCACGCTTAATAAGATAATTAATAATCTTGTTAGGTTAATTGTGATTATAATTCAAGTGATCGCCAATAATAGATTTATTTGTGCATTAATGTTCAACCAACATAGATTAAACAGGTTTAGGGTTAATTCTATTGATTGTATGTTAGTCAGAAAGCGCACCTGAATACGAGCAGAATAAAGTAGAGGCCTATTATTAGGGCAGGTTCAATCTCTTTTAGGTTGGATTTGTACATCATCCCCGGACCCTTATTTGGTTCATGACCTTATGGAGTTGACGATCTCTTGGATCGTTAAGGGGTGTAACCTTCACCTTGTGAACGGTTTACAAGTTCCTTAAAAACTTGTTGGCGACTCTTTTGCTCTATCTTCTTTCCTTTTGGACGCCACCGTACTTTAGTGTATGTTCACAGTGGGGTTCAAGCTAGTGGGATTTTAAAGGCTTGAAAATATTCCCTACAGCAACCATCCGGCCATTTCAGCCTTTGGTCTTATTTAGGACTGTTTATATAGCCACTAAGCATTTTTGTGCTTAGTTTTTAATCGGAGCATTGGCCGATAGTTATTACAACATTGAATTTACACTAAGTGTCGAACTTAGTTGTTTTAACAAACGAGCCTGTCTGGGTATTACCCAGACAAACAGGCAACATTGAATTAACACCAAGTGTCGAACTTAGTTGTTTAAACGAACGAGCCTGTCTGGGTATTTCCTAGACGAACAGGCAATTATTAAATCATACTAAGTATCAAACTTAAATAAACAATGGATCCATCTAAGTGTTACCCATGCCGTCAAACAAATGTAACCTTTACTAAGTATCGAACTTAGTTAGGTAAATGAAGAATCCGTCTGGGTATTACCCAGATGGATAATAAAAAAACAACAAATCAATTTTGCAAACAAAGTCTGAATCTTCATTAATTGACTCAATGTTTACAAAAAATTTACATTCTTAGAAGTAGTACTTTTTAAGATTGTCTACATTCCAAGTTCTAGGCAGGCGCCTGCCGTCTGCAGTTTCTAGGCGGTAGGTGCCGTCCCTTACTTCTTGATAGATCCGGTAGGGGCCTTCCCAATTTGGAGTTAGCTTCCCCAGCTCATTGGCCCTACCGGTTGCCTCCATTTTTCGTAACACTAAGTCGTCAACTTTCATGGGACGCTTGTGCAATTTTTTATTGTAGGCTCTAGTCATTCTCAGACGGTAAATCTCATGATGCAAGGCGGCATTGCCCCTGCGTTCCGGGAGTGAATCCAATGTCAGGCGCATCGCTTCCCAGTTTGCCTCTTCATCATATAGCATGATTCTGAGAGTCGGCTCGTAATGTTCAATGGGCAAGACGGCTTCAACTCCATAAACGATGAGAAATGGGGTTTCACCGGTTGCCCCCTTCGCTGTTGTCTGGATGGCCCATAGGACATGGATTAACTCTTCTGCCCATAAGCCACCGACTCTTTCTATTTTCTTCTTAATGCCGTCTGAGATGAGTTTATTGAAGGCTTCAACCTGGCCGTTTGCTTGGGGCCGGCCAACAGATGCAAAATAGCTTGAGATCCCCTGATCTCCAAACCATGTTTTTAGCTGAGGCGTCTCAAACTGAGGACCATTATCAAACACCATAGACATAGGTACCCCATACCGGGTGATAATGTTTTTTCCAGATGAAGGAAATCACGTCTAAGGTTTTGATGTTTTTAACCGTCTCAGCTTCTACCCACTTGGTGAAATAATCCACAACCACCAAGATGTAGCGCTTTCCGCCTGGGGCAGGCGTGTAAGGACCTAGAATGTCCATGCCCCATTTTGCAAACGGGATTGGGCTGTGGATGGCCGTAAGGTCAGTAGCCGGACGGTGAATGAGTTTGCCTAAATTTTGGCACTTGTCACATTTCTTTACCAACTCCTTGGCGTCTGCCTCAAGAGTGGGCCAAAAATAATGTCGCTTGACTCTGACGGCTAGGGACCTGCCGCCTATGTGGGAGGCGCAAAATCCTGAGTGCAAGTCTTTGAGAACTTCCTTCATCTTTTATGTGGTGACACACTTCAACAAAGGCTTCAGAAACTCCGCCTTGAAGAGTTCTCCATTTTCAGCTCAAAGCTTGCAGCTCGCTTTTTCAGTACGGCTGCCTCTTGTGGCGAATCAGGAAGTGTGTCGTCTGAAAGATAGGCCCGGATGCCATCCATCCAGGTAGAGCTTCGGTCTAGAATTCCAATGGGATCTTCATAGATGCTTCTCTTTTCAAGAACCTCCCAAAAGACTGACTGAGGCGTATCATGGCAGGCGGAAGACGCCAGTTTTGACAATGCATCCTCCTGGTTGTTTTCCGACCTAGGCACTTGATTCAGCCGGAATTCCTCAAGTGCCTCGGCCTTTTCTTTGACTGCCTGAAGATATTTGATCATAGCCGGATGAGTAGCCTCGTAGTTTCCCTCATACTGGCTAACAACCAATTGGGAATCAGAGTAGGCGTCAATTTTCATGGCCCCTGCCGCCTTACACATGCGAATGCTGGCTAGCAGGGCTTCATATTCCGCTTCTTTGTTAGAGGCCTGAAATTTGAAGCGTAGTGCATACTCAAATATGTCCCCTTCAGGAGACTCGTAGATTACGCCTGCACCACAACCATTCTTTGTAGAGCTCCCGTCTACATACACTTTCCAAACCTGATCAAGATTATCCGAAGCCACCGGACGGGTCATTTCAACAATGAAGTCGGCAAACGCCTGACCTTTCACTGCCTTTCTTGGTTCGTAAGTGATTTCAAGACTTTGCATTTCAATAGCCCATTTCAACATTCTCCCGGATGAGTCAAAGGTAGACATTGGCCGCTTGAGTGGCTGGTCGGTGTAAATCACCACCGGATGTGCCAAAAAGTAAGGCTTCAGTTTTTTGAAAGCCATATACAAAGCAAGGCCAAATTTTTCAACCATGGGGTACCGGAGTTCATCATTTTTAAGAACATGGCTAATGAAGTAAACCGGGAGCTGCACGCTGTCTCGCTCAGCAAGGAGAACGATACTGAGGGCATGATCTGAGATGACTAAATACATGTACAATGTCTCCCTAGGCAAAGGACTGACCAACCTAGGTAAAGAGTGTAAATGCTCTTTTAACCTCTGGAATGCCGCCTCAGCATCATCCCCCCATTCAAATTTGACCTTCTTCCTGATTGCTTGGAAGAAGTAGAGGCACTTGTCGCCTGACCGGTTGAGGAAACTCCCCAAGGCGGCCAGACAACCGGTGAGTCTCTGCACTTCCTTCACAGAACATGGTGACTTCATGTCTATCACCGCCTGTATCTTTTCAGGGTTAGCCTCTATCCCCCTTTGATCAATCAGGAATCCGAGAAACTTCCCAGACTCAACACCAAAGACGCATTTGTTTGGATTTAACATGACCTTATGCCGCCTGAGGGTGGTGAATGTTTCTCGGAGATCAGCACGGTGATTCGTCTGTAGCTTGGATTTGACTATCATGTCATCGATGTACGCCTCCGCATTCCTCCCAATTTGATCAATGAAGACCGACCGTATTAATCATCCGTTGGAAAGTGGCAGGCGCATTTTTCAAGCCAAACGACATCACAGTATAACAGAATAACCCCTGATCAGTGACGAAGGTAGTCTTCTCTTGATCCTTTTTCCACAGAGGTATCTGATGGAAGCCAGAGTAGGCATCCATAAAGCTCATCAAGGCGTGACCGGCTGTAGAATCGATCAGACTGTCGATCTTTGGAAGTGGGTAACTGTCCTTTGGACACGCCTTATTGAGGTATGTGTAATCAACACACATGCGCCAGGTCCCATTCGGTTTCTTAACAAGAACCACATTGGCCACCCAGTCGGGGAAGTTACAAGGCCGAATGAACCTGGCGTCTAGCAGCTTTTTGACTTCGCTAGCTGCCGCTTGACTTCTTTCCTCACCGTGGTTTCTTTTCTTTGGCCGGATGGGCTTCTTTTTTCGATCCACGGCGAGCTTGTGGATAGCAAGATCCGGGCTGACGTCTGGCATCTCTTCCACTTCAAAGGCAAAAATTTCTTTAAATTCTTTCATCAAAAGGTGCAAGTTTGCACCCAACTTTGCAAAAGCAACCGTCCCAACCTTCACAGTTGCTCTGGACGGCTGTCGTCCAGAGGTATATCAATATGTTCACCAGCCGGTTGGGGACGGAGCTCATCTGACCGTTCACCGGTCAGTGATTGCTATTTCTTCTCTTTCTTTACCTACACCAACAGGGGTGCCTTTCTTTTCTTCCCGGCTGCTGGTGGGGCAGGCGCTGGGTCGGCATCCTTGACATTGTCAAGGTCTATTGGTTCCTGGCCGCCTGGGGCCACAGTGTCTCTTACGGCTGAGAGATAGCACTCTCGGGCCGTCTTCTGATCCCCATTCAGGGAACCAATAGTGTCGTCATCCCTCTTATACTTGATGAGCATGAGAGACGGGATGATTACTGCCTTGGCTACGTTGAGGGTCGGCCGGCCAAGGATAATGTTGTAGGCGGTTAACTCCTCAACGACCAAGAATCTGACGACAATATGTCGTCCTTGTCCCTTCTCTCCCAGCCGGATGGGTAGGTCAATTCTTCTGACTGGGTAGACCATCCCACCCCAAAAACCAACCAAGGGGTGGGTGACAAGCTGCATGCTGCCGACGTTGTATTTCAGCTTTTGCAAGCACCGGAGGCTGATGATGTCTAATGAGCTGCCAGTGTCAATAAGGATTCTTCCAACCAGCTGGTTGGCGACCTTACATTCAATGACGACCGGGTCATCATGCGGACGACAGACGCTGCCCCTGTCCTTCTCAGTGATCAAGACGTCTAGGAAGGAGGTGCTTGCAGACGTCTGCTCATCATCATCATTGTCCATCTTTCGAAGACGGCTCTTGGTGCCCCGGATGGTTGGGCCACCACAGGAGAACCCGCCTGCATTTGTGTAGACCGGCTCCTTGTTGGTTTCCGAGCTACTAGCAGGCTGGGGTGTAGTCTTGGATGACTGACCCTTGTTCTTCTTCTTTGCCCCGGCTGGGGACTTGGAAATGTAGGACTTCAGCATTCCCTTTTCAGCCAGACGGTCCAACGCCCGTTGAAGGCTGAAGCAGTCGTTGGTGTCATGACCAACTTCCTCATGATATTGGCAAAATTTATTTTTGTTCCTGGATTGAATGGAACTTTTTATTGGATTTGGCTTCTCTAGGGACAGCCGGTCCTTAATTTCCATGAGGATGGAATTGCAGTCTTTGTTAAACTCGTACTTGGGGACGTACGGTTTAAACTCTTTCTTCTTCTTCTTCTGAGACGGCTGATTAGAATCACTAACCGCCAAGATTTCTTTTCTCTTCTTGCTTTCTTCTTTCTTTTTGGCCGGCTGGGCAGGCCGGCTGTCTTTTTGCTTGTCGGACTTCTTTGATTCCGACGAGTTACCAGGCGAGCAGAGGTCAGTAGCTTGAATGTAGCTTTCCGCCTCCCTCAGAGCCTCCTGTAAGGTGAAAGCCCCTTTTCTGACTAGGTCGAACATAAAAGTTGACCCGTCTCTCAGACCTTTGAAAAAATCTGTAAAAGCTACCTTATTAGACAGTCCTTGAATCAGAATTCTAATCAGATTGAACCGCCTGACAAAGGAGCGCATCCCTTCTCTCTCCCCCTGCTTAATGGTGCTCAAGTCCATGCTTTTTTTCTTAGCAGGGATGTACATTGAGAAGTTGGAAGCAAATAGGAAGGCAATATTCCTAAAACTATCAATGCACCCGGCTGGCAGGTTACCAAACCATTGTTGGGCGATGCCCTTTAATGTAGCCGGGAAGCAACAACACCAAGTGGCATCATCCAACCCCTGCAGATACACGAGGAAGGTATAAGCCATGAGATGTTCTTCCGGATTGGTGGTACCATCATAGGTACCAACCAACACATTCTTAACCTTGGACAGCTGTGCCGCTTCGGTTATCTCCTGGGTGAACGCAGAAGGTTGTTCACCCAGGCGAAGCAGACGAAGCTGCAAGCCCAGTGGTTGGACATTTTATTATGCCGCTTGACCTCTAAAGAGGGCCGGCTGCATGAAATGAGGGGGATACGGGTCGTAGACCTAAGTAGGTACATACGTTGCAACTCCCATCATCTGAGGGCCATAGTAGACGGTATTACCGCCTGTCTGACTCTCATGCAAGGAAGATGCATTCCCTGCAGAGGTATTGTTAAAGCTGTCAGGAAAGTTCGACGTGAAAGCCGACTCAGACAGCTGCTGATTTCTCTTCCGGTTGATAATCTCCCGGGCATCAAGAAATGATTTCTTACTTCTCACCGGCTGTTGAGCCCGGCGGGGGTTATTGATATTCTCCATAGGAAAAAGAATTTTGGACCAATAAATTGTCCCGGCTGCATTCTCCTTTGGATGAGGAGTTTCCTGTCGATCTTTGAATGATTTCCCCTTGCCCAGAGGAACCTTCTTGGCCGACTGACATGAATCTCTGGGTGATCAGCTCTTTAATTTCACCCTTGAAACTTGTCATGAATCTCATGATCTCGTCTTGGGTGACAGGCTCTGATCCAGCTGCTGTATGGGTTTCCCCTTCCGGCACCCGCCTAGGAGGCACCCCGCTCTAGAGTCTCTCTTGGTCGGATGCGCTTGTGATCCGTGCCATTTTTGGCACCTTTAGGCTATGTTTTCTTTATATTTATATACTCCTTTGTAGTCGTTTATGTCGTGTTTTTAGAGAATAATGCTCGATTCGCGTGTTTTTGTTTTAGTTTAGAGAAATGCATCCTTTAAATGGCTTTCTTATCATTTTATTCATTTCTCGGCTATTTCTCTTGCTTCTCCGTTTCTTTGTCTTGTTTTGTAGGTACGTCGCGGGCTATATGCATGGGAATTAAAAATAGCACCCACTAGGATCAATATGCACTTTTCGGAATTGAATTTGAGTTTGAAACAAAGGAAAACGAAGAATTGCAAAGTATCAAATAGGACCTTTGTGCATTGTTTTATTCATGTCTCGAGTTCTACATATTGGCTTAGGGTGATTCAAGATGGGTTGGAAACTAGACTTGAATAGCTTTCCAATGATAGGTTGCACGCCTTCATACAATTCTTAGATCGGAAGTTACAGCCTTTTGAAGTTATCCCTGGAAAACTGCCGCGGGCGCGGGCTACAGTACCTGCGGGCGCGGGGTTGCTGCAGCTCCAAAACTGCCGTATTTGGGCAGTAAGCACCCGCGGTTGTCCCGAGGGATCCCCGAGGGCGCGGGCTTGGGCCACAGGCGTGGCTATCGGGGTGTCGGTTCCCCTCCGCGGGCGCGGCCGATTTCTCCGCGGGCGGGGGTTTCTGGGTCTTTTACGATTTTAAGCTTCTTTTCTCCTTTTGTTTATATAGTTTTTGGTTTTCTTTATTCTTGATTCATGTAATTCTTTAGTTTTAGAATAGTTTTCTCTCTCTTAGGTTGAGAGCTTCTCTCTCTAGATTAGGAGTAGTTTTAGAGAGAGAAAGTGAGGAGTTTCAATGGTGATTGAGAGATTGAAGATGCAAGTGTGACAATTGTGTTCAAGATCTTCTCTATTATCAATGAGCATTCTTAACTCTATCTCACCTTATTTCTTTGTTTAATTTCATGTTTGTTTGGTTTAATTTTGATGTTTGGTGCTTGATTAGTGTAATTTTCTTGGTATTTTGTTCATTCTTGATTTCCATAGTTGTTAGTTGATAGATGATGATTCTTGAATAGTTGTTTGGCTAGGAATTGGGTGAAACTTGTATGATTGATTAATTGTGATTAATTTGGGGATTGTGTTGATTGATTGTTGAGATTAAAGTGATTAGTGAGGTTTGCATGTGTGTAATTCAATTTAGAATTATGCTAGATTGCATTGTAATTGCTAATGACATGAACAATTGATTTAGGAATTGCAATTATCAATTGGTTTAGATTGTGATTCTCTTAGTTTGTTATTTATAGTGAACCCTAGCTTAACAATTAGGAGATAGCTCTTTGATTCCTATTTATTGCTCTTATCATTAGTCCTCACAACCTTTGATTGGCATGCTCTTCCCATGTTGTTGCAATTGACATGATTACTTGTTGATCCCCGTTCCTAGTGTTTTATTTCCTTGGTTACTTGTTTTGTTAGTTGTTAGTATTCTCTCTTACCTTCGTCTTCGACCTAGCTTAGGCGCATAATTGAAAGTGCTTGAACATTACCGTTCCTTTGGGTTCGACCCTTGACTTGCCTTTATACTCGTATTTAGGTTTGTTAAGTGTTTATAAATTTAGTTTGACCGAGGGGAGATTAGATAACGACCTAGTTTTCTTGATTTTGAGAGAGCCGTCATCGGCTGTAAAGGTTTCAACCTGGGGATCTTCATCCTCCTGGTCTGTAAAGACTTCTAGGTCATCACCCAGACGGTTAGGGGGTGGTACAGAGTCTTGGACCATCTTCGAGGTACTCTCCCCACAGACCGTGCCAAATGTTTTGGGTGTTTTTGTCCCTTGGATTGCCCTTAGTTTCTTGAGTGACACGTGTCAAGGATGGATTGGTTCACTTTGGACCAACCTGAAGCTGGCACGTGACATCCTCTGGTTGGACCACGTGGCGGGGTAAAATTACCCTAAACAATTATCATACATGTTAATAAAAGAGGAACCATATCCACCTAAGGAAAAATAGTGTATAACACACATAAAGACATTCCATTAAAAGATTATAGGTAAATGTACCACTTCCCCTAGTTTGCCATAATCCCCTGACTTGAATCGATCATGCTTGGCAGCAATACCTATCTGCTTCATGTCCCAAGCCTTTATTCTTGGATAAGTGTCCCAATTCATAGACTCCCATTTGAGTCGGTCAAGGTAAAATAACTTCAACAGGTAACAAATTATTACTTGATTTTGACAACGTAATACATCGTTCAATAAATCAGACAACAACAACACATAGGTATTGAAAACATTTGGTAAATGTATGTACTTACAACAACAAAAATTGCGCATCCCCCACACCCTCCTGCGAAACCGTTTGCATAAAAATGTCTAGCAAAACTTGATACATTGTCCATTAATTTTGCAAGAACCAACTCACACCAATCAAACTGAATACTTTAAATCGCACAGCCAATAGCAGGTAACAAGTCATGCGGTAGTCTTGGTGACTGAGTTGGGCATAATATCATTTGTATTGCGATAATAAAAAACAAAGTCTTAAATTCTTCTTCTTGGTCATCTTCAAAATGACCCTCCAACTTATCCATCATTGAAACTGTAACTGGAATGCCTACAGAGGTGTAAGACCGGCCTAGTTCTTTTGCTGGTTTAGTCTCCCATGTCCTACCATACTTTAAAAATATGTTTTGTACTTTTTCACGTACAGCATCGAACATTTCTTTGGTAGAAGGTACTACCTTTGTTCCACAAGGGATTCCTAAAACCCAACTAACTTGATTTTTAGAGAAGGGAAATACACGGCCATCTGTGCCTACCAATACCCTACTTATTGGATCAATTCGTGTCATCAACCAATAAGCTAATTGTCGTGGTAAATGTATACCCTTCACAAAATGGAGCAATCCCCAAAACCCATCTCACCAACCCATCTCGTCTTTCTTTCATCAAAATTTTGACATATCCTTCCAAATGACTCTACCTGACAGTTCAAATTTGGAGGCTGGTTAAATATTTAAACCATGTTATTTTCTAATCAACAATACTTTACATACAAGAGCATTCCAATGGGAGATATAAAATAGGTAATAGCTAAGTTTACTAACCCGCCGAATGGATTTAGAATACTCCCATATCACCATCCTCCTAGCTTTAACATATCCACCAAGACTTAACGCATTATCCTAGATGTTAAGGACCCGAGCTCAATATAATAGTATACCAGTAAGAGTACATTGGCACTGATATTTGTAATTTGCATATTTATCACTACAGTTCTCATAATTTAAAAAAGGACACATTCATATAATTAGCATCACAAAGTTTTGTAAAAAAAAAAGCATCACAAAGTTCGGTTTTGAATGACATCAGTGAACATAGTGAGATGCATAAAATTAGGACATGCATTTAATTATGAATTCAGTTGTTAATCAGGACACATTCCATTAACACATGCATATAATTGACAGTTAAGTACTTAAGTTGTAATCAAAATTTTGGAATAATTGACATCATATTAACCACTATCACAGTCCAATTAACAATATCAAAATCCAATTAACAATATGAGGTAAGAGATTGCAACATCCAAATAATTTATAAGTATGTTACTAAGATGATTTATAATTAGCAATTAATATAATAAGTTTATAACATAGAACAGGATTTGCAATTAACATTTTATATTGTAATTACCAGTATCAATAACAAAATGGAAGGGATTAAGACTAGTACAAACAACACGAAAATGTACATATTGATTATCTTCATCGGATTTAGGCTGAAAGTAAGTGATGGTCAAATTCGATGCAATTCCTGCAGCATCGTCTCCCAAACTCAAATGAAAGCCGTTGAGGGTTTCAGAGTTCGAATTGGTATTAGAATCCACCATCAGGGACCTACACCGTTTCCCAATACCATTGATAGACATGATTATTTTAAATGAATCTGTGATGAGGATTTCGCAAAACTTTGAGACTAAAGTGACGAAGCTGTGTACAATTTGTGTGTTTGGGGATGATTGACAAACCATAGACATTAAAGACGGCAAAAGTAGTTGGGAGGTTCCGTTAACAGAACGAATGACGCCGTTCGGTCCATGTCATCGCGTAGGTGGACGAATGCACAGCTCACCAAGAACTACATGGCATGAAAATGACGATGGTAACCTTCAGTAATGCATGCGAAAAGACAAAAACACCCTTAGATGTACGAGTTATAGAAATCATAGAGATAAATTGGGAATTTCCGTTTTTTTATTTTGACAAGGTAGCTGTCCAACCAGGTCACATGTTTGAGCAAACTCTCGCCATCACACTCGGCTCCATGGCCGGTTGCCTTGCACAACGTATTAACCTCTTGTCTTTTAAGCTAAGAGATGACTATGTATGTATGTTGCTGCTTGGATACAAGAGATTGAGGTTTCCCTCACATAAAGGGGAGCTTGCTCATTTCACTTGGTTCTTATGCCGCCTGTATTTGAGTTTAGCTTGGCACATAGTTGCTGCTTGACAATCATGTCACTAAGTATGCAACTTTTTTGGCTTAGTAGCCGTTTGACTAAGCTCACAATAATGACAATGATGATCAGATCGTCCGGATGTGTCGGGGAACAAAGCAGCCTCTGTCATCGAGCTCAATGAGCCAATGAAACATCTGGTCTTACTGAAGAACAAAGCATCCCACAACCGGGCTTAATGAAGAACAAAGCAGCCCCTACGGCTGTGCTTAATTGATGAGAGAAGCATCCATGTAGCCGACTTGATTGATGAGCAGCGATGCCCCTGCATCCGGGCAGACTTAAACAACCCCTAATAGCCACGGCCGTTTGCAGCCCTTGATGCTGCTTGAGAACAACCGACTTCAATGCCGCCTAGCTTGATGCCGCTTGCTAAAAACTTGCAACCAGCTTTCTTGTTAGCCAACCATGGTGGAGTTTTAGCGTATTCTTATCATCAAAATAAAAGTAAGACTTTTATAATGATAATATAAGTAATAGTGCTTAAGTGGGCTTAAACCCATGCGGCACCTTTTTGCTCCCATGCAAATTATAGTTTCAGCTAGCTCATACCAAACCACTTGGCAGTTGTGTGTTTGTATGCAAGATGGCTTGTTGTCAACAATCTTAATAGAGTGAAAGTAGCCGTATGTTTTTTTTTTTTCATCATACAGAATGATTACAAAAATTCTACTATGGTCCACTTTATTTGGATCATCGCTATACTGAATTATCATTGGCCGATTTTTTTATTTATTTTTTTTTACCTTGGTCAAACCTTATTTTTAGTTATTTCCTTTTTTAATTCTTTTTTTATTTTCCAAAATTTAATTATTGAATTTATGCAAATCATTTTAATTACATTTTCAAAATTTAATTATTAAAATCAGATTTTAATAAAATAAAATAAATGATTAAACTAAAAAAAAATCAAAATAAAAAAAATGTTCATCAATTTTCTTCATAGTTCATCAATGTTCTTCAAGTTTTTTCATTCATGGATGAGATTAAACACAAACACATGATCTATGTCCATTAAATTTAAAAAGAAAATGCGAAATTTTAAGATATCAATAAGTTGTAGACGCTGCGAATTTGGGTACCAATTTAAATCCCTAAATAATAGGTTTGGATTGTATTAAATCAGTCAATGTTTGCAAAAATGGTTTATTTATGTAATCGAAATAACAATTTTTAAGTTTTACGATAATCGGGGTTTGTCATGAATATCTGAAAAAGAAATCGCATCATTATTTTTTCGAAACCTTGTTTGATCCAAAAAAAAGGGAAATCGAAATTGAAAGCTTGTTTGTGTAAAATGTTTTACCCAAATAAAGGATAGGACATTACCTGTTATAAAAATTGTAATTATTAAAAACATATGATATCAAGTTCTTTTGGACATTACCATTACTGATTTATAATTCATTAACATCTTGTTATTTTCTTAATTTGGTAATCTACGTTCTTCAAGATTATCTAATAAGAAAACGTATGATTTTTCTTCGAAATGTTGTTTGATCCAAAAAAAGGAGACCGAATTACCCACATACGGATTGGACATTACCTATTATATACATTTTAAATATTAAACGACTATGATCATACGTTATGTTAGAAATAATAAATTATTTGAAATTACTTTTCGACCTTTGCAAAATATTTGTAGCTAAACATGTTCAAAAATTAAAATGAATCTATTTTAATGATTATATACATAAAAAAAAAAATATAATGGAATCAATATCTTATAAGATATCTTTTAACATTAGAAATATTATTTAAAAAACATTTCAACCACCAATTATAATAAGGATAGTTTCCTAATTTCTTATCTTATTATTATTATATAGAAGATATTAAAATCAGTATAATTTTCGAATTTCAAAAGATTATATTAAAATATAATCTAAATATTAGAATATATATCTTACTGATTTTGTAGACATATCTTATGATTTTGTAAAATTATTGATTTTTATCACGCCTAGAATTATGGTAATATATATTTTTAATAATGCAATAAACATGGAATGTTTGATAAACAATCGTTTAAAATGAATTTAAAAAGAGGATAAAATTTAGTAAATGGAATATTAATAAATCTTAGTGTTATGGGTGTTTTTGGTCCCTCGGGAGAGTTACGTCACAAAGATTGGTCCGACTGAGTTGTACCTGCAAAACAACGGAGACTCCGGGTGGTTGGAGCTCCGCCTCCGAAGATCAAGTTAGTAACTTGAAAAAGAATAGACTACAGAAATTTAGGTGGGGATTTGCTTGGATTCCAAGCTCAGGTGTTTCTCTGATGAGAGAGAATGTAGGTGTAATAAATGATTGAACGTGTCCCCAAAATGGGGAAATATTTCCCTATTTATAGGGTCATTGGTAGGAGTGCCCCTATCTAGGTCACTTGACCTAGATTTTAGTGGGCTGCGTCGTTTTACGGAGCTTCTAGGGATTTGGGCCCTTGAAGGCCGCCATTTCAGAATTCTTCTGAAGGATCCACGTGTCGGATGGTTATGGGACCACTTGGGTCAGCCTGGTCTTGACACGTGGCCTTCTCCTATAGGGACACCTGTCTAGGGTAATTTTTACCCTAAACATTTTCCCCTCACAGGGGTCACGTGGAAGTCACGCGAGGCCTGTGACACGTGTCCACCTATCAAAGGTGAACAGTGACAACGAATAGTAAAATTTAAATTTCAAACGGGAATGCCCCCGTTTTCACCTTTTGTAAATAGAAGTTTACCTCCCCCTTTTTATCTCACTTCATTTTGTTTTGAATTTCTAGAGAGAGAAAGAGAGATTTTTAGAGAGAGATTCTCTGCTTCCGTCTGCGTCAAAGTTTTTCGGTTTTCCGCGTGCTAACGTTGCAACACCCGGTTCACCGTCTGTAGCTGTTTTCAGATTTTTTCAGAGTTAAAGTAAGGTAACCGCCTGCACCATCTTTAGCTTTTCTCTTTTTTAACTGGTATACATTCTTTCTCCGCCTGTATACATTGTTTAGGAATAAAAATGAGTTCTCAATCCACACACTCGGCACTGCCTAGGACACTCAGTCGGTCCCCCGGAACGACTGAGTCTAGAACAGGGGGTGCCTTTTCTGGACTGTCAGAATCGATGCGCTCATCTCCGAATTCCTCCCTCTTTGTGTCTGTGCAGGACAAAATGGCCAGAATGAAACAGACGGCCAGAAGATCTAAGAGCCGGCGCACTATAGCAGTGCCGACCGATGAGGTTGTTCCGGATGGGGAACATGAGGATTTGGAGGGGAGCGGTTCTGATGAAGAGGCTCCCTCTACTTCCGGGAGCTCAGGCGTACGGGAGGTAGGCGGTGAGGAAGCCGCCTCCTCTAATGGATCCGGCGATGATGAGGCCGGTGAAAGGTCAAGGGCCGAAACTTCGGGCTCTGACCAGGATAGCTTTGCAGCTGACTATCAGCAGCCGCCTAAAGTCGCTGACAACCCAAACCCTAAAAGTATTAGAATGCTGCCGGGTGACATTGTCCTGTTAAAGAGCGGTTGTAGGGCTTTCAAAGAGAAGCACCCCCTTGGAAAGGGATGGGATATTATCGTCCCGCCTTCTGACGCAGTAATGGCATGGGAGGATGACATTGATAATGCAGACTACTACTTTGTCTGCTACGAGGCGGTCATAGAAGCTGGCCTCCGGTTCCCCCTCCATATCGGGATTATGAAAATCCTGAAGGGGTATGATCTGGGAGTTTGGAAGTTCACCCCCAACTCGTGGGTGAACATTTTGAGTTACATCGCCGCCTGCGAGCCTCAGAATATAGCTCCCAGCTTCTCCGCCTTCGCTCATATGCATTACTTAAGCAAGACACCAGGCGGTCATGGGGCATGGTACACTCTTTCCACCTTGCCCCTGCATTTGATGAGTTTGGACAAGGTGTCCAAATGGTCCGGGTGGAAAGATAAGTTTTATTTTATTTCTTCTCCAAATATGAGACACAACTGGACACTGCGTTGGTACAACACGGAACCGGTTCTTCTAGGCAGGAAATGCCCTCTCCTGGAGCTATCTACTAAGGCTCGGGAGCAAATAATGGAGCCGGGTTTCTTTGAAACCACTACCGAGCCCATGGGGGATGGGACTCATATAATAGTTCCAAAAAACTGGATCCCCTACCCGGACTACTTCAAGGACGAATGCTTCTTGTCCGAATGTGGGTTAAGTCCCATGTTTCCCAAGGGTAGATCCACTTGCATCCGGAATGTTTGTGATTTTATTTTTACCTTACAAACTTTTCATAATTTCTTCTAACATTTATTTTGTTCATGCAGCCGACGCCTTGAAGATGGTTGATGCGCCAAAAACTCCGGCTAAGTCAGCGGCGCTACTGCGCAAGGAGGCTGCTATTGCCAAGAAAGCAGTCGTTGAAGCTAAAGAGTCCAAGAAAGGCGGGGTAAGACCGCCTAACTTAGTATTAATATATATATATATATATATATATATATATATATTTTTACAAAGGCAGTTTGCCGGTTGGGTATACTTAACTTTTTCGATTTGCAGGGCTCTGCAAAACGTGTGCCACGATCCTTCTTCAAGCTTTTCAAAAGGCAAGGGGAGGATGTAGAAAAGGCTCCGGCTGCGAAGACTGCTAGAAAGGACCCTCCCCGGTGAAACTCTTCTGCCAAAACCGATCGTCCCACGACAGGTGGCAAATCCCCTGCTGCAATGAAGATTATGAACGAAGTCTCAGAGCGTTCCTAGCAGAAAGCGCCGGATGCCTCCACGACATCTAAGGGTGGCCCGCCACCTAATTTTGCAGCCGGTGCGGCAACAACCGAGGAGGAAGAGATGCCTTCGCCCCATCCGGATACCCAAGGTAAGGGAAAGATTGAAATACCTTAGCCACTTGACTTCATGAGAGTATAGACTAAGATAGACCCCTCCGGGGGTTCAGTAAGCAGCCAACAATGGATGAATGCCAACTATGCTGCCTCTTTCTCATATAGTACTTTGACTTTTGGTGCAGATCTTACATCCGACGAGCCGAACCTTTCTCACGTATGGTGAGGACCCTCACCCGGTCAGAGAAGAATTCAGTACCTGATCTTCAGGTAGTGGACTTCGACTGGATAATGAGCCAGCTTGCTGAGGTAAAGAATCCCCACCTTAACCCTGATATCTTTTCTTTATTTTAACAAAGTATGTTATAATCCGGTTGTTCTTTTCTCAGGTAATGCTGAGAGTGGACGGACTCCGGGGCCCCTTTAGGCGGAAACAGGAAGAGGTAAATGACGCCAAACGGAGGGCCCTTGAGAACCTCAACTATGTTGAATATGCAAATTATATGTGTGATTTAGAGATTAAAGCAGTAGAGTTGAAATAGGAGGAGCTGATCCGGAGTTAGACAGCTGCAAATGATGAAGCCACCAGACGCGCTAATGACCTTGAGCAAAAGCTGAAGGATGCCAAATCTGAGCTCAAGGCATTAGAAGATGCCGACAAGGAGAACGCCCAACTCCGGGCAGACGTCTCCCTTCTGGGGGTCGAGATTGTCAAACTGCGGAACTAGCAGTCGGATGAGATCGCCCAGGAGAAAAAACGGCTGATGAAGGAAAATGAGCGGGACAATGCAGCCCACCTGAAGATCACTTGGAGCCTCCTCTACCCAGATATAGACTTTGAAGTCTATAAACTTAGGTATGATTACGCCATTAAGGTGTATGATGCCCAAGTGCTGGGTGAGGCTCCTCCGCCTCGCTTCCGAGATGGGGATGGCGAGCAGGGATATGAAGTCTCGGACACTGAGGAGCCGACGGAGGAAGAACAAAATGAAGGCCCAACTGGCCAAGATCAGCCGGAGTAGCAGCCTCCCCCTCAGCCTTGAGTTCGCCTCCCCAATTTTAGCGGCAGTATGCCATGTTTCCTTCTTTTCTGGCTTGTAAGCCGAGTATTTTGTATTTTTACCAACTGTAGAGTTGGTTAACAATCATTTTCTTTTGCTTCTTCTCCGGGTTTTATTCTGGCTAACAATTATTCTGGCCTTTGTGTCATTTTTCATATGAAGTATTCCGACTCAGTCGGTTATTTATATACATTTGTGTTTGAATTTTTCAATTTGAATTTTGCGTATATACTGCAGTTCTTTAATATTTTGCTTAACTTAAAAAAGCATGCAGCAATTTGCAATTTGGGTGCTCTTGCCCCTGGAGGGCTGTGTGGTTGGTTTCATTTCAAATTGATTGATTGGCTTGAAAACACTTGATACTTGGAGAAGTATGAGGTGTTTTAAGGCCAATCAATCACAATGGTGATTGCCCTAAACCAAGTGCATAGCCGGCCATTAGAACGGGTGCTTTGAGTCTCTTACCCAAATGGTAATATTCCGTTTAGGATTATTATATAGCCATTACAGAAAATATTTTGCCCCAGTTGGGAGAAAGAGTGCAACTTTGGAATAGGTATTCTAAGTGGAAACTTTTGCCGTCAACCGACTGATGCCTCGGTGCATCCGGTGTTCGGATACATTTAATCGTTCTCGTAGATTACTCTGATTAGACGGCTATGATTTGACCAATTTGGTCGTTCAATCTTTGTCGTCTGCATAGGTAAGTAGAACTAACAAAGAGTCTTTTCTCTGTAACGATTGCACCCGGAGGGGTGTCGCCGGACGCCATTTTCCATGTTGGGACAGGCGGTTTTTTTTTTGTTATAAAAAAAATAAGCAACCTTCCGGCCATTTTGGCCTTTGGTCTTGTTAGAGACCGGTTGTATGGCCACTAAGAGTTTTTGTACTTAGTTTTTTCAAGCTGGCCATTGGCCACGCGATATCATATTTACACTAAATGTCAATTTTAGTTGGTTAAGCAATTAGGACGTCTAGGTATTACCCAGGCGGAATGGTAATTAAAACATTAAATCACACCAAGAATCAAACTTAGTTGGTTAAACAAGTAGTCCGTCTAAGGATTACCCAGGCGGATAAGCAATTATAAAGATAACAAAACAATTTTCGCAAACAAAGCCTGATTTCGCAAACAAGTAGTTCTTTTTTAAGTTATCTACATTCCAAGTTCTAGGTAGACGCCGGCCGTCTGGAGTTTCCAGACGGTAAGTGCCATCCCTGACTTCTTCATAAATCCAGTAGGGGCCTTTCCAATTAGGGGTTAGCTTTCCAAATTCATTGGCCCTGCCGTTTGCCTCCATTTTACGTAACATAAAATCGTCAACTTTCAAAGGACGCTTGCGTACTTTTTTGTTGTAGGCTCTGATCATTCTCAGACGGTATATCTCATGGCGCAGGGCAGGATTGCCCCTGTGTTCTGGGAGGGAGTCCAATGCTAGCCGCATGGCCTCCCAATTTGCCTCTTCATCATAAAGCATGACTTTGAGAGTCGGCTCATAGTGTTCAATGGGCAAGACGGCTTCACCACCGTATACCATAAGAAATGGGGTTTCACCGGTTGCCCCTTTGGCAGTAGTCTGAATGACCCATATGACAAACCCTGTTTTCATTCACCAATTCTCACCAACTCTCATAAAGAATTTCTTGATTACTCTCTCTCACTCTTTTCTAAACTAGCCTTTTCTCAAATACAAAATTCCGCATTCGCAAGACTTAGATACACCTAGCCAAGTTCGAAGTTGCCTTCGCCCTAGACGTGAAAGGTTTTAATTTCTGAGGGTTTGGTCCCAAATTTCTCTTTCAATTATTTAATTTAATTGTTTGTTTTATTAAATTTCCTTGAAGTTACTAACACGTGTATTTTGTTATTAGAAAGAGGTACGAGGCATCCAAGTAAGTACTTTAATGGTTTTTATTGATTTTATTATGCAGAAATCATGCTTAGGTTGTTATTATGATTCCTAGTATCACGTTAGGATGTTTTCCTTAATTTAATATTTAGGGTGACAACAATAAATTCCTAGTATCATGTCTAGGGTAACTTTAACATCAAGTATGATTAAAACTATGATGCCTTTTATGTTCCTCCTAATATTTATAATTGTTAGTTTCATGTTAGGGCTACATATTTGATCTTTATTGTTTAGTGACATGCTAGGGTTTGTTATTAATCTTGTTAGTATCATGCTTTAACATGATTATGTTAATTATGATTATAATTGTTATAATTTATGATTATTATTATTATTATTTTTTTTTTTTTTTTTTTTTTTTTTTTTTTTTTTTTTTTTTTTTTTTTTTTTTTTTTTTTTTTTTTATTATTATTATTATTATTATTATTATTATTTATTATTATTATTATTATTATTATTATTATTATTATTATTATTATTATTATTATTATTATTATTATTATTATTATTATTATTATTATTATTATTATTATTATTATTATTATTATTATTATTATTATTATTATTATTATTATTATTATTATTATTATTATTATTATTATTATTATTATTATTATTATTATTATTTTTTTTTTTTTTTTTTTTTTTATTATTATTATTATTATTATTATTATTATTATTTTTTTTTTTTTTTTTTTTTTTTTTTTTTTTTTTTATTTTATTATTATTATTATTATTATTATTATTATTATTATTATTATTATTATTATTATTATTATTATTATTATTATTATTATTATTATGGTTCTTGATATATATTTATTTTTATTTCTTGATCACGCCTTTTATGCATGTTTAAAGGGAATTGGTACTTGTAATCACGCTTAATAAGATAATTAATAATCTTGTTTAGGGTTAATATGATTATAATTCAAGTGATCGCCAATAATAGGTTTATTTGTGCATTAAAATTCAACCAACATAGACAAACAGGTTTAGGGTAATCCTATTGATTGCATGTTAGTCAGAAAGCGCATATGAATACGATCAGAATAAAGTAGAGGCCTATTATTAGGGCAGGTTCAATCTCTTTTAGGTTGGATTTGTACCTTCATCCCCGAACTACCAGTCATGGTTCCAGACCTATTGGAGTTGACGATCTCCTGGATCGTTAAGGGGTGTAACCTTCGCCTCGTGAACAGTTTACAAGTTCCTAAAACTTGTTGGCGACTCTTTTTCTCTATCTTCTTTCCCTTTGGACGCCACCGTACTTTAGTGTATGATCACAGTGGGGTTCAAGCTAGGGGTAATGCTTGAAATATTCCCTATAGTTAGCCTTTCGTGTTTTGATCATGTGCAAAAGTCCATTGTATAAGCACTTCTTTTCTTTTCAAGGTTTTAAAGTTTCTCTTTTCTTTTCTTATGCTCTGCCTCCTTTTAATAAAAAAGTTATAGTTTAATCTCTTAGGAAACCTTTACGAGACCTCACTCGTCCTCATAAGTGTATATTCTTTTTCTCTCTTTTTCCTTTTCTTTTCTAAATAAGCCCTTCTTATTCCTTTTTAGCATTTGTTTTGACCAGGACGAGCAAAAGTCTAGTTTGGGGGAATTTGATGAGTGTAATTTATGGCACTCATAGGGTAGTCTTGTAGGATGTTATTACCCTATTTTAATAGCTGTCTTTTATTATTTTTGTCTTTTCTCCTTTAGTTTCTCTATTTCTTTCTTTCTTTGTGTTTTTCTTTCCTTTGTGTGGTTTTCTCATGTTTCCCTTTTATTTGGTTCTTTTTCTCTTCTATTTTCTCTCTTTGTTTACTTTGTAGGTGCTTAAGGAGTTGGCTTTGCAAAGGGATCAAGAAGATCCAAAAGGGATAATCAAAGAAGAAGCAAGCTCCTTGGAGAGGGCACAAAGCCTTTGCCAAAGGTCGCGGGCGCAGGTCTTGAAGGCCGCGGGCGAGTTAAAAGTGCAAAAAAATGGAGATTTTTGGCATGAACTCTCCGTGCCCTGACCGTGGTCTAGCTGCGGGCGCGGATGACTTGGAGAGACCGCTTCAAGTGGAGAGACCGCGGGCCCCTAATTACACTTGGAAGCAAGGAATTTGCCGCGCCTTTAGCCGTGGGTGCGGGAGTCTTCACTGCGGGCGCGGGCTACAGTACCCACGGGCGCGGTTGTTGCCAGATTGCCCGCGGAGTTAGTTATGGGTTCCGTACCCATTCTTCTTTGTCTATATATGCTCTTGTATTTCCTTTGGAAAGATAACTTTTAGATAATTTTCATTTGATTAGTTTTTAGAGAGAGAAACTAGAGAAGTTAGAGAAAAAGTAGAGATAGAAATTCTTGGATTTTGATTTGTATTACAACATTGCTTCAATCAAGTTTGGATTTCTTGTTCATATCAGTGAAAGTTTGTGAGATTTCTTTCCTTTGGATTACTTTTATTGCAATTTCCTCTAATGCTTGAATGTTTGCTTTGAATTTTTGTTTAGGTTTGAGAAATTGTTGAATGATTGAATTCCTTCTTGATTAAACTTGAAATTAATATGTTTGTTATTGAATTTGTTTTGTCTTTCAATTTCACCATGATTAGTGAGTAGATTAGTTGCTAGGGAGAAGGGGAAGCATGCTTGATTTATGATTTTTTCTAGTTGATGATCATTGTTTGATTAATTTGTTACAATTAAATTGGTTGACATAGTTGTGCATGTGATTAATTAGACTAGGAGTGATCAACCTATAAGATTAATCTAGATTGCATTGCAAATTTCAATGACATGAACCCTTGATTTGAGAATTGCTTTAATTGATTGAATTTGATTGTGATTTTCCTTGTTAGCCATTCATAGTGAACCCTAGCTTGGCTTATAGGAGATAGATTTTGGATTCCTTTGATTGCAACTATTGTTTGTCCCTTGTAATGTTTGAATCGATTGACAGGTTGGTTGAGTGTTTATAAATTTAGTTTGGCTCTAGAAAAGGGTAGAAAACGACCTACATTTTCCTCTTGTTAGGAGACCAACTGGGTATCTGGCAACTAGCCCCCAATTCTTGGATAAACATACTAGGCTACGTTGCCGCCTGTGAAATGCTGGAGGTGGAGCCCATATTTTAGGAATTCGCTTATATGCACTACTTGAGCAAGACTCTACAGGAAAGTGGGGTCGGCTGGTTCACTCTAACCAGCCACAAACGTTATATGATGGCCTTGGGGAAGGAGAACAAGTGTAAGGACTAGAAGGCTAAATTTTACATAGTCTCCTCCCCTAACTTCTAAAGGAACAAGCGGTACAACCGCTGGACAAAGGAGCTGCCCACTCCTTGCTGGGAAGAGAGCCCTGCCGCGTGTACCCAGGCAAGCGCGGGAAGAAATTTTTGATCGAGGCCTTTTTACTACGGCCGTCCGAACAAACCAAGAGACGGGGTTCAAGGAGGTTACCCCCCAAAGTTACATTCCCCGGTTCGAGTGGCTCTTGGACGGGCCGTATTTAGCCACCTGTCGACTTATTACTGAAAAGACGAGAGGTAGCTGGCCGATTGAATTTATTTGCTTTGCCACACATATTGATTTTTATTTGTCTAAATTTCTAACTTTTTTTGTTGTTTTATGCAGACATAGCAATGTCAAAGCTTCCAGGACACAAGAAGTCGGCTGCTTCTGCTGCCTTCTATCGTGCGAACCTTAAACGCTCGGAAGAGCAGCCGCCAAGCGACACTCCTCATGTAACAATTTGTTCAACTCGGAATTTTTCCAATGTATTTCCACTTAATGGGATTTTTCTCAAGGTCTTACATGCGAACTCTCTTATAGGGTGGCTCATCAAAGCCTGCCCCCACCTCACAGCCAGATTCCAAGCTGCGTAAGTAGTCGGCTGACGATGTTTCTTAGAGCCACAGGAAGCTCATCGCCAACAAGCCGAAAAAGGGAACGGGCGCCTCTTCCCCTACCAATACTCCATTCAAGCCGGACGCTCCACCAAGAGTGTCAAAGAGTGGCAAGCATCCACTCACCATTGTTGTCGGCTCAGCAGGTGGTAGTGAAGCCGTAGGGGGAGAGGAAGGTAACTTATCTGGCCATCCGGCCATTCTCTTCAATGTTAGGAAATGAAATTGTCTTTTCAAAGTTTTTAGTTTATTATGCTTGTATTAACAGATGCTCCAGCCAGGCCGACTATCCTTCAGATTGCAAGCAAATGCTCATCAGGACGCTTGATCCTGATGACAAGGCGGCTGTCAAAGGAGTCGGCACCCTTGACCTTGACGCCATACTGGCACTTCTTTGCGAGGTAAGACTTTGTCTTTAGACTTGATTGAAGTATTACCAAATGATTCCTGATGTGTTCTTTTATTTTGGTCGATTGCAGGCTATGTTGCGCGTGAGTAGTCTTAAAAAGCCACTCAACGACAAGACTAGAGAGGTAAAGGCAGCTAATGCTCGGGCCGCCTCTTCCTCAGACAAAGCTCAGTTTGAGATTGCTCAAAATGAGATTCTGACACTTGTTATGTTGTATTCTCAAGCATCGAAAAATCTGCAAGTCCAGCAGAATTTGGACGTAGTGAGGCGGCGGGTCAAGGAACTCCAAGATGAGGTCAAGGCCCTCAAGGAGAAGCTGGAGCCCCTCCAGGAGGAGCAAACAAAGGCAGATAACCTTGGAGAGACGGTCAAGAGACTCAGAGGGCGGCTGCGGAACCAAGAAACCCAACTTCGGACCAAGTATAGGTATCTGATGGAGGAGGAAAAACAAACCTTGGTCAAACAAATGATGGATGACAACGAAGTCATTATGCGTGCAGCCTGGGCATCTGTGCAGCCGTAACTAATTGTCAAACCTTGAAGGTTCAGTTTGATAAGGCAAATGACGAATTCAATGCCCGACTCCTGAAGAAAGTAGAGGAGATGGCTGCCAAAGACGCCAAGGAGGGGTCCGACTCATCAGATGACTCATCTTCTGAGAACGAGTAGGATGATCAGGGGGAGGATGAAGAGACAAAGCAGCAGGCGCTGGACAACAAGGCGAATGCCAATGTTGAGAAACTCCCCTGATCTTTAAGCTTTAAGTTGTCTTTTTCTGCGGCCGAAAGGCCAAGTATTTGCTTTTTTTTGCCTGTATGCCGAGTTTATCATGTATTGTAACGTAATTCAAAAATCTTCCGGCAATGCCGACTTACTCTAGTTGTCGCTCGTTTTGGGTGGCTGCCTTTTTTATTGAAGCACCCGGTTGTTTAACCTGTTTTATTCATTTTTATGTTTGTGCTTTATAGCTTTCAATTTTTTATGCAATGAATTTTTTGCTAAGTATTTTAACCTGTATAGTATGCGAATGTTCTTGCCCCTTGCCGGATGTCGGTTGGTTTCGGTTTAGTGGATTGATTGACTTTGAAATTTTTGATACTTTAAAGAGTATGAGTGGTTTCTAAGTCAATCAATCACTATGGTGATTGCCCCAAACCAAGTGACAGACGACCTGTTAGAGCAGACGGTTTCTTGAATGCATCCGGCCAAAGGCCTAGTAAAATATAGAAAAGCCGCTAAATTTTTTTACTCAGCATGTTTATTGAAAAATGGATTGTCTTCCTACCTTGCCCTAGAGCAAGAAAGGGCAGTAAGGTAGCCTCTAATATGAAACAGTAGCCGTTTTCCGCCTGTGCTAGAACAGTTGGAACACTCAATGCTTTTAGATTTCAAATCAGATTAAATCAAACGACTGTGAGCATGCACTGGCTTAGCGCATTCGGAAGGGTCGTTTGTTGTATTCGTAGAGAAATATAACACCAAAATGGGATGCTTCTCCTCGACGAATTCGCCAGAATGGACGTCGCCGGTTGTCTGACTCATGTTGGAGCAGACAGTGGTACTCATGTTAGAGCAGACGGTAGTTTAAATAATGTTCATCCGGCCACTGGCCTCTTTTAATGAGTAAATAGCCACTAAGTCATTGACTTAGCTTAAAAATTGAATAAAGAATAAATAGCTGCGAGGTTATTAACTTAGCTTAAGGATTTAAGATGTTTTGGGACGACTACTTTTGTGCAGTCAGGTCCTTTCTTAAGGATCTTAGATGTCGGCTGTTGGGGCAGACGATCTAAGATTACTAGGCCATCTGCACATTATGTAGGCGGTAGCTCATAAAATCTCAACGTTGTCCGTCTGCACATTGTGCAGGCGATGTCCAAGCATCGTCATTAGTTATAAATTGTTCCATCTGCACATTGTGCAGTTGGAGCTATAAAAGGTAAGTAGGATCCATTGGCACATCGTGCAAGCGAAATCCTTCATTATTAGCATGATACTTCTGCACTTTGTACAGTCGGTACTCAAAATAAAGTAAATAAAGACAAGTATGAAATGAAGCCAAAATTTCATTATAATGTCAAAAACATTACAAAATTTCAGAAGTAGTACTTCCTTAAGTTATCTACATTTCATGTTCTTGGTAGCTTCCTGCCGTCTAGTGTTTCCAGGCGGTAGGTGTCGCCTCTTACTTCTTCATAGATTCGTCAAGGGCCTTCCCAATTTGGGGTTAATTTCCCTTGTTCATTCGCCCTACCGACTGCCTCCATTTTTTGTAACACAAAGTCCCCAACTTTTAAAGGGCGCTTGTGTACTCTTTTGTTGTAGGCCTGAGTCATTCTCAGGCGGTAGATCTCATGGCGCAATGCAGCATTGCCCCTGCGCTCTGGGAGTGAGTCCAATGTCAGGCGCATGGCCTCCCAGTTTGCATCTTCATCATATAGCATAATCTGAAGAGTCGGCTCATAGTGTTTAATGGGCAAGACAACTTCTGCCCCATAGGTTTATCCGGTTGCCCCATTCATTGTTGTTCGGATGGCCCATAGGACGTGTGGTAATTTATCCGCCCATATGCCGCCAGCTCTTTCAATTTTCTTTTTTATGCCGTTTGAGATTAACTTGTTAAAGGCTTCGAGTTGGCTGTTTGCTTGGGGTCGGCTCACTTATGTGAAATAATTGAAGATCCTCTGATCTCCCAGCCAAGTCTTTAGTTGAGGGGTCTCAAACTGAGGACCATTTTCAAAAACCATAGACTTAAGCACCCCAAAACGGGTGATGATATTCTTCTTGATGAAGGAAATGACGTCCTTTGTCTTGATGTTTTTTACCGCCTCTGCCTCTACCCAATTGGTAAAGTAGTTAACAACCACTAGCATGTAGCTCTTTCTTCCTGGAGCAGTCGTATATGGGCCCAGGATGTCCATACCCCATTTAGAAAACGGTGAAGGACTATGGATTGCCGTCAGGTCGGTGGCCGGACGATGGATTAGCTTGCCAAAGTTTTTACACTTGTCGCATTTTTTAACCATCTCCATAACATCCGCCTCAAGGGTAGGCCAAAAGTAATGCCGCCTGGCCCTGACAGCTAAGGATCTGCCGCCTACATGAGAGGCTCAGTATCCGGCATGCAGTTCTTCAAGAACTTTTTCCCCCTTTTTTTTGGGTCACACACTTCAAATGAGGCTTAAGAAAACCTGCTTTGAAGAGCTCTCCTTGTCTCATCTCAAAGCTTGCAACCCATTTTTTCAGCACGACCGCCTCCTGAGGTGAATCTGGGAGGGTGCCATTTGTAAGATATGCCCAGATGCTATCCATCCAAGTAGAGCTTCGGTTAATTAATCCAATGGGGTCTTAATCAGATATACTTCTTTTTCCCATGACTTCCCAGAAGACAGACCAAGGCGTTTCACAAGAGGCGGATGACGCCAGTTTTGACAGAGCATCCGCCTGATTTTTTGCTGATCTGGGCACTTGACTTAGATTGAAGTCTTCAAGTGTCCCAGCTTCGTGTTTTACTGCCTGCTAATATTTAATCATAACCGGATGGTTGGCCTCATAAACACCTGTTAGTTGAGAGATTAATACAAGAGAAGGGTGAATTGTATTGAGTTCCTAATGACTACTTTTTGCGGAATAATAAATAATGCAAATAGGAACTTGCTAGAACACACAGATTTTATGAGGAAATCTTCCAGGGCCCACCTGGAAGTAAAACCTTGACCCTGCCTTAGGGATTTCAAACACACAAACTCCACTACAATAGGGCAAACACCAAGTTACAACCTATTAACACGGACCTTTATTTTCACAATTTCCTCACTTGATTTGCTACTTGATAGGACCCTACCTACCCAATCTAAGTTCCACACTCAGATTCACTTGCACCACCTAAGTACAAACTACTTGCACCACCTAAGTACAGAACTCTCAGCCTCACCTCGAAGCTTACAAAACTGTATATGAAGCAAACAATAAACTCACCCAAATAACCCAACCCAATACAAGTGTACGACATCTAGTATGATAGGTAAGCAATGCACGAAATCCGAAACTAATATGACAAGTTAGAAGCTTGGTAAACTTACTCAATTATAGCACTGTGATTTCTCCATGCATAAACTCACAAAAACCTAAAACCATTTTGCTCTCTACTATTTATACAAGTATCAGTCGTATAGAAAGTAGGTTTTCTAAAAGATAAATAAGTTAACTTAACTTATCTTTAAACATGGTTTTATGTAAATCAAGTGGAATAAAATCTTTTCCAGAAAATAAAATTAAAAAGATATTTGTTAAAAAGATTTATCTTTTTAACAAACTGTTATAAAGAAAACAATCTTTTCATAAAATCTTTTCCTAAAATCCTTCTTTTATAATTTTCCATATTATTTTATTTACCAAGCTAACTTGTCATGCTTCTAATAAATTTTGCGCAATAACCTACTTATCATATTAACAATAATTTAGAAGATAAAAAACCTTAACTAAATATAATTGTCGCGTCGCGCTTTTAATTAGGTAGATTACTTAGGCTCCAAGGTTATTAAGTTCCACCAAAGAACTTAAGCTTATTGTCTTCAAGTTCCTGTTAGGGAACTCAGTTCTTGTTAGAGAACTCTTCTTCTTATTTGTTTAACTCCTTCAATAAAGATCTTTTCATGTCTTCATAGTTCCAGCTATTTCTTCCATCACCGCGATCAACTTCACCTAAACTAATCAAACACTTGAAAACCTTTATTAGTTGAGTTTGCTTTAGTTTAAGTTCCTCATCATCAAAACCTTTATGCTTCAACAATTTCCCCCTTTTTGATGATGACAAACTTAAGAAAACTCTAGAAACAAGTTAAACAAAATAGAAGGTCGTAATTTTGTGTTTTGGTTTATTAACAGAAAGTAAACACACACAGAATTAAAAAAAAGAAACAGAAAGAACAAAACAAAAACAAAAATAAACAAAGCAAATAAAACAAAAATAAACTAAACTACTAGAAACTATTATAACATCATATCAGAGAAATATCTAATACTTTCTCAACTAGAACCCAGAACAACTTTAGCCTCCAAGTTTGCTTCTTCTTTTCCCCCTTTTGGCATTATCAAAAAGTCCTGTTTTTCAAGTTATTGAGCATCTAGCTATAGCCCCACAAGCAATTCATCGAGTGTGGGAAATTGAAGGCAGGGCTGCTAAGTTACCTTAAGCAAGTTTAACTTTCCTGCATAAGTGTTTATTACATATGTAGACACACAAGTATAAGCAAAGTTCCAACTATTCATTAAAACCAAAAGATTTATCATCCTGTTGAACAATTTTAGAAAATTTACAACCAAAATCAATTGTTCAAGCACTAAAACAGAAATTAAAATTGTTCATGACTAAAATAGAGAAGCAGAAAATAGGGTAGGCTTGGATATAGGCTGAAAAGGGTATGATAGGATAGGTTTCAAGGAACTCAAGAATTTTCTTGTAGTCCCCTTTTGTTTGTTGTGAAGAAGCTGCCAGATTATCTTCAAGACTCTTTAGTTTCAGAAGAACTCCTCCTTTTGTTCATGTAGAGCCTTGTCCTGTTCTTGCTGAAACTTCTTTTACTCTTGAAGTTCTTTGTCCTATTTCAGCACCAGCTTCTTGAGCTCTTTTAACTCCTTTCCCTGATCCTGCACTAGCTTTTCCAAAGTTAACAACTGAAGTTTTCCATCAGAATCCTTCATTTGCTTCTCAACCCTTTCCATCCTGTCCACCAATTCTACAAATTGCCCATCGAGGATACCCTCCTCAATATCCAACTCTAGAGGTTGTTCCATGCTTGTCTAAGGAACAGAACTGGAAGATATCCTCCTACTCTTCCTTACAGGCTGCTCAGACTCCTCTTTCTCTATTCTCTTCCCTGTCACCTTTTCTTTCTTTTTCTCTCCCTTCTCTATTCTTTGAATTTTTCCTTTTACTACCTCCAAACTCAGTCCAGCTTGTGTTTCCTCACTTAACACATTCTGTGGCTTCTCATCCAGAGCACCATACCTACCCTTCAAAACCTCTCCAGCATTTTCAAACACAGTTGACAAAATGCCTCCATACCCACTTTTGTCCTACTTGGAATACAGTGTGCTAAGTGCTGATACATCAACGCAGGGAAATTAACTCTAATTTTCTTAAACAGACGGAAAATTACAGCCATATCCATTAAGCATGCCTTTCACTTCTTTGCAGTTCTTGGCAAGATGGTTTTCTTAACTAAGTTGAACAACAACTTGTTTAACGGGTTCAAATCATTGTTACTCATGATATTCTTCCCCCTTTGACCACCTAGGGCTTCAACAATGTCACCAGTCAAGTAATTTCCTACTTTGACACTTGCTTTTTCCTTAATGTATCTTTCATACCCCTCAGTTGGAGTTTTCAGAATTTTACCTAGGGTTTCAACATTTAATTCAAGTTTTACACCATCAACTACACTAGAAATTACCCCAAATTTTGCTTGAAAATTTTGACAGAACTCGGTCATAGCAATTAGATACAAATAGTTTGCTGAAACTTTTGACAACAAGTATTCCCAGCCTTGAAACTTAATCAAATCAAGAAACTCTAGTAATCTAGCTTCCCTACACCAATCTAGATCAATACGATGTCCTACAACAGACCTCCCTGCCTGTGACTCAAGTTCAGCCTGATCAGTTACCTCCTCTACTTCATCTTCTTTTTCTGATTCTTCCTTTTCTAAAATGTTGGGATCTTCTTTGTCTTCCTCTCCCTCAATCATCTCTCCTCCTTCTTCGTCATCTTCTTTGGTCTCTTCTGAATGTTTTTCTTGAGCAAACTCGTCAACTTCTTCAATTTGCTCCTCAAGAGACTTCTCTCTTTGTTTCTTTTCATTTCACTCTTTCAGCCTTTGAAGGACACTTGAAACAGATGACTCTTCTTGATCATTCTTACTTTCCACTTCTTTAGGTTTTGGAAATGAGGTTGTAGGATTCTCAGGGGTTTTGGTTGAAGTTGAAGAAGGTTTGTAGTTCACCATGGCTAAAGGCAATGTTTCCTCTTGAATGGTGTTTTCAAAGCTTTGAGAGTTTTCTGATGAGACGATTTCAGCAATGATGACCATTGTTGTTCTAGAGATGGTTTTTAAAGTTCAAGAGGATTTTTACTGGAAAGGGGTTAATTAATTTGACAGTGGGGTGAAAAGGTAGGTGAAATAAGCTTTTATAATTAATGGAGCGGTGTGAGGGATTTTAAAAGATTTCACTATTCAGTCATTAATTGAATAAATGCAATTAATTTTTCCAATTTTAAATTCACAGGATGAATTTGCAAAAATACTTTTCTTTCCAAATTCATTTAATTTAAAAGAAACTTTCAATAAATACACAATTGGAACACGCTTTTTACATATGTGCAATGTACATATTTAATAACTTACATAGTTAAGCAATTTAATGAACTTACCTTTAGTAATTAACAGTGGTGACACTTCAGCTATGTTTAGCACACCATAATTGTGCTAAATGCTCTTTTTGCTCTATTTCCAATATTTTTGACTTTTCCATATCTTGGAACTTCAGAAGCAATCAATTCAGCTTGATCATCACAAGTTCCATTCTCAATTTCTCAAATCTTTCTCTTTTCAAGGGTTTGGTCAAAATATCTGCAAGTTGATATTCCGTATTACAAAATTTCAATTTAATATTCCCTTGTTCAACATTATCTTCTAGAAAGTGATGCCTAATGTGGATGTGTTTTACCTTAGAGTGCTGAACTGGATCTTTAGAAATACATATAGCACTTGTGTTATCACAGTAAATAGGCACACACTAAAAAATAATACCAAAATCTCTAACCTGTTGTTTTATCAAAAGTACTTGTGAACAACATGCTGCTGCTGCCACGTACTCAGCTTCAGCTGTAGATAATGCAACTGTGTTTTGCTTCTTGGAACCCCAAGAAACTAAACAAGGTCCTCAAAACTGTACCATACCTGAAGTGCTTTTTCTATTAACCAAATCACCTGCATAGTCAGCATTAGTAAAGTCATTTAAATCAAATGAGTCACTTCTAGGATAGAAGAGACGCAAGTCATCAGTTCCTTTCAAGTATCTAATGATTCTCTTTACTGCTTTCAGATGAGACCCCTTTGGGTTTGCTTGGAACTTGGCACACAAACCTACACTGAAAGATATGTCAGGTCTACTAGCCGTTAGGTAAATTAGAGATCCTATCATACCTAGATATATAGATTGATCAATACAAGTTCTAGTTGGATCTTCATCCAATCTAGTTGCTAAACCCAATGGAGTATCATTGGTCTTAGCATTTTCAAGCTTGTATTTCTTGATCAGTTCCTTGATATACTTTTGTTGATGGATCATGATTCCTTCTTAAGTTTGATTGATTTGCAATCTAAGGAAGAAAATTAATTCTCCCATTATACTCATTTCAAACTCTCCACTCATAAGGTCAGCAAAATACTTGCACAAAGATTCGTTAGTTGCACCAAAAAAAATATCATCTACATAAATTTGTACAACTAGGATATCAGTTCCATTTTATTTCACAAACAAAGTTTTATCAATTTTGCCCCTTTTAAAATTATTTTTCAAAAGGAACTTTGATAACCATTCATACCATGCTCTAGGAGCTTGCTTCAACCCATAAAGAGCTCTGTCAAGCTTATAGACATGGTTTGGGAACTCCTAACTATCAAATCCAGGAAGTTGTTCCACATAGACCTCTTCATTTAGAAATCCATTTAAAAATGCACATTTAACATCCATCAGGAACAACGTGAATCCAATATAAGCAGCAAAAGCAATAAGTAAACGAATAGCCTCTAACCTGGCGACTGGAGCAAATGTTTCTTCATAGTCTATTCCTTCTTGTTGATTAAAACCTTGTACAACAAGTCTTTCTTTGTTTCTAACAATAATCCCATGCTCATCTAGCTTATTTCTGAACACCCACTTTAAGCCTTTAGTCTTCTTATTCTTGGGTCTAGGTTCCAGATGTTAGACTTTATTTCTTTCAAACTCATTTAGTTCATCTTGCATAGCATTAATCCAGTCTGCGTCAGTTAAAGCTACAACATGGTTCTTAGGTTCCATAGAAGAGAGGAATGCATAGAATGCACAGAAGTTTCTAAGCTGAGATCTGGACTAGGTTCCTTTTGTAATATCACTCATGATTGCATCTACAGGATGTGACTTCTGATATTTCCATTGCTTAGGTGTAAAGTCCTTTACTGGATACAATCTTTCCCGATCATTGTTGACTGGTTCTTCTGTAGGAACTCGTTCTTGAGCCTCAGTTTCAACAAGATCTTCCTCATTCTGATTTTGATTCTGTTCTTGAGGAGGAGTTCTTGGTGCATTCTCCATTTCTTGATCTTCATTTGCTTCAGGATTCGTTTGCTCATCAATTTTAACTTGCTGCTTCTACAATGATGTTGATTCTTCTTCTGGATCTGTCTTGCGTACAAGTCCAATTTCAAAATCATCATCACCATCCTGTACATCATTCAATTGTTCAGTTTCATCAAATATGATATGTACAGATTCCTCAACACACATTGTCCTTTTATTATAAACTCTATATGCTTTACTGTTAGTGACATATCCTAAGAATACTGCCTCATCACTACGCTCATCAAACTTTCCTAAGTTTCTTTTACCATTATTATGAACAAAGCATTAACAAAAAGATCTAAAGTAAGAAATATTAGGCTTTCTCCCTATGATTAGCTCGTAAGAAGTTTTTTTAGTGATGGCTCTAACTGATACTCTATTAAGAATATAGCATGTTGTATTCACTACTTCTGCCCAGAAGTTGTGATCCATTCCATGCTCAGTGCAAAATTCATCCAATTTTGAATTTTCAAATTTAGTTCCATGATCTGATCTGAGGTGAATCAGTGGATTACCTGTTCTTCTCTGTTCTTTCTTTACAAAAGCTACAAATTCATCAAATGTTTCATCTTTACTAACAAGAAAGAAAACCCAAGTAAACCTTGAAAAGTCATCAACAATAACCATAACATATCTCTTACCATTTTCTTAGACTTAAAAGAAATTCGTGTCTGTTTTCCTCTAACACAAGCATCACACAATTTGTCATACAAGAACTTAATGCAAGGAAATCCTTCCACTAGTTCCTTAGATCTCAATTTATCAAGTAAAGTAAAGCTTGCATGGCCAAATCTCTTGTGCCATAATAGAGGATCATTCTCAATGCCACTAAGACAAGTTAAACTGCTATTAGGAACCTCGTTAAGATCCACAACATATGTGTTCCCTTTACGAGTTCCTTCTAAAATAATGTTCCTAGTGTCATTGTGAATGATTCTGCACTTATTGGAAGTAAAGCTTACAGAGTTACCTATGTCACAAAATTGTGAAATACTTAACAAGTTGTGCTTGAGGCCCTCGACCAAAAATACTTTATCAATTGCATGGGAACTTGACCTTCCTACTTTTCCAATAGCAACGATATCTCTTGCCATGTTATCACCAAAGGTCACAGTTCCCCCACAGTAGGCATCCAGTGAGATAAATATGTGCTTAGAACAACCACTGTCGAGGTACCAAGTGTTTTTCCCCCTCACTGGAACGTGCATGAAAATTCAAATGTTAGTTTCAGGAACCCAGGTTTCCTTGGGTTCCTATGTAACAGCAGCAGGTTCGTCATTCTTCTTGATCCAAATCTGTTCTACATGTTTTTCATTTTTCTGTGTACTCTTTTCTTTCTTAGGACACTTAACCTGTTTGTTTCCAGTATTTCTCCAAAAATAACAAACAATAATACTAGGCAGGTTAACATACTTCTTTTACTTTTGGAACTTCTTTTTGAAACCCAAACCTTCTGTTCTTTTAGTTTGAGCTTTGGTGATCCAATCTGGAACTCTGGATCCTACAGGTTGTTTACCTTTCCTGGCTTTCTCAAGTTCCCCCTCAAGTCTTGCCTTATCCGCTTTTATATCTTCCAAATCAGATTTTAGTTTTTCAAAATAAAGCAAGTGGAGGAATTTCAGAATCAGGAGTATCAAGGCAGATTTTCATCAAAGATAGTTCCACATTAAGGATTATGTTATCATGTTTCAACTGTCTATAGTTTCTTTCAAATAATTATTATCATCAAACAGACTTAAGAATCTATATTTAATATCAAATTTCATATTATCAACCCACTCACTGTTTTCTTTAAAAGTTACCAAAGCTTCATCAATTTGTTGTTTAGCTTTATGCAATTCTTTTAATTCTTCTTGAATTTCTAAAACAGCAAATATTAAGTTTGCTTTAGAGAAATGTCTAAGATATTTTTGAGAAAACCATAACTTAGATTCTAGTTCCTTCAGTTTTGCTTTTTCATCAGTTTTTGCCATCAAGCATAGATGCGCAGTTTCCTCTGACGGTTAATCTTCCTCTTCTTCTCAATCCGAATCTCCCCAAGCAGCCAGCATGGCTTTCTACACATTGTCCTTGGTGAAGTAAGGCTTATAGACTCTTGACTCTTTGGATTGCTCCTTGCCCTTTGTCTTTCCTTTCTCACCATCTGGTAGTGAACAATTTTTGATGAAGTGATCTTTAGACCCACATTTGAAACAAGTTGTGTTTCTGGAACTTGCATACTTCTTGTTCCTATCAAACTTCATGTAGTTCATCATCCTTTTTAAATTTCTAACTAGAATTGCCATTTCTTCCTCATCAGCTTGCTATTCCTCTAAGTCTTGAGCCTTAAGAGCAAGACTCTTGTTCTGGGAACTTTCAGTAATGGAACTCAGGTGAAGTTCATGAGTCATCAATGATCCAACTAGTTGTTCCATGTTAAACTTCGTGAAGTCCTTGGCTTCTTGCATGGCAGTAACCTTGGATCTCCATCGCTCATCTTGTGGTAGGCTCCTTAAGATCTTTCTTGCCTGTTCATCAATAGTAATGTATCTGCCAAGGGAATTCAATTCATTAATAATATCATTGAACCTAGTAAACATTTCCTCTATAGATTCCTTTGATTGCATTTCACACCTTTCATATCTAGACATTAATAAATCAATCTTAGAACGTTTTACCTCATTAGTACCTTCATGAGTTACCTGTAGTAGATCCCAAATCTGTTTAGCAGACTAGCATCCCATGATACTATTATGTTCATGAGGTCCAAGTCCACAGTGCAAATACGTTATAGCTAAAGCATTCATTTCAAGTTTCTGATAATCTTCCTTATCATAATCAGAAATAAGTTTAGGAACTACCTCGTTTTATCATTGGTTGTAGTTATTTCAAAATCACCAGTTTCAATAACACGCCAAACCTGGTAATTTTCATCCTTGATAAAGATCTCCATCCTGTTCTTCCAGTAGGTGTAAAACTTACCATTGAACATGGGTGGACGTTTGGTTGAATACCCTTCTTCAAGTTTCTCCTTGTAATTCATCTCTCCAGGAACTTACTCAGCAAAGTTATCTGCTTACACGTGAGAACCTTGCTCTGATACCAATTGTTAGGTTAGACGATTATTACAAGATGGGAGGGTGAATTGTATTGAGTTCCTAATGACTACTTTTTACAGAATAATAAACAATGCATATAGGAACTTGCTAGAACACACAGATTTTACGAGGAAATCTTCCAGTGCCCAACTGGAAGTAAAACCTCGACCCTGCCTTAGGGATTTCAAACACACAAACTCCACCATAATAGAACAAACACAAAGTTACAAACTATTAGACACAGACCTTTATTTTCACAAGATCCTCACTGGACTTGCTACTTGATAGGACCCTATCCTACCCAATCTAAGTACCACAATCAGATTCACTCGTACCACCAAAGTACTACACATACAGCCAAAGTACAAACTACTTGCACCACCTAAGTACAGAACTCTCAACCTCACCTCGAAGCTTACAAAATTGTATATGAAGTAAACAATAAACTCACCCAAATAACCCAACCCAATACAAGTGTACGACACCTAGTATGATAGGTAAGAAATGCAAAAAATTCGAAACTAATATGACAAGTTAGAAGCTTGTAAACTTACTCAATTATAGCACTGTGATTTCTCCACGCATAAACTCACAAAAACCTAAAACCATTTTGCTCTCTACTATTTATATAAGTATCACTCGTATAGAAAGTAGGTTTTCTAAAAGATAAATAAGTTAACTTAACTTATTTTTAAACACAGTTTTATGTAAATCAAGTGGAATAAAATCTTTTCCGGAAATTATAATTAAAAAGATATTTGTTAAAAAGATTTATCTTCTTAACAAACTGATTTAAAGAAAACAATCTTTTTATAAAATCTTTTCCTAAAATCTATCTTTTATAATTTTCCATATTATTTTATTTACCAAGCCAACTCTTCACGCTTTTAATAAATTTCGCGCAATAACCTACTTTTCATATTAAAAATAATCTAGAAGATAAAAAACCGTAACTAAATATAATTGCTGCGCCGCGCTTTTAATCAGGTAGATTACTTGGCCTTCAAGCTTATTAAGTTCCACCAAAGAACTTAAGCTTGTTGTCTTCAAGTTCTTGTTAGGGAACATTCCTATTAGGGAACTCAGTTCTTGTTAGAGAACTAGTTCTTGTTAGAGAATTCTTCTTCTGATTTGTTTAACTCCTTTAATAAAGATCTTTTCATGTCTTCTTAGTTCCAACTACTTCTTTCATCACAACGATCAACTTCACCTAAACTAACCAAACACATGAAAACCTTTATTATTTGAGTTTTCTTTTGTTTAAGTTCCTCATTATCAAAACCTTTATGCTTCAACAACACCATTGTACTAGCTAACGAACAATTGGGAGTCAGAGTAGGCGTCAATCTTTGGGGCCCTTGCCGCTTTGCACATCCGGATACCAACTAGCAGGGCTTCATACTCGGCCTCATTGTTTGAGGCCTGGAACTTTAACCATAGTGCATATTCATATTTTTCCTCCTCAGGAGACTAACAAATTACTCCTTCACCACAATCCTTCATTGTGGAACTCCCATCCACATACACTTTCCAAACCTGATTGATATTGACCAGCTCAGCCGGCCTTGTCTTTTCAACAATAAAGTCGGCGAATGCTTGCACCTTTATTGCCTTCCTCAGTTTGAAAGTGATTTCTAGTCCCTACAACACAATAGCCCATTTGAGCATTCGGCCAGAAGATTCTAGGGTCGTCATTGGCCGCTTGATCGGTTGGCCATTGTAGACCGTGAACGGATGTTCCAAGAAGTAAGGCTTTAACTTCTTGACAACCATGTAAAGGGCGAGGCCAGATTTTTCGACCATGAGGTACCGAAGTTCAGCGTTTCTAAGAACGTGGAAAATGAAATATACTGAGAGCTGGATGCCGTCTTTTTCAGCTAAGAGAACAGCACTGAGGGCATGATCTGAAACAGCCAGATACATATAGAGCATCTCTTTCGGTAAAGGGCTGATCAACCTTGGCAAAGAGTACAAATGCGATTTCAACTTTTGGAAGGCCGCCACAACATCTTCCCCCCATTCGAATCTAGTCTTCCTCTTGATCGCCTGGAAGAAGTAGAGGCACTTGTCGCCTGACCGATAGAGAAATCTTCCTAGAGTTGCTAGGAAACCAGTTAATTTTTGGACTTCCTTCAATGTACGTAGCGACTGCATGTCAATTACCACCTGTATATTTTCGGGGTTGGCCTCTATCCCCCTTTGGTCAATCAGGAATTCGAGAAACTTCCCAGACTTAACACCAAAGCCACACTTTTTTAGATTAAGCATGACCTTGTGCCGCCTGAGTGTGGTGAATGTTTCTCGGAGGTGACCAAGGTGATCCGCCTGCTACTTGGATTTGACTATCATGTCATCAATGTACGCCTCTACATTCCTCCCAATTTGATTAACGAAGACTGTATTAATCATGCGTTGGATAGTAGCATGTGCATTATTCAAACCAAACGACATCACATTATAACAAAATAACCCCTGATTAGTGACGAATGCCATCTTTTCTTGATCTTTTTTCAACAGGGGAATTTGATGGAAGCCAAAATAGACATCCATGAAGTCATCAGGGCATGTCCGGCTATAGAGTCGACCAGATTGTCGATCATTGGAAGTGGATAGCTATCCTTTGGACATGCTCTGTTTAAGTTATTGTAATCCACACACATGCGCCAGGTACCATTCGACTTCTTTACAAGCACAATATTTGCAACCCAATCATGAAGTTACATGGCCAAATGAACCCAACCTCTAACAGCTTTTTTACTTCGACGGCTGCCGCCTGACTTCTCTCCTCACCATGGTTTCTTTTCTTTTGCCAAATGGGCTTCTTTTTAGGATCCACATCGAGTTTATGGACATCAAGATTTGAGCTGATGCCTGGCATCTCTTCCACTTCAAAGGCAAAGATGTCTTTGAATTCTTTCAGCAGTTGGTGCAAACCTTCACCTCATTTAGCAAAAGCAGTTGTCCTTACCCTAACAGTTTGCTCTGGCAGACTGTCGTCTAGAGGAATATCAAAGTTTTCACCAAGCGGTTGGGGACAAAGATCGTCCAACTGCTCCCCAGTCAGTGATTTCTATTGCTTTTCTTTTTTGACCACCAGCACCGGATCATGCTTTCTTTTCTTAGCGACTGGTAGGGTCGGATGATCATCCTTGAAATCATCAAGGTATATTGGCTCTTTTCCATGACCGTCTGCAGCTGCAGCAGGCTTGACATCCGAAGGATAACATTCTCGAGTCGTCTTCTATTCCCCGTTCAGGGAGCCAACAGTTCCATCATCTGTAGACATCAACTTTTGGCCTCCTATCCGGATAGGAAGTGCAATGACGATAAATAAAGCCATCTTCGTGTTGGATCAAAGTGAAGAATACTTATGGATAATTGGTTAAGCCACAAAACACAAAAGACTAGCCCTAATTAAAGAAAAAAGCCAAAACAAAGGTCCAATAAACTAAACCCGATCACAATAAGGCTTAAGCCCGTGCTTAAACTGTATTAATGATGGATTTAGAAGCGCCTAGGTTAAAACTTAGTGTCGCCGCATAATAAGTCGCGCACAACTCACAAAGTCGCACTGGACCCAACGCAACTTCCAGAGTTGCGCTGCAGAAGATTTGTAATTATTCGGAAATTATACGGATAATATAAAATTGAATCTTACCATAAAGCCGCGCGCAAGACCAATTGTTGCACTTCACATAGCAGCGCAACTCTATAACTTGCGCAGGGTTGCCGCGTGCAACTTCATCTGTTGCGCGCGACACCTGCTGCGGTAGATTGCTCAAAATCCTAAACCTAATCCTTCTCTATAAATACGACCTTAAACCGAGCCTTCAACAGACAGAAATTAACCTAAAACTCTGGGGAAATAACTTGTGAACTTGTGTAACCTAGCCCTCTTGTCCTAAACACTCACCCTTTCGATACTTTGATACTACGGTGGAGGTTCCCCAACAAGAAGGTGTCCATAAGTGTTCTAAACGGAGATCTAGTAAAGAGAATTGGTAAATTCCCGAGCGCTTAGTTAAATCACCTTTATTTTCTTGTTTAAAAGGATTTTAATTAATTAATTAGTGTTGTTTGATCATTTTTAAAATAATTAATTAATCAATTCCACGTAGTGTCTTGCGTTAAGTAAAGACTAGAATAGAATTAAATAATTGTTGGTTGTTCACTTAAGCCAAGGCGAATCTTGTTTATTTATTGTTCTTTCACGAATATTATTAAATAAGAATAACGACTTTTCAATGTAATTCCTACGTGAATTAATGCTTGTAAATAAAATCAACTAACATAGTTTTAGGTATCACGTTGCACATATTTTTTAGTGATGAAATTTTGAAAAAGGAAGAGCTAGTAGAGGCCATATTAGGGCTAGGATGACGATTCCCCTCTAAAAGGAACGTTGTTATCTTAGTACTCTCGCTCCCGAACTCATTTCTGGTTTATAAACCAATTTGGGCATGGGTAAACTTATGATTTATGCTAATTATTCCATGAACTGTACATGAAAGAAAGGCATGAACGAGGTTTATGAGTTTTTCCTAAAACTCATTGGCGACTCCTACTTGTTTCTTATAAATAAGCATGATGATAGAATCAATTCTAATTCAAGGTCCCCCAAAGAGTCAGGAATTCAAATCTTACTACACCTTAACAAGTGTAAAGTCCTAGGCTTTTAAGTGGCCAAGGGCATTTAGGGAGAGTACCCCTTACGATGGGATCACCCTCCTTACAGTGGTGACTCCGCTGGGGACTTAGAGGTTACATGATTAATTTGTAGTTATGGTCCAAGGTATCCAACACTAGGTTACCTATGGGTTGCAAAGAGAATTAACTTAGATAATCTCTAGTTAAAGAGCGAGACGTGAACGCATAAAATCTTCCTTTTGCACAAAAGTAAAAACCAAACAAGCAACATTGCATCATGCATAAGCATAGCACACTTAAACCATTGGGGATTGGCTCATTGACTAGGGGTCGCCAACGCTAGGCGTCTATCCTAAAATCAAAAACAATCATCCCACCCATATCACCAAATAAATGTTAGGAGGGCGATGTCATGGGTCAACACGTTGAGTGATTGATTTAAGGGCGATGTTATCTGTTTGAGTATATTTTGTGTCTTTTTTGTTTTTTTTCCTTTTAAAAGCAAGCGTATCGATTTACTTATCCTTTTGTACTCCTTTAGTGCAGGTTTTCAAGCTTGGGAAAGAGGACCCCCGGGCACTCGCATTCTACGTTTACCACCCAAAGATCAACCCCTTTCAAACCACTTTCATTCAACAACTAATCCTAGTCCAACAACAATGACAACTGTCGAAGAACTTCAACAAGAGATTCTTCGTATGGGAGAGGAAAAGGCTCAAGAGGCCGGGGAAAGGAGAATTAAGAAGATGGAAAATGCTGAAAAGAAAAAATTTTAAGCATTAGCCTTACAAGAAAAGATGGAGCAATTATCCATCAAATAAAAGTCGTTAAAGAAGCTAGTTCTTCGTTCTACAATAAGGAACAAGTACTTTGACGCAGAAAAGTTTGCTCTTCCCCCAAGACTTGCTTTACCAGAAAGTTCGTAGCTACGGACTTGCTAATATTTAAGGTTCCCAATAATCCACAAAATCATTTAATGTGTTTTACTAGCACTATGGCACTAAAGGGAGTTGATCCTAAGCTTTATGCTTTGACTTTCCTTTTATCACTAGACCCAACCGCGAAAGAGTGGTATTATGGGCTAGATCCAAAATTTAAAGCAACATGGGAAAATTTAGTTTCGGCTTTCATCACCCAATACGAGAGTAACGTGGATTTCCAAGTCAACTTTACGTGAACTCGAGATGCTTAAGCAAAGCGAAGATGAAGGTTTCCTTGCTTTCTATGGTAGATGGCGAGAAAAGGCATCCCACCTTGCCCAAAGGCCTCCTGAACTCGAGTTAGTACAAAAATTCATTGACAATTTTCATGAAAAGTACAACAAACATCTATGTTACCTTAGTCTAGACACTTTTTAAAAGGTCTATTCTTTGGCTACTAGGATTGAAGATGATCTTGCTAAGGAAAAAGCAAACAAACCTCATTATCATCATCAACCTAATAAGAACTACAAAAAGGGGAATGATAATGCATCATCCTTTATTGACGTATTTGCGACTTCCACGCAATACAATAACACGAATCGATATGATGATCCTAGGAAAAGATGGACAAAAGAGAGAAAATTTCTCCATTTCCTATAAGCTATAAAGAATTGCTAGAAAAACAAAAATGAAAAAGGCTTACTTTCCCCCAACAGATCCAACACCACCCACTCCACCAAAAAAGAGGTTTCCTCAATGGAATGGTAGTGCTTATTGTGCTTATCATAGCGGCGTTGGACACGATACTGAACGTTGCTACGTTTTAAAGCACAAAATACAAGATTTAGTAGACGATGGGAGAATTCCCACGCCTAAACCTAACAATAATGCATCCCCCATAGGGGTGTTTCACATCGAAGAAGACCATATGGGAAGTGACACGTTCAATCCTTTGGACTATATCACACCCATAGGAGAACCTCTATCTATAATACTCATAGGGGCAACTAATGAAGTGTGTGGACTATGGGACGATGACTTTCTAGATTTATATGTCTCTAAGTGTGTCGTCGTCCCACCTCCATTTTGTTTGCAAAATGAAACAAATGTAACGCTTGATTAGGATCATTTCTTGGGTAAATCGCAAGTCTTATCAAATCTCTCCTTGGATGAACAATGGCATCAAGCACAACTCATGGAGCATCTTGAAATGGAGGCACATCGAAAGACTCTAGAAGAAAGTTGGTTTATGAGTCCTATGACTAACCCAAATGAGATAAGATCATTATTTAACTCGTTTTGGGCGAGTCTAACAAGCACCTCCACCAAAGGGATCTTCGACCACACAAAATCAAACTCAAGGTCAAACATAAAATACAATACCACCTCCACTTGAGGTGGAAGATTCATTGGTCAAACAACTTCGCCAATCCAAGGCGAATGTTAGCATTTGGGAACTCCTAAGTACTTCTAAAGAACATAGGAATTCTCTCATGAACGCTCTAACGACTTTGTCTGTAAGTACGGACACAACCCCTCAGGATCTCGTTAGCTTGCTTTCTAGCGAGAAATCTGACAAGTCAATCGTTTTCACTAATGATGATTTGCCTTCTAAAGACACTACTCACAACAATGCATTATACTTAACTGTGAGATGCAAGGGATACAATATCCCTCTAACTTTGGTGGACAATGGGTCAGCTATAAACGTATGCCCATTACGAACGGCAAAATACTTAGGCCTAAATCCAGAAAAAGATTTTCAATCAACAACACAAAGAATTAGGGCATATGACAATTCGAGAAGATCGGTGAGTGGAACTGTTAAGCTACCAATTACCACAGGCTCAATTCAAAATATGGTTGAACTCCATGTTATGGACATAAAACCTACATTCAACCTTTTACTTGGACGTCTTTGGATACATGAGCTTGGTGCAATACCATCCTCACTTCATCAAATGATTAGGTTGAACAATCAAGGGCTTCCTATGACTATACATGCTTCTCCACTCAAAATAGCAATAAATGGTCAATCACTCTAAGAAATAAATAATGATAATGATGAAGAGGACATGTAGGGATTCGCCGCGGAGCCAATCTTCACAATTGAAATGGAAGAAGACTTTGAAGAACCATTCAATCTTGATCCATATTCCACTTGGATAGTAAACAACTTACTCAAGAGTAGTTCCTTTCCTGGGATGCCTTTGGGAATAGGAATGAAGAAATCTCTCTTACTTCCTATTCCAAAGAAAAGCTTCTCCTTTGGATTGGGATATAAACCAACCGAAGAAGAATTAGAGTCTCACGATGCCAAAAACAAAGCACGTAGAGACAAAAATAAGAAAGGGATAATCACTTTACTCCCATCATATCAACAAACCCTTAATGGACAATTCATTAGGGAAGGAGAAGATTACCCATGCTACGACTTTCCGGAACCCTTAGTTTTCGAAGGAATCAAGAAGCCTGGATTTGAGATATTTCATGATTGCTACTTCTTGGATGACGATCTTAGTATTGTGAAATCAAAACACCCAACTCTAAGGTGCTATGATAGGCAGGATTTTAACTTGCTATTTGGACCAGAGCAAAATCATGTCGCAACAATGACTAATCAAAATGCCATTCAAGATGAAGCCTTTGACCCAACCTCGTTGATCACCCCTTCAAACGAAACTTTTGAGCATGGATGGAGGAAATCTTTCAAATGGATCAATCACAAAGGCGATAAACTAGAGATCGTCACAGGCGAAGGGAAGATGTTTGAAGAATCGGACGATGAATCTATTGTAGACTCTAGAGAAGCTGAAAATCTAGGCCTTGTGGCCATTACTAAGTCTTTATTTTCTAGTTCTAAGGACGAAGATCCCAAAAAAAGATTCTTCTCTTGATGTACTCGCTTTTGATTTTAATAATATGAGCTCTATTTCCGATTATATGCCTTCTCTTGAATCTTTTGAATGCTCTAACAATTAATCTAAAGAAGATGATAACTGTAGAGAATATTTCAAGCATTATCCCAAACTAGAACCCCGCTGTGATCATACCCTAAAGCATGGTGGAGTCCAAAGGGAAAGAAGATAGAGCAAAAGAGTCGCCAACAAGTTTTAGGAACTTGTAAACCGTTCACGAGGTGAAGGTTACACCCTTAACGATCCAGGAGATCGTCAACTCCAATAGGTCTGGAACCAAGACTAGTAGTTCGGGGATGAAGGTACAAATCTAACCTAAAAGAGATTGAACCTGCCTAATAACAAGCCTCTACTTTATTCTGATCGTATTCATGTGCGCTTTCTGACTAACATGCAATCATTAGGATTAACCCTAAACCTGATTATCTATGTTGGTTGAATATTAGTGCACAAATAAATCTATTATTGGTGATAACTTGAATTATAATCATATTAACCCTAAACAAGATTATTAATTATCTTATAAAGCGTGATTACAAGTACCAATTCCCTTTAAACATGCATAAAAGGCGTGATCAGGCAATAACAATAAATATAATCAAGCAACATAATAATAAATAATAATTATAATAATTATAATCATAAAATTATAATAATTGAAATAATCATGGTAATAATTATAAATAATCACAATAATAAAATTAATCATGTTAAAGCATAATAATATTAGCAAGATCCTAGGCATGATACTAACAAGATTAATAACAAACCCTAGCATGTCACTAAACAATAAAGATCAACGCTTTAACCCTAACATGATACTAACATGAATATTAGGAAAGAATATAGGAAGCATCAGAGAAATCATAATTGATATAAGCAAATCACCCAAAATATCATACTAAAGAAAGCATCCTAACATGATACTAGGAAAATCCTAGACATGATACTAGGAATCAAAATAATAACCTAAACATGATTTCTATATCATAAATATCAATAAATCAATTAAAGCACTTACTTGGATGCCTCGTACCTCTTTCTAATAAAAAAATACACACGTTAGTAACTTCAAGGAAAATAACAAATCAAAACAATTAAATTAAATAATTGAAAGAGAGATTTGGGGCCAAACCCTCAGAAATTAAAACCTTTCACGTCTTGGGCGAAGGAAACTTCGAACTATGCTAGGTATGTCTAGTGCCAATGACTGAGGAATTGTGTTTATAAAAAGCTAGGCTTAGAAAGAGAAAGAGAATCAAGAACTTCTTAATGAGAGTTGGTGATTGAAAAAGGGGAGATATGACCTCTATTTATAGGAAAAAAGAGAGTCAAAAAATAAAGAAAAGAATCCGAATCCAAATCGAAATAGAACTCGGTGGACATCAGTTTTTGCGGATTTTGTTTTTATCATATCTTTTCATCTAGAAGTCCAAATAATGCATATAATATGTCGTTGAAAATCTCTTCAAGTCTACTTTCCAAACCAATTAGAATCAGATTAAAATCCTTTGTAGATAAAAATATATGCCGAAATAGTAAGGCGGTGTTTTTTTTGGATAGAGTTTCATATCTCATTCATATCTTTTTCGTTATAGCTCGGATTTAATATTATAATATATCATTGGAAAGATAATTTTATGATCTATCCAACCGTATAAAATTTGGATAAAGATTATGAGGGACAAAAATAATATCTGACTGTCTATGAACATCATTAAATTTGAATAGAATTAGGTTTTAAGAAAAGGAAAGTTTTAAAAAAGGAAAGTTTTTATTTAACTCAAATTCTTTAATCTTTTCTTTTCGAAAAGGATAATTAAGATCTTTTAGAAACTTATAGAAGCTTCTAATTAATTCTAATTAGTTAAGGAACAGGATTAAACCTTTGGAGCCTCCCCATGATCATTAGGCCGTAGGTAAAATCCGGTTTAGGCCCAGTATTTTGGCCATAACTTCCTCATTATTCATCGGAATTGGGCTTATAATATATCGTTAGAAAGGTCTTTTCAAGCCCCATCCACATTAGCGATTCCAATATGGGTTTAGTGGGTTCATCTGAACCCATACTGGATCCTTAAAATTTTGATTAGATATCTTTGATATAAAGTTTAGTTAAATATTATACAATGTAAGCATATGCAAAGATCTTCCAATTTGGTCCAGTGGTAGAATCCCTTTGTTTTATAATGAAAGTTGCGGGTTCAACTCTGCTCCGCCTGACAATTGTTTTCATTTTTTTTCTTTTTTTAGTGCTTTTACCTTTTTTTTTGTCTTTTACTTATTGCGCCAATTACTAATTATCCAAAAGGTTTATTTCTTTCTCTTTCTTGTTTTTTTGGGCTTTTACTTTATTTCTTTGGCTTTTACATACTTAATACCTCAATTACCCATTATCTAAAATACCTTATTCATGAAATATGATTATATTGGATAATTTTTTTTTCTAGTTAAGATTTATAGATATTATAGATATATAATTGTTCCAAAATTTGGAGACTTGTGAAGTTCAATTGTAATTTTTTTTTTATTATTTTGCACTTTTATTACAAATGTGCACACCCAAATTATCATTCTTAATGTATTTTGAATTATGTTATTTGATTTCTTTCATATATGAAATATGCGTTTAGCAACTCCGAACCCATAACAAAAAATTCCTGGAATCGCCACTACCCATCCAACTACACCATTATTGGACCCATATCATGGACCGAACTAAACTGGAATGCACGTCTTTCCAAAATAGGGTAAGAAAAGAAATATTTTCAAAAACAAAAAGAAGAGATATTTTAATAAAAACATCCTCATCACTAGACTTTTCACACTTTCGCTTTGTTCGATAATCAAATGACATGAAAGGTATTCATCACTGGGTTTGGTTTTGGGGAGACATAAATGGGTGTCTACAATAACATTAATAAATTGGTTGAATTAATGAATGAACAAGAACAAAAGAACCCTATTGTTGAGGAAACTGAAATAGTTAATATAGGAACTAACGAAATTAAGAGAGAAGTGAAAATTGGCTTAACTCTAAATCCGGAAGAGCGATCGACCCTCATATCGACGCTCAAAGAATTCGAAGACATACCATTCCCTTGAACCCTATTTCTAAACCAGTAAAACAAAAACTACGACGAATGAAACCCGATGTCGCATAAAAAATAAAAGAAGAAGTACAAAAACAGTTGGACGCCGGTTTTATTCGCATATGTAATTACCCATAATGGGTAGCAAACATCGTTCCAGTCCCTAAAAAGGATGGACGAGTTCGTATGTGTGTCGACTTTAGGGATCTTAATAAAGCTAGCCCTGAAGACGATTTTCCTTTACCACATATTGATATATTGGTAGATAACACGGCTGAACATGCAATGTTATTCTTTATGGATGGATACGCAGGTTACAACTAAATTTTAATGGCAAAAGAAGATGAAGAAAAGACATGCTTTTCCCTTGGGGAAAGTGTTGCTACACGGTTATGCCATTTGGTTTAAAAAATACAGGAGCTATGTACCAAAGAACGGCTACGACTCTCTTGCATGATATGATTCATAAAGAAATAGAAGTGTATGTGGATGATATAATAGTGAAGTCCAAATATAGAATGGGACATATAAAAGCTTTACGCAAATTTTTCACTCGCATAAAAGAATATAAAATGCAATTGAATCCACAAAAATGCGCCTTCGGAGTCACTTCTGGTAAGTTACTCGGATACGTAGTAAGCACATGTGGCATCGAGATCGATCTCTATAAAATAAAGGCAATTGTTGACATGCCTCCCTCTCAAAAAGAAAAGGAAATCAGGGGATTCCGTGGCAAGTTACAATACATTAGTCGATTTATCAACAAATTGACTATGACTTGTGAGCCAATATTTAAAAAATTGAAAAAAGAGGAGAAACATGAATGGGACGATCAATGCCAAAAGGCCTATGAGAAAATCAAAGATTATCTCAAAAGTCCAACAATTTTAGCACCACTAGTACCCAAACTACCTCTTAGGCTATACATTACAATTACAGATATAGCCACAGGTGCCATGTTAGCACAAGAGGTAGAAAAAGTCGAACGTGCAATATATTATATAAGCAAAAAATTCATTCAATACAAAACAAAATATAGCACTTTGGAAAAGACAAGCCTAGCATTAGTGTGCGCAACCAAAAAGTTACGATATTATATGTTACCGCGCACTACTCATGTGATTTCCCAACAAAATCCGATAAAGTATTTGTTTGAACAACCACCCATACAAGGAAGTATATCTAAGTTGTTGGTGATGTTGGCTGAATTTGAGCTAAAATATATTCCTATAAAAATCAATGAAAGGAAAAGTAATTTCTGACTTCCTGGCACAACATCAAATTCAAACAAGTCATGCAGAAACTTCATCTTCCAAATGATGAGATTCTCATGACACAAGATGACAAATGCATATTGTACTTCGACGGTGCGTCCAATCAAAAAGGATAGGGCGTAGGAGTGTTACTCATAAGTCTAGAAGGAGCACATACTCCAATCTCTGTTAAATTAGACTTTGAGGTTACTAATAACGCCGCAGAATGTGAAGCGTGCATTATTGGATTAGAAGCAGCTGTTAGCATAAGTGTGCAAAAGTTAGAGATATATGGAGACTCCAGTTTGATTATAAATCATATATTAAAAAATGGAAAATAAAGAACTCCACAATGATATTATACCAAGCACACCTAGAGCAACTCATCAAGCATTTTGAACATATTGATTTTAAATATCTCCCTAGGGACGACAATCAATTTGCCGATGCGCTAGCAAAATTAGCCTCAATGATCAACATTCCAGATCACTTAAATATGATGCCATTATGCGTTGATAGAAGAGAAGAACTAGCGTATTGTAACGCAATAGAGGAAATAAATGACATTGAAGGAGACAATCCTTGGTATGATCATATCCTCCAATATATTACTCATGGCACATATCCCGAAAATACTTCATCGAAAGATTAACGAGACTTACGAACACTTGCGGCCCAATATGGTCTAATAAATGGTCATTATGCAAAAAAAGACCTAATGGTTAAAGCTTACTATGTATAGGCCAACCGGAAGCCACACGGCTTTTGGAAAATACTCACAAAGGTGTTTGTGGACCTCACATGAATGGTAAAATGCCTTCAAAAATAATTTCCCGGCAAGGGTACTATTGGTCCACTATGGAACATGATTGCATACAATATGTTAAAAAATGTCCACATTGCCAAATGTTTGCTAATTTACAACACCTTCCACCATACGAACTATACAATCTCACTTCCTCTTGGCCTTTTTCGACTTGGGGAATTGACATAATTGGAAAAGTCTCTCCAACAGGATCAAGAGGGAACGAGTACATATTAGCTGCCATTGATTACTTTACTAAGTGGATTGAGGCTGCTTCTTACGTGAATATCACTTTTGAACATGTTGCAAAGTTTCTCAAACAAAAAATATTTTGTAGATATGGAGTTCCACATGAACTAATTAGTGATCAGGGATCTCAATTAAAAGCTGAAGTCGAGACCCTCTTAACTCGTTATAAAATAAAACATCATCACTCATCCCCATACAGATCTCAAATGAATGGAGCTGTAGAGTCAGCAAATAAAAATATAACAGTCATCATTAAGAAAATGGCGGAAAACTACAAAGACTGGCCGAATAAACTACACTTTGCATTATGGGGTTATAGAACGTCTTTACGAAAATCAATAGGGGTAACTCCATACTCCTTAGTTTTCGGAATGGACACAGTTCAACCAGTCGAACTGGAAATACCATCCCTACGCATCGTACTTGAAAGTAAGCTACCGGAAGCTGAAAGGGTGCGAGCGAGGTTTGAAGAGCTTTTATTCCTCGATGAGCGACGATTAAGAGCTTTGCATCATGTACAAGTCTACCAAAGGCGCATTGCGCGTCATTTTAATAAAAGGGTAAAACCTAGAAATATAAAAGAAGGTGAGTTTGTACTAAAGGAGTTTAGGGGTCCACCAACCAATCCAAGAGGGAAATTCAAACCTAATTGGATAGGTCCCTACCGCGTAATCGAAATCCTATCAGGAGGAACCATCAGATTAATGGATATTAGAGGGGATGAAATTCACCAATTAATAAACAATGATTGCCTTAAGAAATATTACATATGAAATCCGGATAAAACTCGTTCACTCATACAACCAATTTTAATTAGCATTCAATTGAAAGATTCTAAGTGTTATGCATCTTACCGAATAACACGGTAAAATACATAACACATGGGGGGTAATTTAGAAATAATAAACCGTTCTAAGTGTTCAAATTTTTTCAAACATTACGAAAAAATCGTCACACTTGGAGGGGTAATAATACGAATTTTCAAAATAATTTTTTCGAGACATTCGTAGTACAGGTGTCGCGCGCAACTGGAATAGTTGCGTGCGGATGTCACGCGCAATTCATTTTATTGCGCGCGACAGGTTCGCGCAACTCCATAACTTGTGCGCGCCACCTGATGATGAACTGTGAACCCCATAATTTTTGCGTTTGAATGAAGTTGCGATTTCTACTTACGATAAAAAGAGGGTGTTTCTTAAATGTAACATATACTCGGAAAATAAAATTAAAATTTGTTATAATTCTTTTAAACAATGTTTGATTTATTTTTTCATTTAATTTCTGTCTAAGAGATTAAAGAAAAAATAAAAAAAAATGCATAATAATATAAAAAAAAAATTAGAACTACGCAAAGAGAATACGTAGGCAATCTTTATGATTCGGTCATATCAAAATAAAAAAATATGAAACTCATTTTTATTTCATTCAAAATTCAAAAGAGAGACATTATTGAACTGGATACTAAACAGAAAAAAAAATAAAATAAAATACATAGCAGTGATTACACTTTATTCGAAAAAAAAACACTAAAGGTAAAATTGTGTAACACTCTAAGGTTTTACTATGTCCTTGATTGTCACAGATGATGGAGGATTAGTTTCCATCGCAGCATTTTCAGAAACGTTGGAGCTTTCCCCTACTCTTTTCTTTTTCACCCAAACATTGTTTTTCAATCTTGGGATTGGGGCCTTTGCAACCTGTTTTCCTTTCCCTTTGATTATTGGAGCTTTCTTGTGAGTATTTGGTGAAGGTTCTTTAATTTTCACACCTTGTTGCGCAGGTTTGGAAGGAGCCTTTATTTTTGTTTCCTTCGAACGAGCCTTAGGGGATGAGAAGTCTAAATTTCTTCTCACTCCTTTGTTTTAACCACTAGGAGAAGTAGTAGTGGTTGAATGCATCAAAGATTGAGGTGGATTGCGAGCGGTGGCGGCTTGAAGTAAAGATCGAGCCTTGTTTAACTCACCCTTATCCGCAGCATTCATCCAAGCCTTGTAAAGGAAGATAATGTGATACTCGCAGGAGGATTTTGTATTACCCACTTAGGAAGACTTGACCAATATTCCATCTAACGAGCAATCCTTTCGGGTTTAAAAGTCACATCTTTAGGGGCATCACAATCTTGCGGAGGAATATATTGCCTCATCCCGTATTGTCTCATCACCCTGCAAGGAAAAATATAAGTAGTACTAGATAGGCCTAAAAGCCTAATGTATGGGCAATTGAGACTATTACTGATCATACTATTTATGTTCCACCAAGGAATCACAAACTGTATGTTAGGAACTCCATGACAGAAAAACGACGTTCATTCCTCTTCATTCTTATTCTTATAAAGGATTCGACGTCCTGGAAATGTCTTTACTCCATTAGCCTCAAGGTTTTGAGGCTGACCAACAATTCGCAAACGCTCCATGAGCCAAAATCAGAAAAAAAAAAAAAAATAAAAATAAAATATTTTGCGATTTATTACACGAGCAGGTGGCGCGTGCAACTTAATTAGTTGCGCGCACCCTCCGCACGCAACTCAGAAGTTGTGCTGATAAACGCCGAAAAAAAACGTACGTGTAATAGGAGTGGACTTTCCGTGAAACCGTTTTTGTTAGGATCTCCTCTAAGGCGATTCAAGCACCAAACGGTATTCGCCAAAACCAAAGGAGCGGGTGAATGACATCCCTCTATTTGCTCTACTATGGACACCATTGAATAATCTCTGTATTCTTTGCCTGTCCTAAGTAAACAATTAACAACAAGACAATAACATAAAGCACGAATTTTAAAGCGTTGTTTATTCATGTTGTCACGAGGGACGACGAAGTGTTCAATAAATTGAATTAAATTCACGCCTTCTTCAGTTCCTATGTTGGTCATATCATTGTCGGACAAACCAAAAAAATTTTGGAATATAGGTTTAGGATCCAACAAGGTAGGTGAATAAGTCACAGGGAGAGTGTTTGTAGGGAAGCCTAGCAAGGCCTCGAACTCACAAGAAAGGGGGACAATTTCATCCCCTCTAAACAAGATAAGATGGTGGTTAGAGTCCCAATGGTTGACGGCGGCATGAAAAAAATCAAAATTAACCACTAATTGCATATAATTCAATAAAGGGTCCAATTGATAAATTTTGAAAGCTAGTTTATCCTCGGTTGAAAGGGAAGTGACCCATTGCTTCAAACGTTGTTCAAAGGTCTTCACCATTGTTAAAAAAAAGAGAGAATAAGATTTTAGAGGGATTAATTCTTTTAAATTTCTTATGTAACTAAGCGAATGAATGCGAGATGATCAAAAGTCAACACAAAACCACATTTAAATAGACCCAAGAGTGGAAGATTTCAAATTCGGCTTAAAGGGAAGTTCACTAACATGTGGCGAGCGCAACTCTTAAGTTGCGCGCGACATCCGCGCGCAACAAAATTAAATGCGTGCAACAACCGCGCGCAACTCATGAAGTTGCGCACGACTCCCCTGACGCGGCATGTAATTATGGTTAAGTTCTGTATTTTGGCTCATATAATGACGGAATCTTCACGAGATCTTAAGACGAATCATACGCTTGCCTTCTAACACTTTGTGTCCTTTTTCTTGCCTAATTTTTTATTTTCTTTTTTATTTTCTATTATTATTTTCTTATTTTCATGTTTTCTTTTTATTTTTCTTTTTTCCATTGTTTTCCTACTATCTTTTTCTTTTTCTTTTTTATTATTTTTCTACTTTTTAATTTTCTTTTCACTTTTTCCTTCTTTTTGCGTTTTTTTGGAGTTTTTTTTTTCGAGGGGGGTAAGTCGGGAACCCTTTCCCTCCCTCGAAAATTTTTCCCATTAATGTACACATAGAAACAAAATAATAATAATAATAATAATAATAATAATAATAATAATAATAATAATAATAATAATAATAATAATAATCATAATAATAATAATCATAATAATAATAATAATAATGACATATATACAAATGTGTCATATATACAAAAAAAATATATATACATAAGTTTCCTAAAAAAATATATAAATATGTACAGAAGGAATCAGGGTGCTCGGCGACTATTAGACGGTTGCTGCACATCCTGCAAAATCCAAAAACGAAGATTAATACATGAAATGTAATAACTTCGTTGCAAAAAAATTTAATAAAACTTAACGCGATCATCCAATGTTCACGGCATGACAAAGTCACGAGGGCTCTCCGATAAGCAGCTCGGAAAGCACGTAAAGTCCTCACCATGTCATTCACGGTCTCTGGCGGAACTTGTTCCAAGAATACAAGGAACGTATACATAAAAGGCATACCGACTCAACCGTCTCAAGTACGAACGGTATCCTCTCATCATCCTCGGCTGCTGGAAGGGTCTAACGAATTACCGATCCAGCGGCATTGGTATACGTGATCTCCGCTGTAGGAGGCACCCAACCACCTAGCTCGACCCGCTAAAAATGCATGTGATAAAAAACGATAAAAGGGTCAAAATTCCGAAAAAAAAATAGAAACACAAAAAAAAGAGAGTTAGAAAACTTACCGGAACAAAGGCTGGAAAAGGAGTCAGCGTGGATGCTATAGAAGCCGGATAAGAAGCATCCGGCATCACCAGCTGCTCCGCTGGATAACCAATGATCGTCTGAGCTCGATCCTCGGTATACAATAGGTCCGGACGCAGCATCCGCATCAGGCGATTCTCAAGAACCAAAGGCTTTTTGATCGAAAATTGTTAGAGAACACGCTCGCCTAAAAACTAAGTGTTGGTGCTCTGGAACACCGAGAGTCCCGTATAGAGGGTCCGGAAACGACAATGAACCATGCTAGACCGGATAGCCTCAGGGACTCCGACGATCAAACTCCAAGGACGGAGATCGATCTATGAAACACAACCACATGAAAATCGTTAGAAAATGAGTAAAATCGAAAAACGAAAAGAAAACATGTAGTTTGGAATGCTCACCGACGCACGAGTCGCCGAAAGAATCCTCTAGAGAAAGTCGTCGGCAGAAGTAGCTCGTCTCCTCTTAATCTCTACCAATCGATGGCTGATAGGGAAACGAGTAGCCCCAAGCACCTTAGGGGTTAAGAAAGGCAGGTACGAGTATCCCCGCCTAAAATCGAGAAAAGATAAGCTTACAGGAAAAAAAACGAAAGTAATAACCGGAAAAGCTTAAAATACGTACCTCAAGGGTACGACCATGCCATGTAAGCGAGATCCGAGGCACCTCAGTAGCTGCCGTGGAATCCATGACCTGGGTCGCCTTGCTCATAACCGTAAGTAACCTACTTGCCCCAAATCGCTGAGGCAAATAAGTAACCCGATGGCAAAACGCTTTCCCCGATCACTCAAGATGGTAATGGAAAGAACGTGGGCAATGTATATCCGAGCCAGCTGCTCAGGTGTACACTGCCGGTCAAGCTCGTCAGCCGCCAACTCGTCGGCAAGAAGCGAGTACGGACAAGATTGTGCGTACACGTGAAGGGCCGACGCAAGACGGTCCCCCTCAAGGTGGTGCAATCTCTCGTCTGACCCCTTAACAATGGCACGCCACCCACAGATCAAAACGTGGTGGTCTAGGTCCCACTTAAGTACCCTAGGGTCCTAGTTGGGAGGAGCCTCCCAAACCACCTCCTCCTTGCGACGTCGATCAGCTGCGACGCATCGCTCTCGAACCTCCTCTCGAGGACGGGTTACCATCTTCCGAGGGCGAACCGCCTCATCCGGACCATCAATAACCTCCTCGACATCGACAAACGGAGGCGAGACCATGCTATAACAGATAAAATTTCTTTAATTAGTTTATTTTATTTCCTAAGCTAAACTAATATACGTATTATAGACCCACTTCGGCAACATAACGGCTACCGATAGGGCAAAACAGGAAAATCGAATGCCACCCATACTTGGGGGCTATGATAACTGCAATTCAACTCAGTAAATGGGGGCTTTTAACACCTACAAAAGCCATCTTATACCAGTTTCAACAAAGAATTCAAGGGATTATATTTTAAAATCTCAAAGAATCAACTAATTCTAGACAAATAACAGTAATATAAACATGATTATCATCTACCAAAAAATTTTGGAGTTCGAATATGGTGAAAATAGGCTAAGTATACACTTCGCGCCATTTTTTCGGATTAAAAATTTTCAAAATGATAATTATGGAAACAAAAACTAGTTCCAATACTACAATTGTTGCATAATTCAAGGTCCCCCAAACAGTCAGGAATTCAAATCCTACTACACCTTAACAAGTGTAAAGTCCTAGGCTTTTAAGTGGTCAACGACATTTAAGGAGAGTACCCCTTACAATGGGATCACCCTCCTTACATCATCCTTTTCATACTTTTACAAGCATGAGAGTAGGAATGATGACAGCCTTGCCCTCGTTAAGAGTGGGTCAGCCAAGGATAAGATTGTTGGCGGTAAGCTCTTTGACCACAAGGAATCGGATGGTCATGTGCCGACCGCTACCTTTTTGCCCCAGTCGGATGGGAAAATCAATGCGTCCGACTGGATGCACAACTCCTCTCCAAAACCCACAAGGGGATGGGAGACATCTATTATGTTATCCAGTTTGTACTTGAGATTGGATAGACATTTGCGGCTGATGATGTTTGAGGAGCATCCTGTGTCAATCAGGATGCGACCAACCAACTTGTTGGCCACTTTACATTCTATGACCACAGGGCCATCATGCGGCCGATTGACTTTGTCTCTGTTCTTTTCACTGATGATAACTTCGGGGAAGGAGGATGTGTTCGCCGCCTGTCCTTCATCAATAGAATGGACCACCTTTCTTAGATGGTCCTTGTTTCCCCGGATGGTTGGGCCACCTCCGGCGAATCCGCCTGCTATCGTATAGACCGGATCCTCATCCGTTTCAGAGCTGATAGCAGGCAGGGGAGTCTTTTTGCTTGACTACCCCGGATTCGATTTTGAAGTCACTTTGGACTTCACATAGGATTTCAGCGCTCCTTTCTCGGCCAGACGATCAAGCATCCGCTTGAGGCTTAAGCATTCGTTTGTGTCATGGCCAACATCCTCATGATAGTGACAATGCTTGTTCTTTTTCCAATTTTTAGCTGAACCTTTTATAGGAGTCGGCTTCTCCATGAAGGATTTATGTCTTCGATAAGTACAATTACTAGATATATCATGGATCACGGTTATTGAGATAATTAGTTCATTCTATAGGGTCGTCAATGTTTGGTGCTAGATATGACAATTAATCTTTGGGATAGATAAATAGCCCAAAGCCTTATAGAGTGGATCCTACAAGGTCACACATAAGAGTATTGGGTTAAACAAGTTAGAGGCCCATTATTGGGCCTCATGAGTTTATGACATACCATGTTGATGGTTGGGCTTGGATAGTTAGAAGAGCCTAATGGGTTTTGGACTTGACATGGTTTTATTTCTAGAAATTATCTATAAATATAAACCATGCCTAGGGTTGCATGACATAACAATTGACATACAGTGAATTGTCATACAAGCAACCAATCTCCTAAAATAGTTAGGATAATCATGGAAAATAAATATGATTTATCTTCCATAATTAAAATAATATGGGATTCTATCTCATACCTAAATTAAAATATATGATATTTAATGATTGGTCATGAATAATATATGATATTATCTAATTACAATAATTAATTAAAATATGAGATATTTAGGAGCCATGTTTCCTTAATTGTGAACATTTGATGTTGTAGTTTAGGAAAGCATATGCATGAGTGATTTAATATATGGCATTTTATAATATATGATTTTATTTATTGGTATATAGACTAGTATGGCCCATAGATTCTAAATACGATCTGCGCATCGTGAAGTATTTTTGTAATCTAAATACGGTCTGCGTACCGTTAAGTATTTTTGTAATTTATTTTATTTTATTTAAGTTGTACATAAAATAGAATAGTATTACATGTTGCAATTAATCCAAGAAGTCAATGGAGTGAAGGCCCAAAGGAGCAAGATGGATGAGATCCATGAAGGTTCAAGTGGGAGCTTTTTGCTTTATTAGTTTTCTTAAGATTAAGGGACCATAATATGTCATGTTTTATTTATGCATCAGTAGATTATAAATGTTAGATTTTATTTATGTTGCTTGATGATGCGTTATACTTCACTAAATAATCACAACATAATAAATCTAGGTCCCGGTAATATTGAGGTAGTTTTTCCAATCAAAAACCCGATGAAACCTTCGATATTTATGATAGGTCATGCCAAACTAGGGTGTCATATTAAACATGTGATGGGTAATTATTCATCTTTTTGGAGTGGGGTAAAACAAATTTTACAATTTTGATTGGTTACACTCAACAAGGTTACCTAAAAATTTTATAACCTTGAAGCTAAGGGTAATAATTAAACATGTGATGGGTAATTATTCAACCAAGAATTACAAAGAGTTGTAATCAGTATAGAGTTTCCTCACCTTGAAAATGTAATGGTTGATGGTAGGGCCAAAGTCCGGTCAATTATTTCACAAATAAAGGATCTTGGAATCATTTTATTCAATAGGGATCAATTAAAATTGAATAAATTCTTTAAAGTTACCAGTTTTAAAATCGCTTATGGTACTTTAAATTTATTAAACATAATTATTGAATTTTGCCTTGTTTGTTTTGTTTGTAGATGAATAAATTTTCCGTTAACTTTGTTTTACCAATGAAACTTAATTTAAGGCTTAATCTCAGAAACTTTTGGAAATGGGAAAACGAGCTGAGAAAAGTTCTCACAAGCCATAAGCTTGAATCTCGTTTATATATACTGTTGAGAGCTAGTATACAAAGGGTTATAAACCTGAAAGGCATGCAAAAATTGTTTTGGATGCAGAGAAAATTAGGAAACTCATTTTAGAATCTATTCCAAGTATTTGGAAAAGAAGATTCAGGCACTATGAGCTAACCAACTTGCATAAATTTCTTCGTGCTATCTTTTGAGGTTGCATTAGGGCATTAGGAAGTGGAGGCTTCAAAGATCATAATTTATTAAATTGCTTTGTTTGTCAAATTTTATGCCATAAAATTGCTTGATTATGTTTATATATTGCCTTGGGAGTAATTTGAGACTTGTTTGACTCAATTTGGTGAAGAAACAAACAAATCACCATTGTTGGACCTCTTAAGGTCGGGAAGACAATGTGGCTTATTCTTGATGTTTTTGCTAGCAATTCTTGTCCAATTTGTCACAATAATTACCATAGTATTGCAATAAATTGTTTGGATGCTTGAAAAATGTTGTGTATGCTCAATTTGAAATTGTGCTCTGTTTTAGTACTACGTACTCTATTTTTGCGAACATAGTATCATGCGGCTAGGCGAACCTTGTATCATAAGGCTAGGCGAACCTTAGATACTATAGAACCTTAATTTACGTTGATTTTGCACAATGTAGTATGGCTAGACAGCGAGGTTCGGGTTCACGTTCCTAAGACACACGACGGGAGCATGAGCCCGAAGAGGAGGACGCCAACCCGTCCGTTTCTCTCGATCCCCTCCCGGAGTGGGATGAGTGGACTTTGTACTTCTCCCCCGTCCACCACATTGCTGAGAGGGTGCAGCGTGGGATTACTACTGGTAGGACGCGTTGCCATGGCTCAGGCAGCGATACTCTAGGCGACCTGTATAGGATGCACATCAGGGTCGATAGAGATGTTAGACTTCTCTAGGAGTCTTGTGGGCTGACTGCATTGTTCGAGGCCACGGAGGTCGTGATTGCTTTTGACGGGGGTCACCGCGTGGCTCACGCCCTGATGGAGTTCTTCTGGGACACCAAAAACACTTTCCACTTTCCGTAGGGTGAGATTATGGTCACCCCGACCGACTTCAGTCTCATTACGGGACTAGAGTTTAGTTCCACTGTGTTGCCGTTTGACAGCAACATCAGCGTCTTCTTTCCTGAGGTTGAGGAGTTGTTGGGTCCGATTGTTGTTCGAGCTCGTGCTAAGGTAGAGTCGAATCAGTTCAGTGCTAAGGGTATTCACCGATCTATTCTCACGGCGACTTTTGAGGATGATGCGACCACCCAAGAGCAGCGGGTGCACATCTTTGCGCTTATCTTGCTATAAGGGACGTTTTCCCCTGACAAGGGTAGTAGAGTGCTGCTTTACTACCTGCCTACGGTCCGTGATCTTCACTAGTTCGGGACTTATAACTGGGCCAGCTTTGTCTATGCTGATTTTGTTCGAGCGTTGCGAGACTCGTGTCGACACCGGTCCTTCACGGGGAACGTCGCTCTGTCCAGCTTCTGGAGAGTTGTAGAGTTATACTTTATCTCCCATAAATTTTAGCTCTAAGCTGTGGTTAGCACTTGCTAATACTTTTGTCTGTTGTAGATCTTGTTCTACAAGTACTTTCCTTCGGTTGCGCCGGCGAGACCGTCGCCACGCGGGTTTCCGGTGAGTGCCTGTTGGGGAGGCCTCCACGTTCCGATGTCTATCGTTTATGTTCGAGATCAGATCCTCTCAGTATAGTTATTTGCATAGTTGAACACTTTCGTATTATCTTTGGTAGATTCACATCTCATAGGAATTCTTCGCAGGAGCCTGATGTGCAATACCTACCGTAGAACGGCTTGGTTTTCCCTAGGTTAGCTGCGCAGTACATCGCTGAGCGTCGCTACTTTTGTTTCTGACTTGGTTTGTTCTTACAGGGTCAGCCATTCCTTCTCGTACCCCGACGAGACCTGAGGTCCGGAGAGACCCGGCGAGGTCTAGCACGAGACGTCGTCGTACTGGCTCAGGCGGTCGGGGTGGTCATTCTTAGGCTGCTCGAATCGAGGCGATGGAGGGCTCGGGCTCTTCATCTGAGGGCGCACGTGCTGAGCCAGTAGTCCAGGGAGAGACTACCTCGGCTCCTAGAGGTGGTGGGATGTACGAGGTCGGCTCGTCATCGTAGCAACCTCCGCAGCCTCAGCCTGAGGGCGATCTTGGGTGGACGGGTGCTGTGCTGAGATTTCCACCTCCCGAGGAGACTGGAGCTGGAGGTGGTGGAGAGATTACTCCTCGTACTGCGCAGTTCTATGACATGATGGGTGTCTTTCATCATCTGCGTCCTCCAGCGCCGCAGTTTATTCCTGTGTTTTTTTTTTATTTTGACTTGTATAGAACTTTGCCTAATTGACTCATTTATTAGACATATTTGTATATACATATTACTATGAGCTTATTTTTTTAGCATTTATTTTTCATTTTTATGTGCATATTTGTATGTGCAAAAAATTGTGATAATAATTTTGCGCAAAAATTCCGTCATTTTTATTATTGATGGAGGGTATCCGACTTTCTCCTACAAAAAGAAGAAAATGAAAAATAAAATATTGGACTTATAAAAAACTTAAAATTAAGTCTAAATAAAATCCAAAAAAAAGAAAATATGTAATTAATATATTAATTAAAAGGGTATATATAAATAAAAAAAAAAAAAAAAAAAAAAAAGAGGATAAAAATTCGTAAAGCCATTGTTCAGATTCGAATCAGCAAAAAAAAACGCGGTTTTTGAAAAGCTCGCTGATAAGACACGTCGGCGTCATGTGGCGCCATGCATTTTGCGTTGGCGACAGACGCTACTGCTTGCGCTTGCGCTAGACTCTAGCGTTTGGCGCCAGACTCTGGCGTTTGGCGCTGGTGTGCGCTGACGCCGAATCCTTTCCGGATTGAAACTGTGCCGATGTTGTGTATAAATAGCCCCTGGTCTGCCGATTTTCTTCATAATTTCAGCAAATTAAACATTGTCTTAGCTTTTGAAAAAAAAAATCATGTCTTTAATTACTAAGAGTTTTACCAACTTCACTCACAAATGGTGTCGGTCTTTAACTGCCAAGGAGAGAAAAGAATTAGACTTTTTTCATATGGGGGGTATTTATGGTGTCAAGGGGGTAGATCTTGATATAGACTTCATTCATACCGCCTTAGAATATTGGGATGTGGATACTCATTGTTTTAGACTAGGGTGTGATGAAATTAGCCCTTTACCGGAAGAATTCGGTGCTATCTTAGGCTTTCCTGCATTAGATCTAGTAATAATCCCTAGAATAAATGAATATTATTATAAAGATTTTGAGCGCTTCTTTAATTTAAAAGACAAACATCTAACAAATATTGTAGATGGTAGCATAGTTAATTTGAATGAATTTGCACGCCATTACTTTGATAGACCTTATTCTGAATCTTTTCATGTTTATAGAAGAAGAGCTTTTCTGTTTTGCATGATTAACCAATATATTCTCACTACTAGTAGAACTAATGAGGGCCAAGCAATTATATCAACTATTTTGGAGCAGATTGAATCTGGGAGAAATCCAATGCCATTAGTTGTTGGAGAGACTATGCTTAGTCTTGATGAATTGAAGAGAAATCCAAAAGCACCTTTTCGGGGCACTCCAATTTTATTACAGGTAGAAAAATAATATTTTTAATTATAGAAATCAAAAATATATTTTTGTATAGTAATATTAATTTATTTGCATTGATTTTTTTTTGCAAATGTGGCTAATGAAGAGACTAGAATTAATTAGTCCTCCCGATAATGTTTAAAAATACACTCCAAATTGCTTTGTGAGAAGAAAGAAATGCTTCTCTAAGATGGGGTGCCATGAATGGAAGAAATTCTTTGCCTCTTGCAACTTTCTATCAATGGGTCATCCCTTGGTGGAAAATAGAGAAGATGGTTGGTGTCAACAAGCAACCTTTCTGTCGTCTTCCAAGCTTAACCAAGATGACTTTTTATTATCCTTGCAAGGTAAAAAGACAGTACGACCTACTTCAAACAATTCCTTTTGGGGATCTTCGTCGTCCCTATGAATTGCCTCTTTCTCAGGAAGTAGAAAAATTTGATGCATATTGGAGCGCTAGACCTTTATGGGAAGTGATTACCTAAAAGGTTCCTCCTTCCTTGCCCAATGATGTGAAGAGATGGCTTCTCAAGAAACCTTCAAAGGACATGAAGAAAAATTAGAGTAAGACTGATGTAAAGAGTCGTCTAGGTGACAAGGTAATTCCCGTTAAGGAAAGCTTGGGTGAAAAGGTTGAATTCAAAACACCTACGATGCCTAAGAAGAAGATCTCTACAAAGGATACAGGGAAAAGAAAAGCTGACACTTCAGAGAAGAAGGCTTAGGTAGAGAAGAAACATGGAGTCCTAGCTAAGGGAGAAACTATTTACTCAAAAATTGAATGTAGGTCCTCAAAAGGAAGCCTACTAGCTAAAGCCATGGATGATGAAGAGGATGCAGATTAAAACTGGAAGAGAGCAAAGAAAGAGAAGAAATATTGATGCATTGCTTAACTTTCAATTATTAGACTTAGTTTTAAATTTAAAGTTAATTTGTTTTATTAAGCTTTATTTAAATTTCATCAATAATAAAATTTGTTAGTTTATTTTATTAAAGAAATTTCAGCTTTTTAATTAAATCATCTCCTTTAAATTTAATTTATTAAAGCAATGAAAACATAAAATTTAATTTTCCAGAAATTTTTTTCGAGTACGGAAGTCGAAAATTTTCCGAAAAACACCGAAATATTCCCAGATGCTCCCAGAAGAAATGGCGTCGCTTTTTTTAGGACAGGGACCGGCTGCGGCAGTCTGGCGTCAAACGACAAACGCTGTCGTCTGGCGCTAAGGTTCATCGGCCGGGGACAGAGCTTTTTCTGTGACGCCGATGCTTCGTTGAATTTATGTCGAATTTATTTTTAAATCTGGGATGCGAGGTTTGCAAAAAAGTAAAGTGGCCGCACCCTGTAAATGGTGGCCTACGTATCCTTTCCTAAGGAATCAGGCCAAACGTAGCTCTTTTGAGTATCCTACTCAAGTAATTATGGGTAGTACTTTTTAAGTTGGTCAAGATTTGTCATGTTCGAGAACTCATTGCCATCCATATCAGTTAATTTTGCTGCACCTCCTGATAGGATTATTTGACAAAAAAGGGTCCAGGCCAATTAGGCCTAAATTTGCCCCTTGGATCTAAGACATTTTTCCTTAATGCTTTTAACACCAAGTCTCCTGCTTTGATGTTTTTCGTCTTGACCTTCTTATAAAAATGCCTAGCCATACGATTTTGTTAGCATTGAGTATGATGTAGAGCTTCTAGTCGTTTTTCATTAAGTAGAATTAGCTCCTCGTATCTCACCCTAGTCCATTAAACTACATCGAGTTTACTTTCTAATGCAATGCGTAGAGATGGTATCTCTAGCTCTACAGGTTGTACGACATCCATTCCATAAACCACGGAGAATGGCGTATTTCCTGTTGATGTGCGAATTGACGTGCGATAACCCTAAAGTGCGAAATGGAGTTTTTTAGGCCAATCCTTGTAATTTTCTGTCATTTTCTTGATGATAGTTTTTAGATTTTTATTAGCTGCTTGAACTGCTCCGTTTTCTTGAGGTCTATAAGGAGATGAATGATGGTGTTGGATGCCATATTTTTGTAACAATTCTTCACACTCAGCTTGAAAATGAGTTCCATTGTCACTTATCATTTCATGTGGGACTCCATATCGACAAATAATATTCCTTTCGATAAAGAGTGCTACATGTTTTGCAGTAAATTTAGCATATGATTGTGCTTCAACCCACTTTGTGAAGTAATCAATTGCTACTAGGATGTATTCATGACCTCCGTTCCTGGAGGAGTAATTTTAGCAATAATGTAAATTCCCCATGTAGAGAATGGCCATGGTGAAGTGTAGGTGTAGAGTAGAGATGGAGGAACATGTTGTAAATTGGCGTAAATTTGGCATTTAGGGCATCTTTTTACATATTGATGACAATCCCTATTCATGGTACTCCAATAGTATCCTTCGCACATTATCTTTTGGACCAGCATTTTGTCATTAACATGAGTTCCACAAATACCTTCGTGGACTATCCTCATAGCTCTTTGAGCATCCTTTTTCCCTACACATAAGAGAGCTTGACCCTTAGGTACCCTTTTCTGTAACTCGTCTTCTATGAGTACGTATTAGGAAGCCAAGAGTCTTAATGCTCGTTTTTCTCTTTTATCAGCATGAGGAGGGTATTCTCCTTTGGTGACGTAGTTAAGTATATCCGTATACCACGGTTCTTCTTCTTCTTCACCTTGGATTACTTCATCATCTCCTATAGCTTGAATATTAGCTGGTTTATGCCTTTTTTCTATAGTTAGAGGCATTTTTTTTATTTCCGTAGGAATCCTAAACATTGAGGCTAGTCTTGCAAAGGCATCAGAAAATTGATTTTCTTCTCTAGGTAGATATGTGTATTATACTTTTTCTAACTGATTGGTGAGAATTTCCAGATAAGTTTGGTAAGGGGCTAGACTTTCGCTCCTTACTTTCCACCTTTTAGAAATCTAGTTGATGATCAATGAAGAGTCCCCTAATATTCGTAATTTCTTCACTCCTAATGCCAAAGTTGTTTCAAGGCCTACCACGCATGCTTCGTACTCAGCAGCATTGTTGGTAACGTCGAAATCTAGCTTTATGAAGATTGGAACATGCTCTTCCTTATGTGATACTAATAATACTCCAACGCCACATCCCTTTTGGTTTGAGGCTCCATCAAAGTATAAGGTCCAAGTATCATCTTCTGCGACCATCAAGTCTTCGTCTGGAAATTCATTGTCGTGTATTTGCGTTGAATCTTCTATTGGAAAATCCGCTAGGAAATCTGAGACCACAGATTTTTTTTTAGCTTTTTGAGGCATCAATCTTACATCGAACTGGGCTAAGTTGACCATCCATCTTGGTATGTGGCCATTGAGTGTAGATTTCTCGAATAAATACTTGAGTGGATCCATTCGGGAAACTACAAAGACCGCATGCACAAGCATGTAATGTCTTAACTTAGTTGTGGCCCACACCAATGCTAGGCACAATTTCTCAAGTGGTGTATAGCGTACTTCATACTCGAGCATCTTTTTACTTAGATAGTAGATTGCATTTTCTTTACCTTCTACTTCTTGTGCAAGCATGGCTCCCATTTTTTCCTTGGTGACTGTTATGTACAACCTAAGAGGTATTCTTGGAAGTGCTGGTGCTAATACGGGAGGATTTGCGAGATAGGCTTTGATCTTTTCAAAGGCTTTTTTACACTTATCGTCCCATATTATTGGTACATTCTTTTTAATCTTCTTGAATATTGGTTCACATATTGTTGTTAATTTTGATGTGAACCTACTTATGTATTGCAACAGGCCAATAAATAAATTTATTTCTCGGTTTTGGGCGGTGGCATTGACATGATTGCCTTGATCTTGGTTGGGTCTATCTCTATTACTATAGAGCTTATGACATAACCTAAAAGCTTACCTGAGGTGACTCCAAAAGCACACTTGGATGCATTCAACCTCATGTTGTATTTCTTTAGCCTTTCAAAGAATTTTCTCAAGGCTACTTGATGGCCTGGGCGATCTTTTGATTTTACAATCATATCGTCCACATATACTTCAACTTCTTTGTGCATCATGTCATGGAGTAAGGCAGCCGCTGCTCGTTTGTAAGTAGCACCCGCGTTTTTCAACCTGAATGGAATTATCGTGTAGCAGTAAGTACCCCATGGTGTTATGAAGGTTGTTTTCTCCATGTCTTCTTCTTCCATGAGAATCTAATTGTATCCCGCGTATCCGTCCATGAACAAGAGAAGTGCATGATTCACTGTATTATCTACCAAAATATCGATATGTGGTAAAGGGAAGTCGTCCTTTGGACTTGCGTTATTTAGATCTCGATAGTCGACACACATTCTTACCCTTCCATCTTTTTTCGAAACTGGGACAATGTTGGCCACCCATTCAAGGTATTTGGATACCCTGATAAAACCTGTAGTTATTTGCTTTTGAACTTCTTCTTTTATTTTAAGAGCTACGTCGGGTTTCATTCGACGCAACTTTTGTTTTACAGGTCTCATTCCTGGAATTAGCGGCATAGTGTGTTGAGCTATTTCTCTATTAATACCTGGCATATCTTCATATGACCAAGCAAATACATCGATGTATTCTTTAAGTAGATTGATTAAATCGGTTCTTTCTTATTCATTAAGTGTTAATCCGATTTTAACCTCTCTTTTAATGGTGGAATCATTTGATATATTAACCGTGTCAGTTTCCTCGATTATCGGTGTTTTCTTTTCAAGTGTTTCCATTGCTTTAATAATTTCTTTGTCATTTTCATTGTTAGTTAAGCAATGTTCGTCATCTTGGGTTAAAGAAAAGCACGAGGAGTTAGCGGAAGAAGACTTATTATTGAATTCAGAAATTATGACATCAAAAAGAGAGATGTTCTCAGGGACTTGATTGCTAACTGTCCTAGGGGAAGAGATAGAAGAAGGGGATTCTACAACTAAGGACTTGGATGACTCTATAGGAAAATACTCTGACTCTAACTCAGACAACTCTTCGAACATCGGTCCTTGCCCTGTCATTAAGGAGATTTTCCTTCCACTTGGAGTAGTCACCTTGACTGTCTTGCGCCACCCTTGTATTGATCCTTATGCTGGAGTGATCAGCTTTGAGGGTTAAAGTTCTCGCTTTGTAGGATCGTTTGGATGAGCGAGGAGTTATCCATCATTTGTAGGCTCATCTTTTTCTCGCCCAAATAATAATCCCATGACATTAAAGTCAAAGCATGGGGGTTTTTTCTCCTTGTAGATAGGAGTCGGAATTTCATCTAGAAAATAGCAATCTAGGAAAATTTCGAATCCTTGTTGCCTTATGCCATTTACAGTAAAAGGTTTGGGAAATTCATAGCATGGATAGTCCTCTCCTACTTTTATGAACTGTCCATTGAGAGTAAGAGGACACTGATCCATTGGGATTGCTTTGTTTTTGGTTCGAGCGTTCCTACGCGCCTTGGACCTTTCCTGGGCTCGCTTGAGATCTTCCCGAGTTAGTTCGAAACCAAGTCCGAAAGTATCTAACTTAGGGAGGCCAGGTAATTCCAGCGATTTTGCTGTTCCTTTCTTCTTTCCTAGATTCATTCCAGGAAAATGCCCTTGTTTCTTTAAAATAGCATTTATTGTCATATGGAGAGAGGGTCGTGGCAGAGAGGGGTCCTTTCATCCTCCTCGATTAAGGAGACCTCTTCATTAAAGCCCCACAAATCTTCATCGTCTTCATCGTGCTCCACATTAATGATTGGATTTTTTATAGCTTTAATCCTCATGGGTGAAGCATCGATCGTGATAGGAATTCCTCCAACTATGGCTTTTACCTGTTAGTGGAGAGATGAAGGGACGACCTTTAGGTCATGAAGCCAAGGGCGTCCCAAAAATAAGTTGAATGAAGCTTTGATATCTACCACTTGAAATGTAGTAGCATGTTCTATTGCTCTCGCCGTTATATTCATGGTAATCTTTCCAAGAGCTTGACAACGAGTGTTGTCATAAGCTCTTATTCCTTGTGTTGACGGGGTTAAGTCTTCATCCCTTATGCCTAGCATCCTCGCAGTTCTGAGTGGACAGACATTAATTGCCGATCCATTATCTACAAGAGTCATTGGGACGTTCATTCTCTTCAAACTACTTTGAGGTTTAGCGCCTTATAATGCTTGTCACCTTCTGGAGGTAAATCTTTATCAGAAAAGGTAATCAAGTTGATAGGACTAGGGAGATCACTCGTAAGGAAGTTAGCCAACCCCTCAGGAGTGGTGTCAGAATATATCCCTATCTTATCCAAGGCATTCATCACTGCCAACCTATGTGCTGGAGATGTTGCTAGAAGCTTTCATACATTCATCTCAACCTTGCTCTTCTTGAACTGCTTGACAATATCATTGTCTCCTATGATAGGTATGGGAACTTGTTGCGTAGTCGGCATAGGTTGTGTTGAAATGGGAGGTTGCGTTCTCCCAGACCTTCTGAGGACGTCTATAGATTAATCCTCTTCAACCCAAAAATCATCTATTGAGTATGACACTGAAGGTGGAGGTCCGTCCATGTCTTTTAGGTAGATATCTTCTTGATCCCTGTCCCAAACTTCATTGATGCTTATGTCTTCTTCTTGTGGAATTTGGACTAGCTTTTTATCATCAATCATTTTATGATATTATGATATAGCTTTATAACATCATGTTAAGGTTAAAGCTTTGATCTTTAATATTTAGTGACATGCTTGGGTTTGTTATCAATCTTGTTAGTATCATGCCTAGGATCTTGCTATCATTATGCTTTAACATTATTAATTTAATTATTATTATTTTTATTATTATTATGATGATTATGTTGCTTGATATTATATTATTGTTATTGCTTGATCACGCCTTTTATGCATGTTTAAAGGGAATTTGTACTTGTAATCACGCTTAATAAGATAATTAATAATATTGTTTAGGGTTAATATGATTATAATTCAAGTGACCGCCAATAATAGTTTTATTTGGGCATTAATATTTTAACCAACATAGATTAAACAGGTTTAGGGTTAATCTAATGATTGTATGTTAGTCAGAAAGCGCACATGAATATGAGAAAAATAAAGTAGAGGCCTATTATTAGGGCAGGTTCTTTCTCTTTTAAATTGAATTTTTACCTTCATCCTCGAACTTCCAGTCTTGGTTCCAGACCTATTGGAGTTAACGACCACCTGGGTCGTTAAGGGGTGTAACCTTCACCCTGTGAACGATTTACAGGTTCCTAAACCTTGTTGGCGACTCTTTTGCTCTAGCTTTCTTCCCTTTGGATGCCACTATGCTTAAGTGTATGATCAGGGGTTCAAGTTTGGGGTAATGCTTGAAATATTCCCTGCAGTTTTTTGGCAACTCCACTGGGGAGGATTTCTATTTCAATTCCTAATATTTATTTTAGCAATTATTTAGAATGAGTGGATGAGACTCGAAATGTTCTAAGTACTTCATGTGCCGTAATTTTGATTAACATTATTGTCATATGCATAAAAAAGAATCTCATTAGAAAGATCATCCTAATGAGTAAAAAACATAGGTTTTTTTTACACGTAGGAAATTTGAGGAATATCTTTCACCACTAGGATCGAAATAATGCTGCGAAAACCTGGAAAATTTAATAACACACAAAGTTTTTGAGGCATGTAGGAACTAGCGTCTAGAAAACAGATCATGTCGTCGAAGATATGGCTCTTTCACCAGGCGACAGGGCTACATCCCTGCGACAGTCCCTGTTGGCTTGCGTTGCGTTCTTCCAATACTGAGCCAGAAATATGAGTTCTAATTTCGACCAGTTCTATCACTGTTGGCTCGATTCTACTTCCTGATTGAGTTTTTCTCACTTTTTAGAAACCCATATGTTTTCTACATATGGACATAAACCTCTGGTAGTTCATGCTCCATCTACCTAATTGAACGCTCTAAGCAACAAAGGGTAAATCTGAGAATGTTGAATTCACCAAACTATGGAAGTGAGTTTAACTCGCGGGGTCCCATCTACTCGCGCCAACCCTTCCAAAGGTAAGGCTTCCGCGCGGTGCATTCGGACTCATAACCATGGACCCTCTTTGACTAACCCATATCCCGAACTTTAGAAACTAGAGTCATGGTTAGGGTTCAAACTCATTGCATCATGTTGTGCCTACTTGATTAATTGTGCATTATTTGTTGTGTATACTCTATGTGTTTTTCCTAACCGTTTGGTTTGACTTGTATTTGTAAATAAATATTAATAAACTAAACAATGACTAAAGGGCTTTGCTTAATTAATTTGAACTAAAAAAATATACCTTAAAATCGAGTCATAGTTCCTTTAAGTCAACCCGGATTTTTATTCCCGTATACTGCACAAGCGTCAACTTTGTTTTAGTCATAGCCGGAGTTCAAGGAATAGTTACGAGTCATACAACCTATGGACCTGTAGCCCCGAGTTTTATCTTTATTTTCGCATTGATTTTTCCCCAATCAGAGTCACAGATCAAAAGTTATGACTAAAATACCACATCGTGTCCAGTTTAATGCATATACATGAAGTCTTAACCTAGTCTTTGCTTGAGTCTAGTCACATAGTCTAGCCATATGGTCATGACACAAGTCTTAACATGTCACCTAAACTCACTAGTCTTAGCACACACTTTGTACATACTCTTTTCACACCATGACCATTTCTTAGGTTCATACATGAGTCGTTTTTTTTCGTTATTTGAGTTAGGGGTACATTCTATTCCTAATTTTATCATATCTCTCCAATCTAAATCATCTTTCCATTCTCTACATGCTTTCTCCATATCACAACCTTCATTCTTCCTACCTTCTTCCATCCATGCATGTTGAATCGAGTTTGAGTCATGTGATTGACAAACAAAAAAAACTGAGGGTAATGATGAAACAAATGCATAAAGCAAGCTTTTCACCAAGATTTCATGCTTTCTTATTCTTCTTTTCATACCCTTTCCCCAATAATTCTAGCATAGGAACCCTTCATCCTCCTTGAATTTATTTCTTAGAGTTTGATTTTTAGCCTTCCCTTTTAATAAAATGAGGATTTATTTCCTTGCATATGATCATTGCATTGCATTGCAAAAAATAAATAAATAAATAAATGTCAAACTAAGCACAAGGTATACCAATGATTTGAGGCACCCTTTGTAGCCACATCATATCTCCTTTCACCTTTAAAATATACAATCCTTTTTGATAAATCACTTTGAGCCTCGTCTAACGGTAACTTATGCAATTATCAAAGAACAAAAGCTTGAGTGATTCAAAATATTAAAATAGCAAAAAGCAAAATAGAAATAATAAAGTGTACAAAAGGGCAAGTGTTCTAATGTCTTTGACATGAACATGTCTTTGATATGAACACGTCTCAGATTGCGTCTCTTATCGAGTGCTCGGTACCGTGCCTGAGAAATATGAATGCCAAGTGAGTGATAGACCGCATGATCGGGATTTCCCACACTTATAAAAATAAAATAAATGCTAAAGCAATTGCAGTCTATCGCCTGCTGCCAGACCTGGCGTCGCGGCGACACATCTGGTGCCTGGCAACAGGCGCATGTTTGGCGACAACGTCGTGTTTTTATTCTTTTTGAAACTCTGATTTGTTTTTTATCATATCCGACTGATTTTCTTTATAAATAGTCTCCTAAAACCTCCGTTTTCAATCACCAACTCTCATCAAGAAATTCTTGATATTCTCTCTCTCTCTTTTCTAAACTAGCCTTTTATAAAATACAAAATTCCGCATTCACAAGATCTAGACACACGTAGCCAAGTTCGAACTTGCCTTCGCCCTAGATGTGAAAGGTTTAATTTGTGAGGGTTTGATCCCAAATATCTCTTTCAATTATTTAATTTATTTCTTTAATTTTTATGTTTTCCTTGAAGTTACTAACGTGTGTATTTTGTTATTAGAAAGAGATACGAGGCAACCAAGTAAGTGTTTTAATTGTTTAATTGATATCATGATATAGAAATCATGTCTAGGTTTTTATTTTGATTCCTAGTATCATGTTAAGATGCTTTTCTTAGTATGATGTTTAGGGTGACAACAATAAGTTCCTAGTATCATGTTTAGGGTAAAGTTTATAATATCAAATATGCTTATTATGATTCCTATGATGCCTTTTATTTTCTTTCCAAATATCATGTTAGTATCATGTTAGGGTTAAAGTTTCGATCTTTAATGTTTAGTGACATGCTTGGGTTTGTTATTAATCTTGTTAGTATCATGCCTAGGATCTTGCTACTATTATGCTTTAACATGATTAATTTAATAATCATTATTTTGATGATTATTATGATGATTATGTTACTTGATATTGTATTATTGTTATTGCTTGATCACGCCTTTTATGCATGTTTAAAGGGAATTTGTACTTGTAATCACGCTTAATAAGATAATTAATAATCTTGTTTAGGGTTAATTATATGATTATAATTCAAGAGATCGCCATTAATAGTTTTATTTGTGAATTAATATTCAACCAACATAGATTAAACAGGTTTAGGGTTAATCTAATGATTGTATGTTAGTCAGAAAGCGCACATAAATACGATAAGAATAAAGTAGAGGCCTAATATTAGGACAGGTTCTTTCTCTTTAGATTGAATTTGTACCTTCAATCCCGAACTTCCAGTCTTGGTTCCAGGCCTATTGGAGTTAACGATCTCCTGGATTGTTAAGGGGTGTAACCTTCAGCCTGTGAACGGATAACAAGTTCCTAAAACTTGTTGGCGACTCTTTTGCTCTAGCTTCCTTCCCTTTGGACACCACCATGCTTAAGTATATAATCACGGTGGGGTTCAAGTTTGGGGTAATGCTTGAAATATTCCCTGTAGTGGGCCAAAAGTAACTCTGCCGCCTAGCTCTGATGGTTCAAGATATGCCGCCTATGTGGGAGGCATAGTACCCTGCATGCAATTCTTCAAGAATTTCTTGCTGCTTTTCTAGGTAACACACTTCAACAGGGGTTTTAAGAAACCTGTTTTGAAGAGTTCTCAGTTTTTCATCTTGAAGTTTGCCGCACCTTTCTTTAATACATCCACTTCCTGGGGTGGATCAAGAAGCGTCCCGTTTGTCAAATAGGCCCGGATGACATCCATCCAGGTAATGATCCGGTCAAGTACTCAAATGGGCTCATCTTCAGATATATTTTGTTTTTTCATAACTTCCCAAAAGACTGACCGAGACATATCACAGCAAGCGGAGGATGCCAACTTAGACAAGGCATCCGCCTGGTTGTTCTCACATCTGGGCACTTGACCTAGATTGAATTTTTCGAGTGTCCCTTCTTCAGCTTAGATCGCTTGAAGGTATTTCATCATTACCGGATGGGTGGCTTCATAATCACCATGGTATTGGCTAACGACCAGCTAAGAGTTAGAGTAGGCGTCAATTTTTGTTGCCCCTTCCACCTTGCACATGCGGATGCCAACTATCAGGGCTTCGTATTCTACCTCGTTATTTGAGACCTGGAACTTAAACCGTAGTGCATACTAATGCTTGTCTCTTTCTGGGGACTGGCAGATTATACCTGCACCATGGTGGTTCATAGTAGAGTTCCCGTCTACATACATTTTTCAAACCTGATAAGAATTATCCGGAGCAAATGGCCTTGTCATTTCGACAATAAAGTTGGCAAACACCTGACCCTTCACAACCTTCCTTGATTCGTAAGTGATTTCAAGACTTTGCATTTCAATAGCCCATTTGAGCATCCTACCGGATGAATCCAAGGTTGTCATTGGCCGTTTGAGAGGTTGGTTTGTATAGATCAAAACCGGATGTGCCAAGAAGAAGGGTTTTAACTTCTTAACAACCATGTAGAGGGCGAGGCAAAAATTTTCAACCATGGGGTCCTGTAGTTCGGCATTTCTGAGTACATGGCTAATGAAATAGACCAGGATCTGAATGTCGTTGCTCTCAGCAAGGAGAAAAACACTGAGGGCATGATCTGAGACGGCTAAGTACATGTAAAGTGTCTCCTTGGGCAGAGGGATAACAAGCCTTGGCAAAGAGTGTAAGTCTTCTTTCAATTTTTGAAAGGCCACCTCAGCATCATTCCCCCATTCAAATTTAGTCTTCTTCCTCATTACTTGGAAGAAGTAAAGGCATTTGTCACCTGACCAGCTGAGGAATCTCCCTAACGTCGCCAGGCAACTAGGGAGCTTCTGAACTTCCTTGATATTAAGGGGTGACTTCATGTCAATTATCGCCTATATCTTTTTTAGGTTAGCCTCTATCCCCCTTTTATAAATCAAAAATCCGATAAACTTCCCAGACTCAACACTAAAAGCACACTTTTTGGGATTTAACATGACCTTATACTGCCTGAGTGTGGTGAAGGTTTCTCCAAGATTAGCAAGGTGATCTGTCTATTGCTTGGATTTGACTATCATGTCATCCAGGTACGCCTCTACATTCCTCCCAATCTAATTAATGAAGACTGTATTAATCATCCGTTGGAAAGTAGCTGACGCATTCTTCAAGCCAAACGGCATCACTGTATAACAGAATAACCCCTAATTAGTGACAAAGGTTGTCTTCTCTTGATCTTTTTTTCCACGGAGGTATCTGGTGGAAGTCTGAGTAAGTGTCCATAAAACTCGTCAAGGCATGCCCGGTTGTGGAGTCGATCAGGTTATCGATCTTTGGAAGCGGGTAACTTTCTTTTGGACATGCCTTGTTCAAGTTAGTGTAATCTACACACATGCACCAGCTACCATTCGCCTTCTTTACAAGCATCGCATTCGCAACCCAGTCAGGGAAGTTACATGGCCGAATAAATCCAACGTCTAACAACTTTTTGACCTCGACAACTGTCGCCTGACTTCTCTCCTCACCCTGATTTCTTTTCTTTTGCCGGATAGGCTTCTTTTTAGGATCCATGGCGAGTTTATGAATAGCAAGATCCGAGTTGATGCCTAGCATCTCATCCACTTCAAAGGAAAAAATGTCTTTGAATTATTTCAGAAGGTGCAAGTCTGCACCCAACCTTTCCAAGGCAGTTGTCCCCACCTTAAAAATTTGCTCTAGAGGACTGCCATCCAGTGGGATATTAATATGATCACCAGCCGGCTAGGGACGGAGCTCATCTGACCCTTCCCTGGTCAATGATTGTTATTTCTTCTCCTTCTTCACCTCCACTAGCTAATCAGCTTTTCTTTTCTTTCTGGATGCTGGTGGGGCTGGGTCAGAGTCCTTGACATCTTCAAGGTCTATTGGCTCCTTTGGCTGACCGGCTACAGCAGCCGTTGGTTATACGTCTGAGAGGTAACACTCCCTTGTTGTTTTCTGATCCCCATGTGACATCATCCTTTTCATATTTTAGCAACATGAGAACTAGGATGATGACGGCCTTACACTCGTTCAGAGTGGGTCACCTAGAATGATGTTGTAGGCGGTCAGCGCTTCAACCACCAAAAATCGGATGATCAAAGTCACCCTTTACCCTTATGCCCCAGTCGGATGGGTAAATCAATTTGTCCGACTGGGTGCACGACCCCTCCCCCAAAGTCAACAAGTGGATGGGAGACGTTGCGCAGATTGTCCAGCTTATAATTCAGCTTGGACAGACACTTGTAGCAGATGAGGTCAGAGGAGCTACCAGTATCAATAAGGATACGACCAACCAGCTGGTTGGCGACCTTACTTTCAACGGTGACCGGGTCGTCATGTGGTCAGCGAACTTTTCCCTGATCCTTCTCGGTGATGAGGACGTCTAGGAAAGTGCCACTGGTGGACGCATATCCATCATAAACTAAGTAGGTCATCTTCTTCATATAATCCTTGGTGCCCCGGATGGTCGGGCCACCACTGGCAAATCCGCCTAAAATGGTATAGACCAGATCCTTGTTGGTGTACGAACTACTAGTAGGCTGGGAAATCTTTGATGAATGTCCCGAATTGGTCTTAACAGTCACTTTGGACTTCAAGACATTTGATTTCAGCGTTCTCTTGTCAGCCAGACGATCCAACGTCTGCTTGAGACTATAGTAGTCATTGGTGTTGATCGTGGCCAACTTCCTCATGGATATGACAATATTTATTTTTGGTTCTGTGATTGGACGGAACTCTTCATTGGATTTGGCTTCTCAATTGTCAGTCGGTCCTTTATCTCCGTGAGGATGGAGTAGCTGTCTTTATTAAACTCGTACCTCGGAACATACGGTTTGAATTCTTTCTTTTTCTTTTTGGATGGCTGATCAGGCTCATCAACCGCCCAAACGTCTTTTCTCTTTTTGCTCTCTTTAGCTTTCTGAGCCGGCTGAGCAGACCGACTCTCCTTTTTTTTGTCAGACTTCTTGGAGTCTGACTGATGACTAGACGAGCAGAGGTCGGTAGCTTGAATAAAACTCTCTGCCTCTATCAACGCCTCTTTGAGGGTGAAGACCCTCTTTTGGACGAGGTCAAACTTAAAGGTTGACCCATCCTTCAGACTTCTAAAAATGTCTGTATAATCTAACTTGTCAGACATCCCTTGTATCTGGATTCTCACTAGATTGAACCGCATGAATTAGGAGCGAAGTCCTTCCCTCTCTCTCTCTGCCTTATGGTGCTTAAGTCGAGACTTGATTTCTTGGAAGGGATGTTCATCGAGAAGTTAGAGGAAAACAGGAAGACAAGCCTCCTAAAGCTATCAATGCACCTAATTGGTAAGTTGTCAAACCATTGTTGGGTTATGCCTTATGCCCTTCAAGGTAACCAAGATGCATCGGCACCACATGTTATCCTCCAACCCTTGCATGTGCATAAGGTTGGTGTAGGCCATGAGGTGGTCCTCAGGGTTGGTGGTACCATCATAGGCACTAATCAACACATTCTTAACCTTTGTTGGTTATGCCGCCTCGATTATCTCCTTGGTGAATGTAGAAGTTTGTTCACCAAGTTTAAGAAGATGGAGCTGCCAGTCCAAGGGTTGGACGTTATATTCCACATGTCTCCTAAAGAGGGTCAGGTGCATGAAAGGTGGGTACTGCCCATATGGCATCTGAGGCACATACGGGGTTGTCCTAATCATCTGAGGGCCAGTATGGACGAACTTTCCGCCTGTATGGCTCTCATGTAAGGATTGGGAATTTCTTGCGAATGTATTTTTGAAGTTGTTTGGAAAGCTCGAGGTAAAGGCTGACTTAGACAACCGCTGGCTCCGGTTGTGCTCGATGATGTGTTGAGCATCGAAGAAGGTTTTCTCGTTGCCATCCAGCTGAACAGCTCGGATGACCTTCCTTTTGCCTGTCTGGGGTAGAAGGATCTTAGTCAAGTTAATAACATGCATAGTCTTATCCTTTTAGCTTGTTTAAAGGGAGTCCCGTTAGGCAAGAACAAATGCATAATGAGGGGTAAGAGTGTAATTGCACGTAATGTATATTTTGATTTTAGAGTGGTACCATTGAGTGATTAATAGTATCATTGGGTGATCAAATAGTACCATTATGCATTCAGTGGTACTATGTATACATTCATTGGTACTAACTAAGTGCATATATAGTATCACTAAATAACTAATGGTATTATATAAACTTTTAGTTGTATATTTAAAAGTAGTCCCACATACCTATCTCTCTCCTCCTTTTTCTCTTTTCCATAGAATTTTTAATATTTTTATATTTTTTATGCATTTTAAAATGCATAACAACACTGCATTAATACTTCCTCCTTCTCCTTTGGGTGTGGAGTAAGCTATCTGTCTCTGACTGACTTCCTCCACTCAGCTTGAGGAGTCTTCTTGGCCGACTGACCCTTGTTAGAGCCAGTCGTCCTCTTGTTGATTAGGTCCTTGATTTCACCCTTGAAACTTGTCATGAATTTCATGAGTTTATCCCGGGTTATTGGAGCTTGAACAGGCGGTGGTCTATCAGGGTTGCTGGTACCAGCTTCATTGTTAACTCGTTCTGGATTTGTCTCTGGAACGGATGTGTTTAGCAATGAATGACCCGTAAGTTATGTTTTGACGTCTACATCGTGGTCGTCTTTATGGTCTGTAAAGACCTCCCCATTAACCGTAGGACGGTTAGGGTCTAGCGGTGTTACAGACTCTTAAACCATCTTTGAGATACTTTCCCCATAGACTACGCCAAATATTTTGGGTGTTTTTGTCCCTCGGGAGAGTTACAGCTCGAAGACAAGCCCGGTGCGGTCCATACCTGCAAAACATGGAGAGCCCCGTTGGTAGGAGCTCCACCTCCGACGATCAAGTTAGAATGCGTTGGAGAAAGTAAAAAGAGCGGAAAGGTAAAAGTTAGATCTTCTCGGATTCAAAGATCATGTGTTTTCTCTAATGTGAGAGAATATAGGGTTATAATAAACAAATGTAGTTGTCCCCAAAAATGGGAGAAATTTCCCTATTTATAAGGTGATGGGGATACGTGCTCATTAGGTCATTTTGACCTAATGGGTTGCGCCGCTTTGTAGCTATCTCAATAATTGGGCCTTGAAGGCCGCAATTCCAGCTAATATCTGAGGCTGACACGTATTAGGCCACGTGTCTAGGGTATTTGTACCCTAAACTGGGGAATCTCATTCGTCAATTTTGCTTACATGGCATCTAAATTACTTAATTCTTACAGAAATTAATAATCTCATATTTAATTGGTTACCACTAAAATTTATTATCCTACATGGCGAGCTGAAAAAATTAAATCCTACGTGGCTCTCTAAAAACTTGGGAAAAAAACCCCCCTTTATATATATATTAGATTTGATGAATACAATATTTGCTACCACTAATTTATTGAGCTAATATTGATCATTAAACGCCCAAAAATAATTTTAGTCGAGCTCATTCTCTTATAAAGTACCTTAATTAATTTATTTTACTTTATGTGAAATAAAGTTTAATAAGGAATCTAGAAATTTTATTCCAAGGTTTGATTTTTGAAAATGAAGGTGATTGGTAGTTGACCTTGATTGTTGATGGCGGTTAAACACTAAAGTGAACGGTTAAAATTTTTGAGGTAAAAGTGTTAATGAGGTCAAACTAATTGTTTTTATAATATACTAGGGTAGCCCACGCGTACGAAGCGGCTAATTATTATAATGAGTTCTTTTAGCTTGTGTTACACTGGCCATACAAAAGCAATAAATTGGTAATGAACATTTCACTATCGCTCATATCTTTTGTTATAATGTGAATATAAAGTGAGAAATAATGTCTTATTTATGTTATAGATTAGGGAATGAATGGAAGAATCCATTTAACACATGAAAACATAAGCATCATTGCTTAACAAATAAAGCTTATTAAACCTAGCAGACTTTAGATAAACAATTGAAAAATAAGAACATTTTCACTTGAGGAGCATATAATTTTTCTGTGGTCGTGGATTAACTGGTCATTTATTAGAAATAAGAACCTCTTCACTTGAGGAGCATATAATAGAATTGTACATGCAACATAAGGTACAAAGTCTAACATTTATTGAGTATGGTTTAATTTTATTTAATTATTAATGGCAGAAAATGATTTTTTGAGAATTTGAAAAGAACAATAAACATATAAGGAGTATAATCAGAATAAGGAGTACAAACTTAAACTATACAAGTGAGCTGGGTTTTAATTAGGATTGAGTTTATGGTAAAAACAGACCTCGAGTTTCAGGTAGAGGTTCATAGTTGTCCTTTGATTATGACAACCTTGGGAACAACCAAGTAGATTGCTTTGTTTCTTTAAAAAAAAAAAAAAAAAAAAAAAAAAAAAAAAAAAAAAAAAAGTAGATTGCTTTGTTGCTTATAAACCGGGAGAGTTGGCAGTTGGGCTGCTGTCAATGTTAGTGTACAATACCTCGAAAGTCGTCATGATATGATAGTAACTCATGATTTAGCTTCCTTTCTTCACTTTTTAATTTGACATCATCAATCCATATATAATCCCTTGATCTATCAAAAGATCAGCAAAGAAGCCAAAATCAGACAGCTCAAAGTTAGATAATTCATATATTGAAGTTCTTATTCCTCACATACAGAGTATCTTGTAAATAGCATCCGGAAAATTAAAATAACCAAGAAAGGAAAGGAGAGAAATGAATCTTGAGTCACAAATCCAAGTGAAGTACTTGAGTGTGTTAACCCATCTCTAATCCCAAACAATTAGTAATTGAAACAGTTTATTAGTTCTATTTACATCAATTATAAAAGAAATAAATATCAAACATGCTCATAGTGTACTTGATATCCTTTGTTAGCACAATATAATCACTAATGAATGAGAACTGAAATTGATAGAAAAAATAAGACAAAATATGCACTCACCTCAGAAAGTTAAGCTTTTCTATTATCTCTTTAAAGGTAATAATACAACTCATTCATAAATGCCTTTGGAAAAAATTAACATTAAAACAAAAAATTATAAAGTATATTTCATATTAAAGAAGAAAGCAACATCATCATATTGTACTTCAGAGTTTGACCATGAACAATTGGGTGAAGAGGTTTAGCAGTTTAAGCTAACAATGTTTTTTTTTACACAAACTATTGGGTCAGTCCTGCCTGACCCAACGTTGTGTCAGTCGCGCGGGCTTGTTGGTCCGGCCTTCTTTTATTCAGTCCAACAATGTTATTAATGATGTTCGGCCCAATTTCTTTTAATTTTTTCTTTCCCAGTTTAATATTCTCTCAACGTTTATATTTCCATTTATTTTCTTTTCTCAAAATAAACCACCATTAATTTGAAGTTCTTCTATTTTGTTCTTCTTCTTCTTCTTCTTCTTCTTCTTCTTCTTCTTCTTCTTCTTCATTCACTCGTTTTCGATTTATTTTCTCTGTATTTTTTCATCGTTGTTCTTCATTTGTTCATCATTTGTTAATTTCTTTTTCTGCATTTTCTTTCTTCGTTGTATGAAAGACTTTACTCTTACTTATTATCGTCGTAAATTAACGATGAGGTCGAAGAATGCTAATAAACCTCCGTTAACTTTCGATGATAATGATTCTTCTAATTTGAATTCTGGTTCTAGGTATACATTAGAACGTTTTTTTTAGTTATTATTTTTTTAAGTTCATTTAGGTTTTTCAGTCGAATTCTGCTTTGGATTATTTTTACTGTTGATGTTCTTATAATTGATTATCATTGATGATTTTGTCAATTTTGATGAATTGATTTTGATATTTACTGTAATTTAATTCTTCGATTGTTTTTTATTGTTGTTGATTTTTCTTAATTTTAAAAAAAAATTATTTAGGTTTATAGTTCAATTACATTTTCATCTATCATTTTCTTCTTAACATTTCATTGTTGATTTCCAGAAAATCTCCGAGGAAATCGCCGAAGCGAAATTTAACTGCCGAAACTAGGTTTTCTTTGTTGTTGTTGTTGTAATATATGTTTCGTTTTTAACCTATATCCTATAATTTTTAGTGATATCCTCTACTATGTTCATGATGTCTTATATGTATTATGTGTATAATATGTGTATGAAACTGATGTTTTGCTTTCTCATGATGAGGTGCTTTATTGCAATAAATGATGTCATTTATTCTGTTAATGATGTCTTATATTCTTTTGATTATTTCTTTTGTTATTATGATGATATCCTGTATTTTATCAGATGATTACCTCTATTGTCCTGTTGATGTCCTGGGTTCTGTTAATGATGTCCTATATTCTTTTAATTATATCCTTTATTATTATCATGATATCTTCTAATTTCTCAAATGATTTCCTCTATTGTCTTATTGATTTCTTGGGTTTTATTAATGATGTCCTATATTCTTTTGATTATGTCATATATTCTGTTGATGATGTACTCTTTTCTATTGATGATTTTTATATTCTCTTGATGCTGATTTCTATTATTTAGATAGAGTCATGTATTTGATTATCTAGTTGAAGATGTCCTATATTGCAATTAATGATGTCCTCTATCCTGTTGATTTTATGTCCTCTATTCTATTGATGATTAATTTTTTGGTGATGATGTTATCTTTTACTTGGTTCATGTCCTGTAATTGTTTACATCATTTCCTCTATTGTCTTAATGATATTCTACATGGTTTTTATGATTTCCTCTATTGATGATGTCTTTTACATAGTTGATAATGTCCAAGGTTCTATTAATGATGTCCTATATTGTTTTGATTATGTCCTTTATTATTATTATGATATCATGTAATTTCTCAGATGATTTCCTCTATTGATGATGTCTTTCACATTGTTTATGATGTCCTTGGTTCTGTTAATGATGTCCTATATTGTTTTGATTATGTCCTTTATTATTATCATGATATCCTGTTATTCTTCAGATGATTTCCTCTATTGTCTTGTTGATTTCTTGGGTTCTTTTAATGATGTCCTATATTATTTTGATTATGTCATATATTCTGTTGATGATATACTCTTTTCTATTGATGATTTTTATATTCTTTTGATGATGTTTTCTATTATTTAGATAGCGTCTTGTATTTGATTATCTAGTGGAAGATGTCCTATATTGCAATTAATGATGTCCTTTATCCTATTAATTATGTCCTCTATCCTGTTGATGATGTCCTCTATTCTGTTGTTCATGTCCTCTATTCTATTGATGATGTTCTCTTTTATTTGGTTGATGTCCTGATACTATTTACTCATTTCCTCTACTGTCTTAATGATATCCTACATGGTTTTCATGATTTCCTCTATTGATGATGTCTTTTACACTGTTGATGATGTCCAAGGTTTTGTTAATGATGTCCTTATTGTCATGATTATGTCCTTTATTATTATCATGATATCTTCTAATTTCTCAAATGATTTCCTCTATTGTCTTGTTGATTTCTTGGGTTTTGTTTTTGATGTCCTATATCTTTTGATTATGTCTTTTACACTGTTTAAGAAGTCTTAAGTTCTGTTAATTATGTCCTATATAATTATCATGATATCCTGTAATTACTCAAATGATTTCCTCTATTGATGATATTTTTACACTGTTTTGATGTCCTGGGTTCAGTTAATGATGTCCTATATTCTTTTTATTATGTCCTTTATTATTATCATGATATCCTCAATTGTATTGTATTATTTTTTTCTTACATTGTATTTTATATTTTAGAAAACGAGTCAAACAATCTTCTGTGAAAAAAGTTAAACTTGATGTTGCAAAGCCTCAAAAAAGAAAGAAGTTTGAAAAACAAGATCTTGATTTAAGGTATTACATTGTGAAAACATTATTATATGTAATTTTTATATCTTTTTATTTGTCTAATCAATTTCTTGTTCTTTTTTGTTGTTCCATTGATATAACTGAAGATGATATGAGAGATGTTACAATTTCTAGCCAATGTAGTGCACATTCAATGTCATATTTTATAAGTCTCTTATCTAAGGATCAGAAGTCTAATGTTGAAGACATTGGGTTTCGTGGACTTTTACATATGAACTTTTCTAGATATCTAAATAGATCTTTGTATCAGCCTCTTGTTTTGAATTGTAATGCTACAGCTAAAAATTTGTTGGTTGGTGATCAAAAGATTTCTTTCAATAGTGTTGATTTACACAATGTTCTTGGCATTCCTCACACTAATACACCAGTTATTGAGTTGTCTAAAAAGAAGGTAGGTGAAAATCCAGATAAGGATATAATCAAGGAATGGAGAGACTATTTTGGTTTAGACAATGAAGAGGATGCTGACGTTGTGAAGCCTCGGAAGAAGAAATTTAATTTTTTATCTGGAACAGCTCCTTTAAAAGGAGAAAAAGTTCGTGACAAAGGTATTTATTTCCTTCATTGTGTGAGATATTATATCCTTTATTGCTTTCTTGATATTCTTTATTGTTTTATTCTTCTTCTTTATTGTTTTAATGATATCTTTCTTATGTATACTAATGAATTTTTTATTTTTTTATTTCTAGCTCTTATATCTTCTCAGACAGGGAAGAAGTCTTGTGAAGATATACCTGAAGAGGAGGCTGGTGTAGCTAAATCTGTTGCCAAAAAAAGATATGTTCCTTTGGATGTATTTAAGGAAAAATTTCAGTCTTTACAGAATGGAGGAGATGAGTTTAAGAGACATTTTGTGGTTTATGCAATGACTAATTTTCTAGCACCTTATGGTGATAAGTCTCTGAATATTAGTTGTGTTAAATCTTTGAGAGATGTTAATAAAATCAAAGATTTTAATTGGTATGGTTATATTATAAGGGAAATGTGCAGTTCTATAGAGGATTTTCAAAAGTTTCTGGTTCAAAAGAAAAAAAAGTCCATAACTGGTGGTAAGCATTTGAAGAAGATTGGTGGATGTTTACCAGCATTATTAATTGGTTTTGTTCAAAAAGCGCATTTTGGAGAACATGCAGAAGTTAAATTTTTTTTTATAAGAAATTGGGATATAGATTCTTTGAATGCTCGAGTGAAAGCTCAGAGTAAAAGCCCATCTCAATTTGGGAGTGGTATAGTGTTGTCAAATATTGATTTTTCTAGCATAGTGATTGCGGAACCTTCCAATATTGGTCAATCTGAAAAGGAAACTGAACAAATACAGAATGATGTGCCTTTAAATCTTGAATATAAAACCGATGTGCCTGAGGTTTTTAGTGATGGTGATTCTGACTTGTTTGTAAAATATAAGATTCCTAAAGGCTTTCCTTCTGACAAAGAAATTCAATCAATGGATATATCAGTAAGTTTTTAATCTTTTTATGGGTTATATGTTTATAATATTTTTATATCCTGTATTATATATTACTTTATCCTTGATGTTGTGAAATATATCCTTTGCCTTCTGTATTTATTTATATTATCCGTATTATCATATCCTGTTATTATTTGATCATATCCTTTATGGTTTGTATTATATACTCTGTTATGGGCATTATATATTGTTTATTTTAGTTTGATATCCTAGTCATTTAAAATGTTATCCTCAATTCTATTCTCAATTCTTATGATAGAGTTAATGGTAATGTTGTCACTCATTATGAGGTCAATCCTTTTAGAAGTTTTGTTGACAATCTTGATCTTTGTGAGCTTAAGAGTAAAGGTTCTTTTTACTCTTGGTCTAATAAGGGTCATGGTGATACTAGAATTGCTACAAGGATTGATAGGGGCTTGTGAATCAGGCTTGGTTGAGCAAATTCCCTCATGTTGAATCTATCTATCTTCCTCCTCTCCTTTCTGACCACAACCCTCTCTTGGTTGAAGTGAGTAGGTTTGCTGCTACTAAGGGGAGACCTTTTAGGTTTCTTATTTGCCTGGCTGATCATGCTGATTTTTGTTCCATTGTGGAAAAAACCTGGCATAGTGTTACAGGTTGTTCTGCTATGGTTACTATTTGGCAGAATTTGAAATCTGTCAAAAAGAACCTAAAAGATCTAAACACTAAGTATTTTGCTAATGTTAATGAGAAAGTGGATGTGGCTCTTGCCTCTTTGAAAGCCATTCAGGACTAGCTTGCTGTAGATTATTCTAATTCTGACCTTCATGTTAAAGAGGCTGAAGATGTATCTATGGTGAAGCATTGGATGAATATCCAAGAGTCCATTTATAAGCAGAAATCTAGGGTTGATTGGATTAAGCTAGGGGATTCCAGTTCTCACTACTTCTTTTCTGTTATGAAGCACAGGCAAGGTAGAAATAGAATTGATTCTATCTTCACTGAAGATGATGTCCTTTTGAAAGATCCTATTCTTATTGAAAATGAGATTGTGGGGTTCTATAAAGGGCTCCTTGGTTCTAGTGCTAGCTCTCTCCCTGCTGTTGACTTAGCCACTATTAGGAGAGGTTCTCAACTCAGCTCTAGTTCTATTGATATTTTGACTTCTGTGGTTACTACTTCTGAGATTGATAGTGCTCTAGCTCATATTGGAGATGATAAGGCGCCTGGAATTGATGGTTTTAATGTTGTTTTCTTCAAAAAGGCTTGGCCTATGATCAAAACTGATATTTATACTACTATCTTCTCTTTCTTTGAGACTGGTGTCATTGCTAAGCAGTGGAATTGTACTACAATCACCTTAGTGCCTAAGGTTTAGCATCCTTCTTATGTCAGAGAGTTTAGGCCTATTGCTTGTTGTACCATGTTGTACAAGCTGATCTCCAAAGTTCTCACAAACAGGATTTCTAAAGTGGTGGGGACTGTTATTGATGATGCTCAAGTTGGGTTTATCCCGGGTAAGCACATTGGTGACAATATTCTATGGCTACTGAATTGATCAAAGGCTACTCTCATAAGTTTGTTTCTCCTAGATGCATGATCAAGATTGACTTGAGAAAGGCCTATAACTCTGTTGAATGGCCATTTCTGCAGACTGTTTTAGAAGAGCTTGGTTTCCCTCATTCTGTTGTAAAATGGATTATGACTTGTGTCTGCTCTGTTTCTTACTCTGTGATGGTTAATGGCTTTCCTGCTAAACCTTTTTCTGCAAAAAAAGGCCTTAGGCAAGGAGATCCTATGTCTCCTTTTCTTTTTGCTCTTTGTATGGAGTACCTCTCTAGGTGCCTTAAGGAAATGAATGGGAATCCTAATTTTAATTTTCATCCTAGATGTGAGAAGTTAGGTATTACCCATATGATGTTTGCTGATGATCTTCTCCTCTTCTCTAGGGCTGATTCCACCTCTATTCAGCTTCTCTTGCAGGCTTTCCAGAAATTCTCTTGTGCTTCTGGTCTGGTGGCTAATTTAAGTACGAGTGAGGTTTATTTTGGAGGTATCTCTGATTCTGATAAAGATCAGCTGCAAACTGTTCTTGGTATGAGTAGAAGTAGTTTGCCTTTTAGATATCTTGGGGTGCCCTTGTCTTCTAAAAAGCTTATTATTGCTCAGTGTAGGCCTTTGGTTGAAAGGGTTACTGCTAGGATTGATTGTTGGACTTCTAGACAATTATCTTATGCTGGCAGGTTACAACTTATCAAAAGTGTTCTTTTTGGTATTCAGGCTTATTGGGCTCAGATTTTCATTCTTTCTAAGAAGATTCTTAGGGAAATTGAAACCAAGTTCAAGGTTTTCCTTTGGACTGGGAAGAACACTTATGCAAAAAAGGCCCCTTTCTCCTGGCATCATATGACTCTTCCTAAGGTTTGTGGTGGCTGGAATATTACCTCTCTTGGTGATTGGAATAAAGTTTCTATGTGCAAGATTCTGTGGGATCTTGCTCACAAATCTGACAATATGTGGGTGAAATGGGTGCATACCTATTATTTCAACAATAGGAATATTTGGACTGCCACTATTCCCAAGAAATGCTCATGGGTTTTGAAGAAAATCTTGACTTGCAGAGATATTATTGATGATATTGGTGGTTGGTCCTCTATTATGAAAAATGGGAAAATGAGTATTGCTAAACTCTATGCCCGGATTCAACCTCGGGCTCCTAAAGTAGGGTGGAAAAGAATTATTTGCAATAACCAAGCCACTACTAAGAGTATTTTCATTACTTGGTTAGCTTTTCTTGACAAACTTGCCACTAAGGATAGAATTGTGAAGTGGAATGCAAGTTGTGATCCTATTTGCTTTTTCTGCCAGAATACTTGTGAATCTGTCTCTCACTTGTTCTTCTACTGTCCTTATTCTAAGACTATTTGGGAACAGATTTTGAAGCTTCTTGATGTGAAAAAAGCAGTTCAACCTTTTCACATTGAACAGCAATGGATAGTTAAGAATTGTAGGAAGTCGAGCAGCAAGGGTAGAGTATACTCTATGTGTTTTGCTGAGGCTATCTATAGGATATGGCTGCAAAGGAATAGTCTGATGTTTACGGGTGACTGTAAACCTTCAGAAACTGTCTTTCATGACATTATTTATCATGTTGTTGTTAGGTGTAAATGAACAGACATGAAGCTGCTTTTGATTCACTGAATTTTGGTGTTGTAGCTGTCTGTTTTGGTTGAGGGCAGCTTGTCAGTAGCTCTGTTCTGTTGTTGTTGATGTCATGTGCTGTTGCAGTCTGGTTGTTGCTGTAGCAGTGTGTTGTTGGTGTTGCTGTTGTACCCCTGTTTCTGTTCTGATGTTGCCTTGTTACTGCTGCAATCTATTTCAGGTTCTGCTATGCTGGTTTCTAGCTGCTGCTTTTCTGGGTCTGCTGTTTTGCAGCTGAGGCAGTCTGTGTGTTGTTGCTGGTTTTGCTGCTGTAAGTTGCAGTTGTGCTGTTGCAGTGCTGGTCCTGCTCTGTCGCTGCTGTTCTGCTGTTGCAGTGCTTGTGCTGCTCTGTTTTGCTACTGTTGTTAGGTGGCAGCTGGTGGTTCTGGTTGTTGTTCCTAGCTGCTGCTGCTGCTCTGGGTGGCAGCTGGTGGATTGTTGTTGTTCTGCTTGCTGCTGCTCTGTTGTTGTTGCCTAGTTGTTGGTTTTTGGGGGTGTTAAGACTATTTGGGAACAGATTTTGAAGCTTCTTGATGTGAAAAAAGCATTTCAACCTTTTCACATTGAACAGCAATGGATAGTTAAGAATTGTAGGAAGTCGAGCAGCAAGGGTAGAGTATACTCTATGTGTTTTGCTGAGGCTATCTATAGGATATGGCTGCAAAGGAATAGTCTGATGTTTACGGTTGACTGTAAACCTTCAGAAACTGTCTTTCATAACATTATTTATCATGTTGTTGTTAGGTGTAAATGAACAGACATGAAGCTGCTTTTGATTCACTGAATTTTGGTGTTGTAGCTGTCTGTTTTGGTTGAGGGCAGCTTGTCAGTAGCTCTGTTCTGTTGTTGTTGATGTCATGTGCTGTTGCAGTCTGGTTGTTGCTGTAGCAGTGTGTTGTTGGTGTTGCTGTTGTACCCCTGTTTCTGTTCTGATGTTGCCTTGTTACTGCTGCAATCTATTTCAGGTTCTGCTATGCTGGTTTCTAGCTGCTGCTTTTCTGGGTCTGCTGTTTTGCAGCTGAGGCAGTCTGTGTGTTGTTGCTGGTTTTGCTGCTGTAAGTTGCAGTTGTGCTGCTGCAGTGCTGGTCCTGCTCTGTCGCTGCTGTTCTGCTGTTGCAGTGCTTGTGCTGCTCTGTTTTGCTACTGTGGTTAGGTGGCAGCTGGTGGTTCTGGTTGTTGTTCCTAGCTGCTGCTGCTGCTCTGGGTGGCAGCTGGTGGATTGTTGTTGTTCTGCTTGCTGCTGCTCTGTTGTTGTTGCCTAGTTGTTGGTTTCTGGGGGTGTTGTCCTGGTTGCTGCTGTTAGCAGCTGGCTCAGTTGCTGTCTGGCTCTGTTGCTGTTCCTGGGGTGCTGATTTTGCTGCTCTTGGGTTGGCTTTTGCTTGTTGGTTATAGCTTCGGTTTCCTTTGCTTTTAGGGGTTCCGTAGTTATTGTCATTGCTTTGCCTTCGGGCTTTGGTTTTGGTGTTTGTTTGGCCCAGAGGGCATGTAATGCACTTTCATATCTTGTAGTTTGTTGCTAGTGTTGTTGTCTGGTCCTGGTTTCCAGAACCCTTCCTAGAAGGTGGCTAGGATAGGATCTAGAACTGGTTTTGGGGGGTTGGCCTGTTTTTTCATGTCTTGTGGTGTTCTGGTGGTAGTTATAACTTAGCTCTTGTAAGTTGTAACTTTCTTTCTTTGGTAATAAAATCTTATTTACCAAAAAAAATAAATATATCTTGTATTTGTTAAATTATTTCCTTTATTGCTCTCTTGATATACTTCATGGATAGATTAATTTTTTAATATGCATAGTTGATATCCTATATTGATTTATGATATCATAAATTATGATTCATGATTTACTCTATTTGTTTTTTGATATCCTTTGTTGTCATTTGTAATGTCCTCTATTTACTCTTTTGATATGTTCCATGTCATTGATGATTTCGTTTTACACTAATTAAATTTTTTATTGTTTTAATAATATCGTGTAGTGTTTTTTCAGATATTTTTTCCTGTTCATAAGCACAATCATTTTGCAAATATTATTGTTAATACTATTGGAAATGAGAAAAGAAGACCTACAGTTGAGATCATTGACAACCGAAGGGATAATATTATAAAATATAAGGGTAGAGATGATCTGTTGGTAAGTATTTTTCATATGATCTGTAGGTTATATGTTTTATCTTCCATTATTAACTTCAATATTTAATTATGGAAAATTTGCAAATTGCAGCCATTTAAAGTTTGTATTTTGCAAACTGCAGCCATTTAAATTTTTTTTTGCAAATTGCAGCTCAAAAGTTCGTATAAATTGTAAATTGCAGCCTAATTCAATTTTTTCATCGGTTTACATGTTGAAAAATCTTCGGTTAAGGCTTTAGGGGTCATTTCAGCCCTTAGGGGCCCGAATTGAGCTCGGAATTAGAAAAAAAATAACGTAAGTGTCTCATATTTACAGTTTCAACAAATTGATACATTTTTGTTACGCAAAACGAGATACTTGTGTTATTGTTTTGCTAATTCCGAGCTCAATTCAGACCTCGGAGGACTAAAATGGCCCCTAAAACCTTAATCGAAGATTTTTCAACTTGTAAACCGATGAAAAAGTTAAATCGGGCTGTAATTTATAATTTATATGAACTTTTGGGCTGCAATTTGCAATTTATTATTTAAATGGCTGCAATTTGCAAAATACAAACTTTAAATGGCTGCAATTTGCAAATTTTCCTTTAATTATTCATGTAGATTGATGTTGGGACATTCAGCTGCTCCAAAAGTTTTCAAAAATCCTATTTTTTTAATCTAAGAAACCGTGGCATTGAGTATCTTAATTTTAAATGGAGGTCATCCAACGAATATTTTGATTGTGGTCTCTATTTAATCAAAGTTATGGAGTTATATAATGGTGACCGCAATGAAACTCTATCAGAATTGAATTCGGTAATATATTACTTTACCTTTTGTATTCTTTTAATTATGTCTTTTATAGTATAAATGATATCCTCTGTTGTGTTTTTGCTGTCCTCTATTCTTTTCATAATGTCTTTTATTCTGTTGATGATGTCCTGTATTCTGCTGATCATGTGTTATATTATTTTGATAATTTCCTCTAATATTTTGATGATGTCATGTAATATATTATGTGATTTCCTCTATTGTGTTGTTCATGTGTCTTTTTCTAATATCTTTATCTTGTGTCTATATCCTATATTTTGTTGCGGATTTATTTTATTCCTTCATATTATATTCTGTATTGATATAGATGATATCATATTAACTTACACTATGTGTGCATTTTTTATCTAAATTGATGATATGATATGTTATAGTTTAACTTAATTTTATTTTTATCTTTTCTAATTTTTTTTTTCATTTTTCTTTTTTGCAGAAAGTCTATAGGAAGATTTTTAGATGTAAACTGGCTTTGGAGTTGGTATTTAGCCCTTTAAACATCTATGCTAATGCTATTCGAGCGGATTGTAGAAACTTTTGTCTAAAGAAAAAAGACATTCTTGCAAATCAGAAAATTAGAAAGAAAGAGGAAGATTTGTTTTATACTGAGCAAGCAAGAATTGAAAGAGAAGCCAAAGCTTTATTACAAAACTTAGTAAACAGCATAAACTTGAATCAGACAAACATTAAAATTTGTAATTTAATATATATATATATATATATATATATATATATATATATATATATATATATATATATATATAATTTTGTAATAGATTTTAATTGTAATTATGTTACAGATTAGTGTATGGAGGATATATTTTAATAATTTGAGGGTATCATTTGTTTGATGATATATACATAATATCTTGTTTCGTTTTACTGTTATGTGTTATAGTAAATATGATGATGTCTTTTATTTTGTTGACGAGGTGCTGTGTTTTTGATGATGTCTTAATTTTTTATTATGTTGATAATGTTGGATATTAATGTCTTGAATCGTTTTTTTGATGTCCTTTATTACATGAATGATTTCTTCTATTCTCCTTATGATTTCATATATTACTTTGATGATGTCCACTATTATTTTTATGTTGTCCTATGTTGTGCCTTATATATCCTCTATTTTATAAATGATACACATTTTACGTTAAATTATGTGTCAATTATAATAATCTGGGTTTGGTATATGATAAATATGATACAGAATATATATATATTGTCAATTATATTATAAATAATATGTAATTAATTATTTTTTACATATATTGCAGGATAAATAATAGAAATAATACTATATTGGACAAAAGGGACATAGTCAAATGTATTATAATATTATAGAAATATTGTTCAAAACATATCTAAATTAGTTGTGGATTTAGAGTTTTTGTTCCAAATTCATTAGCATGTCTTGTAGCTGTCTTTCGCTTCTCAAAGTGACCTCTAATTCTCTTGTTTCTTCCAGGTGTCCTTCCTTTTTTTTTTGACGTAAAGGATCAGGTGTTGTTTTTCTTCTTTCCTCTTCTTCATTGATTTCCTTGATCTTTTCTTCATCAGTCTGAAATACTTTCTTGACTGCCTTATACATTTTGTCAAGAGATTCATCACACACTTTTTTAGCATCATCATTTTTTTGACAAATGTATACTAAATTATAGAAATTTCTTGCAATATTGTGTCTCCATGGAGTATCTATCATGGTAGCAACTTCTTCAACATTTCCTGAAAATTTTTTAAATAATAATTCAGTAATCATATGAAATATTATTTTTCTAATACATAATATCATATTAATTACATTATTTTAAATAACATACCTTGTTTGTCTTCCCAAATACTTGCTTTTACATTTTTTTTCCATCTTTTCATAATGTGGAGGAATGGTGAATACATTATGCATATGCATTACCCTAAGTATATGAAAACAAATAATACTTGTTCATATAAACATAAGTAACATATTATATCATCATCAGAATATAAGATATCAAATATTACATAGACTACATTATCAAATAGAATACATTACATCGTCATGATGATTATAATTTACATTATATAAGAAATAATAAACTGAATACAATATAAGGTAAATTAAAAATAAGGTTCTATAATTAACATAATTCAGGAACAAGAATATACCTGTTTCATTAAAATATAAGCAGGAACATGCAAATTCCTTCAGATCTGCACTGTAAAATACACTACTATTGTATTTGAAATCCTCATTCAAAGACACTTCAAACATCTTTAGACCAGCTGTCATTTCATTTGACACATCTCTAATATAGGATCTCATGCTTATCTCATATTCCTCTTCAAAGTCTTTAAAAATGTTGAGAGTGTAAATATCAGCAGCCTGTTTTAAGAGTTTGCATTTGGTCTTTGGTTTTTCTATTCTACATCTAAAGTTGTCTGCCTTTTCATTGCTTCTCCATCTTTCAACTGTAGCTTCAAATATATAAAAGAATTCATATAATGAAGTTGTTTTGTTGGCCTTGAATGATATTGCTCTATTTGTAACTTCAGATCTTTGGGAGGACAAAATTCCAGCTGAAAAAATGTCTTTGCTAAACACAGGACACCATTTCTGTTTTAGGTTATACAGTCTATCAAACCACTCTTTTTCATCTAATCCATACTTTTGAACCATATATTTCCAACTTTCATCAAATTCTTTCTCATCATCACATCCAAATAAGCATTTGTCAAACATGTTCTTAAAATCTTCATTGCTTTTCAGCTGGCGAAATCTTGATATAAAGTTCTTTTGCAGATGCCACAAACACAACCTATGTCTTGTGTTTGGAAGAACCTAAAATATTTATATAATTAAAATAATAAATTATATAATTTGAGGATATAATCTTTATTTTATAGGATACTATAAAGCCTTAAGAGGATACCATTAACATTATGGATGATATCACACTTTTTAGAGTATATCATAATGTCTAAATTTTCATTCATTTCCTGTAGAATATCATCTATTTTTTAATGATATACTTCATTCAAAAGAAATTGATAAACTTCATTCTGCAAAAGAATTATATATATCATCTTTGAAGAATATCTTACCTTTTCAATTGCATTGCTCATTGCTTGATCTTGATCAGTAAAAATGGTCTTTGGTTGTGCTATAGCCATTGACTTTTTGAATGTTTCTAGTACCCATTCAAAAGTGTCTGCAGTTTCATTAGTTATAAAAAGCACAACCAAACATTGTTGTTCTCCAATCACTAGTAAAAAAAAATGCTATTTGTAACTGGCGAAATTGACTTTTTGTAACTGGCATTGTTGGTTGCGAATGCCACCGTTACAATTAGTGAAAATTATTCGTAACTGGCTAATGTTGGTTACTAATAATGTACTATTCGCAACTGGCTTAACCTAACGCCAGTTACAAATAGCCTATTTTCCAAGTTAGAAAGCATACTATTCGTAACTGGCGTTGAGTTACGCCGGTTACAATAAGGGTATTATTTGTAATTGGCGTAGCCTAACGCCAGTTACGAATAGTTTTTTTTTGTTAAAAAAAATAATCTATTAGTAACTAGCATTAGATTAAGCCAGTTACTAATAAATATATAATTTTTATTTTGATCAATATTTGATTTGAATACATGCTTGGTAGTATTTTCTACCGAACGACCCATTGTCAAATGGATTAAAACCTGTTACAAATCAACCAAAAAAACACATATTCCAAATGGTTCCACATAATTTGAATTCACCCACAAAATACAATACAATAAACACTCCAAATAATTTCACACAACTTGATTCATCCACAACAAACAACAAAATAAACTATATTTTCCACAAAACAATTAAAACTTGAATAAAAAATTATTGATTTACAATTTAGGAATATACGTAATAACAATAACTATTAAGCTAAATAAAAGTAGTCATATAGAAATGTGTTATATTGTTTTATTAAGCTAAATGCGATTAATCATAACATTGATCAATAAAATAACTAGTCTTTCAACAAAAAATTAAGTCTACAAGAATACCCCTTGTTCTCGAGTCTCGTCCAATTCTATATCGTTGTACGCTGTAAATCTTGCCAAACTTAGCCCATTGTTCTCGAAACTCATCCAATTCTAGTAGTTGCTGTATTTTTTTCTTGCTACTAAGTTCCTATTCCTCTAGCACAAGCAAACTTTCAATTGATAAAAAATTTGAAAAAAGAGAAAAAAATTAAATAAAATAAAAATAAAAATAAAAAGAACTATTACCTAGAGTGTTAGGGGTAGATGGCGCAAGATTCATCTAAATGTTCTTCAGCATTAGCTTCTGAATACTTCTCCAATATCAATACTTTGATTTGATGTCCCAAGATATCTTACAGACATAACCCACTTGTAGATGCACATCATTTAGAAACAAATGAAAAGGTCCAAAGATTAGATGATACATAATATTGTCAACCTCAAAAGAAAGAGGATTTGTACAAGATGTCCTTCATGAAGGACATCTGTAGACACCCATTTGTGTCTCCACAAAACCAAACCCGGTGATGAGTACCTTTCGCGTCGAATCATAATCGAATGAAGTGAAAGTGTGGAAAGTCTAGTGTTGCGAATAGTTTTAATTTCTTTTCTCTTCTCTCTGTTTTTGAAAATTTATTTTAAGAAAACAGCCAATCCAGTTTGGTTGGTCCATGATATGGGTCCAATAATATTTTAGTTTGATGGGGCTTGACAAGAGCTTTCCAACGATATATTATAAGCCCAATTCCGATGAATATTGAGGAAGTTATGACCAATTAACTAAACTGGGCCCGGTTTGAGCCTTATATGCGGCCCAATGATCTAGGGGAGGGCCTAATATGGATTTATCATTCCCAATGCAATTAGGAATGGTTTTAGTCTTCTAGATTCTTCTAGAAGGTTCTTTTCATTCCTAGTTCAATTAGCATTGATAAATTGACTTTTGTTGACTTTTCAAAGTTTTAATTAAAATCAAAGAGCATTTTTGAGGGAAATACGATTTTATCCTCATATACGGCAATTTTTATCTGATTTTAAGAAAACGCGTGAATTTCCAGATCAGCGCCAAACACCAGCTGTAGCGCCTGGCGCTACGCTTGGCGTCTGGCGCTAATGTTGGCGTCTGACGCCAATAGCCAGCGTTGGCGCCAATCCAGTTTTAGGTGCGCCAGAACTCTGTTTTGATATTTTATCTTTTTAGCTGATTTTCTTTATAAATAATGTCGTAAAAACTCCGTTTTGGATAACCAGTTTTCATCAATAATCATCAATTCTCACCAACTCTCGATTACTCTCTCTCTCTCTCTTTTTTTTCTAAACTAGTCTTCTCTCAAATACAAAATTCCGCATTCGTAAGATCTAGATACACCTAGTCATATTCGAAGTTGCCTTCGCCCTAGACGTGAAAGGTTTAATTTATGAGGGTATGGTCCCAAATCTCTCTTTCAATTATTTGATTTAATTGTTTTGTTTATTATTTTCCTTGAAGTTACTAACGTGTATATTTTGTTATTAGAAAAAGGTACGAGGCATCAAAGTAAGTTCTTCAATTGTTTTTATTGATATTATGATATAGAAATCATGTCTAGGTTGTTATTATGATTTCTAGTATCATGTTAGGATGCTTGATGTTTTGAATGACAACAATGATTCCTAGTATTATGTTTAGGGAAAAGGTTATAATATCAAATATGATAATTATAATTCATGCGATGCTTCCTATGTTCTTTCTAATATTTATGATAGTTAGTATCATGTTAGGGTTTAAGATTTGGTTTTTATTGCTTAGTGACATGCTAGGATTTGTTATTAATTTTGTTAGTATCATGCCTAGGATCTTATTATTATTATTATTATTATTATTATTATTATTATTATTATTATTATTATTATTATTATTATTATTATTATTATTATTATTATTATTATTATTATTATTATTAATATTATTATTATGTTGCTTGATATTTATTGTTATTGCTTGATCACACCTTTTATGCATGTTTAAAGGGAATTGGTACTTGTAATCACGCTTAATAAGATAATTAATAATCTTGTTTAGGGTTAATTTGATTATAATTCAAGTGATTGCCAATAATAGATTTATTTGTGCATTAAATTCAAGGAAAATTGTAAATTAATAATCCCACCTTTAGGTGGTCTTCCACAAACAATCCCACCTTTCTAAAATCCAGAAACAATCCCACCTATTCCCCCTATCTTCCATTAACGATCCTTTTTACAGGTTACCCCTTAAACCGGTGAACCTATTCTATTTCCCTCCCTAAAGTCTTTCTTCTCCAACGGTTTTCCCCCAAAAAAACATAAGTTTCGCCATTTTTATGAAACAAAGTAACAATTAAAAAAAAAATTAACTTTCAGAAACTTATCTTCATCGAAAGGACTGCAATTGTTCATTGATTGAAGGAAATTAAGGTCCTTAGCACAGCAATTCAAGGTGGGCTAATTAGAGGTAAATTTTCGACAAACCCTAGCTTTCTTAAATTTGCAAATTAAAGCAATTAAACGAAGATAGCTTCGATTAACATAGTGAAGAGTAATTTAAGTAGTTATTAACATAGTGAACAGCTTTAGGATCTTCAGACTCAACTGCATCTTTGTAAAGCTCTTCAACTCCCAAACCATATTCATTTTTCACTGCAAATCTCACCAACGGCATCTTCTTCTTCAACCCTAGAAGATAACAGCTACGACGCCGAAATGGGGATAACCCCAGATGATTTTAACAAGAATTGATAAAACCCCAGATGAAATTAATGGGGAAAAACAGAAATTAAACTAACCCCAGATGATTTTTATGGGAAAATACAGGAATTCAGTAAACCCCATATGATTTTAATGGGGAAAAATAGAAAGTAAACTAACCCCAGATGATTTTAATGGGAAAATACAGAAATTGAAGTAACCCCACATGATTTAAATAGGGAAGAATAGAATTTGAAGTAACCCCAGATGAAACTAATAGAGAAGAACAGAAATTAAACTAACCCCAGATGAAATTGATGGGAAAAACAGAAATTGAAGTAACCCCAGATGATTTAAATGAGAAAAACAGAAATTGAAGTAACCCCAAAAAATAATTTGTTAGGGATAAATAGAAATTGAATGAATCAAAAAGATGGTAATGATGGATTACTGTACGAAGTGGGGAAATTGATTAAGATTTAACAAACAATGCAATAAATATGAGAAGAAGAGAGAGAAAGTAGTAGGTAGCAAGAAAGGAGCAGCTGAACTGCAAATTGAAGGATGAATTTGTTGGTTTATAGTATTTGGAAAGAGCAAAATAGCAGAAGCAAAAGTAATACAAATTACTAGTTAAATTAAATTAGAAGAAACCGGTTGTTCTAAGCAATCTAATTTTTTAACCGGTTTCAACAGGTGAAGGATCGTTAATGGAAGATAGGGGGAATAGGTGGGATTGTTTCTGGATTTTAGAAAGGTGGGATTGTTTGTGGAAGACCACCTAAAGGTGGGATTATTAGTTTACAATTTTCCTAAATTCAATTAACATAGATTAAACATGTTTAAGGTTAAACCTATTAATCGCATGTTAGTCAGAAAGCGCACATGAATACGATTTGAATAAAGTAGAGGCCTATTATTAGGACAGATTTAATCTCTTTTAGGTAGGATTTGTACCTTTATCCCCGAACCCTATTTGGTTCAAGATCTTATGGAGTTGACGATCTCTTGGATCGTTAAGGGGTGTAACCTTCACCTCGTGAACGGTTTACAAGTTCCTAAAAAACTTGTTGGCGACTCTTTTGCTCTATCTTCTTTCTTTTTGGACGCCACCGTACTTTAGTGTATGATCACAGTGGGTTCAAGCTAGGGGATTAACGCTTGAAATATCCCCTACAACATCAGTAGATCTTAGCAACAAGCAATGAAACTGCAGGACATCACGAGACTTTCACCTCAAATTAGTATAAGATAATTAGATAACAAGTCATAATCATAGTACTCGACAAAATGAAGGAAAGATTAACTTATGAGCAATGACGAGAAAATTAGTCAATTTTTAAGCAATTAAATACACATAGCATATAGAATTCAGATAGAAAATGAAAAAAAAAAAAAAAATCAGGTTTGTAATGCATTGAAATGACAGGCTCAATAACTAATCTAGATTCACACAAAAAAAAATTTCCCTTTCTTTTTGATTGGTCGAACAATGTCTTATCCAACAAAGAAGGAATAACTTGCCATGAGCATACAACCAAGATGTTAGAAATGCACTAAACGTAGTATGTGTGTTAGACCCTTATAATTTAGGATGCCAAAACTCAAGCCATAGACAAGAACAATTTTACATAGTTTTATGGTCAGTTCCTGATTTATACAAATTATACCTTCCCCTGTTATACAAATTATGTAGAATCTAAACAAGCAACCCAATAAGAATTCCCAACTATATAGAAAATAGGAACCATATTACAAGTGACATTACCTCTAACCAAGACAAAACTTCTACCTCCGGTCCACATACTCCACGACACCTACCAAACAATGCATTTGTCTAATCAAAAATTAAATCTTTTCTAACAATTTAAACAATCAACACTATCCAATCTCAAATACCAAACTCTTTCAAAACAAATCAATAATTACAAGGGATACATTGAACAATATATACCTTATTCATCTTCTCAAAGGAAAGTAGGAAACAACCCACCACGAAACCCACCTTTTGATAGCCTCCCCTGCAACTGCAGCAAACCAATTAGGCCACCTAACATCAACCTTCTCTCCTTCTACAGACACCGGTATCAAATCGTCCCAATCGATAATGACGGAATACAAGCAATAAAATAAGGGTACCTCTCAAAAGTAGATGTTCTTAATCCTGGTTCACTATGAAACCCGAGTTTGCACTAGCAAGTAATTAAAATCAAACTTCCATTAAATTGAATATAATGAGTAGTCTATTCATGAATTGAATATAGCCTCGTCTGCCATGATTTATACACACAATATGCGCACAAAACAAAGCAAAAATCGCAGCACAACTTGGAACAAAATCGCACACAAACAGCAATAACTATTAACTCGGACTAAAACTGACACAGTTGCGGAAAACAGTCCAGTTTAATAGCAAAAGAACTCGAAAAATTCTGAAATTTTGCAGGAAGAAAGTAGACAAAATTTCACTCAAATTAAAAAAAAAACCACCTAAAAATACCTCGTAACGAAGGAGAACGAGCTTTCTGAAGTTAATCGAGCAAACTGATCCTCCGAGAACAAGTACGACTGATCAATAACTTTAAGGGGTTATGCAAGCAATAAAATATCAAAATCTGGAAGTGTTGGCTATTGTTATTTAAAAGATACTTCTAGGTGCACACTGCATTGTGAGCTATCAAGTATTTTTTCCCCTTCTTTTATAGTTCGAAAATTCGGTTCTGATTTTCATTTCTGAATTCAGTTCTGAAATTCAGCTCATGTTAATCTTCATGTCAATCTATCAATATAAAAGTTAAAAACTATAGGAAGATATTGAGATTCTAACCTATTCACCCTAAACAAACTTCATGAATTAAGGTTGAGCATCATTTACTTGCAATTCATAGCCACACCGCCGGTGAGTTGAAAATGCTATAATATGCTATTGGACTAGCAAGAGTTTCACGTGAAAACTTAAAAGAAACTTCAACAACCAAGAAAAGGAGAGGCTACAACATATGTTACCTCAAATTTACTTCGAATTTTCTAGAATAAAACGCTGCAACATTAACATCAATATCGGCATCATCATTAACCCAATATACGAAGAGGCTCCTGCCCAATGCAACCTAAGAATGTAAGAGGGACCTAGACATACTATACACATAGGATTACACTTGTGATCAGGAAGCCATTTCCAAGCAATTCTAGCTTCAGTTGATTAGTCCAATTTACTAGTGGTTACTCACATTTACAGAATAGTAGGGACTACAACATTTCATTATATATCTTCCTTTGTTTGATTCTCGTCTTTGATTTCACATCATCATTTGACAAGTAACTGTCACTATATTACAATTCCACAAGTGTTGGTTCTAATATGTTTTCACAATAAATTAATTATGAATGAGTAGCCCACATTATCATTTAGTAGCCTTTGTATATGAACATACCGGAGCATTATGCAGGAAACATTTTGGTATCAAATTCCAAATCAAAAACAGATCATCAGTAATATGCATGATTAAATACAACGACAGACACATATAACCATTCCACGATTGCATAATTACACATCCAAGCAGGCATGCACACTAATTCGATCAGGAACATAAAGAAAAATGATCATCTTTAGTAACCCTGTAATCCAGATTATAGCATATTTAGAACTAATAATGCATCAGATACCAGAACAAGCATATAATTATCCCTATCCCTATACATCTCAAGAGTCACATTCAGCCTTATCCATCAAACCATTGATCCAACAGTAAAAAATGAAAATTAAACAAATAAACAAATCAACAAAAAGTACCAAGACAAATTGAAAAGATGTTTTAAATCATCATAAACTTCGACAAATTCTAATGGTGCAATATCAAAGTAAAATTCCAAATTATATAATCAAATTTAACTCCTACTCCATTTGTTTAATAAATTTGGGCTCTATTGGTTTTAAAGGGTGAAAAGAAGGCATGTCACATTGGCAATTTGATGTGAAATTAATCAGCTAACAAAATTCAATTCGATTTTTAGGGCCGTTATTGAATTAAAAAAGGGGTAATTACAAGAACCCTAATTCTAAAATTACATACCTTTAAACCTCAATAGAAGCACTATTGCTGAACCCAAATTCGAAAATCAGCAAAGAAATTGTGATAGAAAATCGTTGGAGAAGCTGAGGAGGAAGACGTTCGTCGTTATGGACGAGAACCTTGCAAGAACAAAATCGAAATTACTCAGCTAACTGATCAACAACAAAATTTAAATCGAATTTTAAGGCTATTATTGAATTCAGAAAGGGAAAATTACAAGAACCATAATTCGAAAAACCAAAACAATACTGAATGGAGCGAGTTGGAGAAAAGGAGAAATTATAAGAGGAAGAAGGAGAAGAGCATATATTACACCCCCCCCCCCCCCCCCCCCCCCCCCCCCCCCCCCCCCCCCCCGCGCTGCCAAATGCCCCAAAACAGAAATCATGACACCCAAAGATACACTACTTTAGTTGTTACACTAACAGCCCAAAGTATTGCCTTTGAGCAACAAAAGAAGTGTAACAGTGCATCTTAAATTCTAAAAACATTCAACTGATCAAAGATAATTTGCTTTCGAGATTGCAGATCCATAACTTACCGATATGTCAATCAAAAGGCAATACCAACTTATAAAATACATATACAGCATGTATAATAAAGAGAGAGCATTCGTAATTAGGATCAATACCTTCTTCATCTCCTGCTGGTATTCCAAAATTTTAGGTTCAGTAACAGTCCGGAGTAATTTAACTAGAAAGCCATACTTCACTGATGAGTTGGTATCTACAAATATTGCGATTTTCTTGTAGTCTATGACATCTTCAAAAGGCAATTCGATATGGTCACTGATTATAACTGGAATGCACAGGCTTACAATGGCATCAAAGAGACGGCAAGTGGATGGAGTATCGCCAGCAGGATGCAAGCAGAACCTTGATGTGTGCATTCCTTGTGTAGCTGCACGTCGACTCTCTCTAGACTGTGCACCATGCTTTATAACAACATCGTCTTCATTCTCAAGAATTTCAAAAAGCACATCACGAATCTTTCCACCCTGAAAGCAAGATCAGATGAAACACATAAATTCACAGGGACTAAAAGAACACAAAACCTCATAACCAACTCCCTGCATCATCCATCCACTCCTGAAAGGGCTGAAACATATATACATCAATAAAAGAACAGGTCACAGCCCTGCTGACTGCTGAGTTGTCTGAAACCCAATCAAAATGATCAGCTATCGAATGTGCTCAGCTCAACACTCTCCTTCCAACCCTTTTTCATCACTTCATAGGAAAAATCTATGCATACATAGTTAAATGATTAAATAATAAGGAATTATTTATCATTGACATTGATACATGATGTTCATGTCACCGGACGATTGGAAGCCAATACCCCAACAGTTCCTAAATTAAAGGATCATACCTTATTTGATTTATGGTTTCTATCATTCTCTCTTTCCATCACATGGACCCTCTCCATATCCTCATTATCTCTCTCTACCTCACTGTAATAGATTCAAGCCAAGCACAGCCAAAAACAGAGAAATGCAATAGAACAGTAACGAGAAGTTGGAGTAAAAGGAAAAAAAAATAAAAAGTTTCAGCCTTATGTTTATTAAAATAGAGGGAAAAAAATAGCAGGAAGAAAAAAGGAAAACAGGGATGAAGAAATTTACTGAAATTGAAAAAAAAATACAGGAAACAAAGTATAGCAAGAAGAAAAAGGGGAAAACAAAGTAGAAGGTAGGGATAGATAATAGAACAACATCGTTTGACCCTTGGAGTATCATGCTCACAGTACTCCAGGAGTAGGGTAGAAATTGCGTTTATTTTTAGCGAGAATATTTTCCACTAACTTCAATAAAAAATTAAATAAAATTAATAGGAATTAGTAATTTAATATTTGTAATTGGTGCTTATAACTTAGTTACAAACTTTTGGTCAAAGTTTCTTTGACTGAATATTTGTAACTGCCATTTGTAAGCTAGTTACAAATGTTTTGGTCAATATTTTTTTGACTTAATATTTGTAACTGACGTTCGTAAGCTAGTTACAAACTTTTTAGTCAAATCTTCTTTGACTTAATATTTGTAACTGACATTTATTTAGTCAATTACTAATAAACTTCAAACAATGATAAACCACATATTAGTAACTGACATTTACTACGCCGGTTACTAATGTCATGAAATTTGTAACTGGCATTATTTTAGTCGGTTACTATTAATGCTTTCGTAACTAGCATAACATACGCCAGTTACTAATATGGCGTTACAAATAGCATTTTTTCTACTAGTGAATGGTTGTTTACTCCAACAAATGGTGCACATATTAAACCATATTTGTTTGTTCTATATGTTGTATCAAATATTAATACATCTCCAAATGCTTTAAAATCTTCCAACATCATTTAATCACGCCAAAAATAGCTCACTATATAATCTTTTTCACCAAACTTCAATCTGTAAAATAAAGAAGGATCTGATTCTGCTCTCTGTTGTAGTGTGTCCAGGACACTTTGCATATCTCCTCCTTCTATTATGCTAGATTTGTACCTAGTCACATAGTTTAATAGATCTCTCTTTGTGTGTCCTAAAGATTCCTTTGATCCTATCTCTCTTTTAAGATATTCATAGCAATCCATTGGTTTAATTCCACTTTCTATCATCTTTTCAATCACCATTCCAATCTCTTCTTTAACACTTCTTTTAGAGTTCAAGTGATGTCTTTCCGAAGGATTAACCAATTCATGATTGTGTTTTATATTGTGTTGAATAACACAATATTCTCCAGATTCTATAATCTTGAATCTAATATTAGCTCTACAACCAGTTCTAGTCTCATTAACACTCCTTTCTTTTCTTTTCTTTGATGACTGTTTTTCCTCATCTATGAATTCTGAATTTGCTATCTCCTTTTCTTTTTTCTTTCTTTCTCTTATATAATCCTCTTTTGAGCAGCAAAAATAAAAATCAGATACTATTCAATCTGTTTTATTTCGCCTAACAGTATTTTTTCTTATATTGAATCCAATAGCTCTTGAATGAGCTTTATACATTCGGAATGCATCTTCACGATTATCAACACGTCTTCCCATCAAAGATAACTTGATATTTTCATCATTATCATATTTATAATATTCCAAATCTGCAATTTAAAAACATTTAAATAAATATATACTCTATGGTATTAATCATATCTTCTATTCTATTAATGATATCCTCTATTTTACGCAGCATATCTTTATTGTATGTGAATCATATCCTCTATATAACGCAGCGTATCCTCGTTTAATGTGAACAATATCTTCTTTTCAATATATGATATCCTCTATTCTATATATTATATCATCTATTGAATACAATATATTTTCTAGTGTTGACGTCCTTTATTTTATTTTCTCCCATAGTCATTAGCATTTATGATACCATTATTATAACTTAGGTCACATGTATTATTTGTTATATAAAATAAAGTAAAATTATCTAATAATCTATTTTTTACTGAGATTTTTTATCAAATTATATAATCTCTAAGGTTCTATTTAGTACAATAAATTCATTACAGAATTATAAGCAATCAATTTAGATTAGAATACCTATTTTTTCAGATGTTACAGTAGATTCATTAGGAGAACTTGTTGATGCTTTTTTGAGATCATTCTGTGCTTGTTGAACATTTGATTGAATTTCTGGAGCATTTATATGAATATTACAATAAATTCATCAATAGAATGTTAAGCAAAAAATTTAGATTAGAATACCTGTTTTTTCATAAGTTACAGTAGATTCATTTGGAGAATTTTTTGATATTTTTCCATGATCATTTTGTGCCTGTTGAACATTTGATTGAATTTCTGGATAATTTGTTTCATTTTATTCGATCTAGTTTGTACAATTTTTTGATGTTGATACAGTAAAATTCGGTGAAATTGATTGATTCTTTTGATATGTTTTTGCATTTCGTTCATCATTTGCTAAGTTTTCCTCCATCGATTTGTTGATTTTTTTTTTATCAAAAATGAGTAATAGCGTAAAAACCTAGATTATTGTTTTGACTCAGTTTCTATATATAAGTCATGAGCTTGTTTTGGTTTGGGCTTAAAACACGCGATTTTTTTTTTTGTTATATATGTTAACTATTTGTTAAAAATGATATATGGTTTTTTTATAAAATGTTTAAGAAATTACTGTTTTTATTTTTCGAAATATAATATATGCTTCAACTTTTGTTATAAATACATTTTTGTAGTCTTATTTATTTAATTTATCTAACGATTATATTAACCATATTAAGGAACAACATATTAGTTTAAAAATATATAATATATAAATTTAGGATATAATATTTTAGTGTAATAATTTGTTTTAGGATATTCAACATATTATTAACGAATAACATATTAGTTTTAGGATATTCAACATATTAATTGAGGATATGATATACATTTTTTATTATTTGTATAACTTTATTGAGGATATAATTTATTAATATTTGAATTTGTTATCTGAATTGAGGATATGGTATATTATTGTTTAACTAAATTTGAGGATATGTTTTTCTCTATTGAGGATATATTTTATAAATAATAGGAAATGATTTGTATGTGTGAGGTTGAATTTTTGTTAATTGAGTACATGCTTAAAACACTATATATTAAACTATACTACAAACATTAGATTATATCCTCCAATCTTTTCTTAATATCCATTAAATAGGGTACAAAATAATCATAAAAAAAACATCAATTTTAATACATCTAAAATAACATTAATCATACATCTTTCGAACATAAAATATTTAAATATTTAATCATATTCTTATTCTTACCAGGTTTAAAGAACACACTATGACATTGTTACTGCATTTTCCATACTTTTTCTACCCAAAACTACACATTTTTTGTTTGAGCCTGAATGATAAACCCTACAAAAACCAATCTCTCATTTCCCAAACTCTCTAACCACATTCCTACTTTTAAAGATAGGATGTGTTAGAGGATTTGGGAAATGAGAGGGTGATTTTTGTAGGGTTTGTCCTGCAGGGTTAAAAATAAAAGACGTTGTATTTTAGGTAGGAAAAATTAAAGAAATGCAGTCACCATTTCCTAGTGTGCTCTCAAAACCAGATAAAAAGAAGAGATACAATTATAGATGTACTTTGATGATTGACCAATCACCCACTTATTTTTCTGCATGTCCTTTGAAATTTCTTCAGAAGCCTCTCCAATAGCTTCAATATCATCTTTCCATGTTTTCTTCTTTTTCTCTTTAACAAGATTTTCAATCTTGTTCACTTCTTTTGTTAATTCAATACAAAGGTTTTCCTCAGCATTGCATCGATCAATTGCTCCCTGTAATTTACCCTTGAGAAAACTTAATTGAATTTCCATCGATTTTATATCGATTTTTTCATCATCTATTGAATCATATTTCTTTTTATTTTGAGATGATTTTTTGTTTTCCATGTTTCCTCTTTTTTTTTATTAAAATTAGATTTAGGGTTTTTGGAATTGAAGAAAAATGAAAGAAAATTGAAGGAAGCATAGATTTGGATAGATGAGAGGAAAGTGTACTATATATAGGGTGGCGTCAAGTTTTAGGTTTAAGTTTTTTTTATTATTTTTTTTATTAAACAACGTGTCATTTTATTTTTTTTGGTGAAACCACGTGTCGCTTAGTTTAGGATAAACTTTTTTGAATAATATTAATATTTTGTTGAAGATATTTTTAAAAATAATTATATTTTATTTAGATATTTCTAATTTTCTGTACCATTGAATAAAAGATGAAAATCATATCCTTTGTTTACATAGCAATATCCTGATTTCATATATTTGTTTGTTAATAATACTTATGCTATTAAATGTATAAAAAAATGTCCTTTATAATTATTATACAAAATTACATCTATGCTCTACTATGGAAAACATATCCTGTGATTAATAATTTATATCCTCTCATAAATTTATTATATTCTTAATTGTTATAAAACATATCCTTTTAATAATAGGATATAACAATATATTTTATTCTTTATTGTTATAAAATGAAATATATATCCTTCTTATTGATTGGAAACCTATCCTTGTATATATAATTTGTATCTTGTAATGTATAAATGATACTCTTATATTAATATTATCCTTTTATAAATAATATATACAGTATAATTGAAGAGGTAACAAATGGTGCAATATTTTTAGAAAAGAATTCTCCTAAATTGGTGATATTTTGTATCAGGTAAGTGCTTTGAATTTTTAACTGTCAATTTTTTGAATGTTATCTTTAATACTACAACCTGTCCAGTATAATGCACATACTACAGAGGATTTATCTAAATCCTTTTAATCTTAAGAGAGTTTTAGAAGATACTATCTAATCTTTAGAAAATATCATCTAAATTTCATATGATATCATTTAGTTTTACACGGATATCTTTTAAATTTTGGAGGAAATGATCAAGTTTTTGAATGTTATACCTAGTTGTTAGAAAATGTCTATAAACTTTAAGGGCATAATAATTATATCATGCAATCTTAATAGGTTATCTTTTAATATTTAGAGGATATCATACAATATTTAATAATATTTGAATATATCATCCATTGATTTGAGGGTATCATTGAGTTTCACTAGGTTATCAACTACTTCTTATAAGAAATCAAACTATATCATCCTTAGACTATATAAATATCTTCTTAAAATTGTTAAAAGATATCTATATATTAAAGGATACCATCTAATCCGTCAAGGACATCATACAATCTTAATAGGTTATCATTCAATATTTAAAGGATATCGTCCAATAGTTACTTTTTTAGATATATATCGTGAAATATATTAAAGATTTTATTGAGTTTCACTAGGTTATCATCAATTTCATCAAGGATATCATTTAATATTTGACAATATGTTCTAATTTTTTGAAGAAATTGTTAAGTTTTTGAAGGTTATCATCTATTTTTTAGAGGATATCATAAATACTTTGAAAATACAATCTAAAATTTGAAAGAGAAACAAAGCATTTGACGTTTAGTATTAAGTAATGCACAATAATAATCATCAACAATTATATGTTTAAAACAGCAGGAATAAGAACATAAATTTTAAAATGGCTATACATGCCTAATCAATTCAATTATAATTACAAAGCAATGTCATGGTAGTGACAAATCCCTTCCATTTGTCACACACAAAAACCTTCTCTTCCATGACATTGCAATCTTAACATATTAATAATTTAACTACATCACAACAAAGTATTTGAAGGATTTTATAAAGTATTTGAAGGTTTTTATCAAATTGTTAGAGGATATTAAAAATTATTTGGAAGATAGAAATAAAATTTTGGAGGATATTCAGAGTCTATCTAAAAATTCGTAAAAACTTGAACAAAATAACATCATAAAAAAATATAAAATAACATCAATTTTATGAAATGTTATATTTTTCAATTATAATAAACTGCAAAACATTGAAAATAAGCTACAGATATCATCATCTATTTTCATTCTTTTTGGCTCTCTGGTTGGTTGGCTTGCCTTTTCTCTTTTTCTTGCTGGCTTCTTCTTCCGCAAAATATAAACGTAATCCATCAAGAAATTCAGCCCAGTCTTGCACCATGTCATTGTGAAAACATAACCACTGTGCCTCATAATGTCATAAGCAATCCACCATTCATTTGAATTATGATTTTTTTTTTACTATTTCTGGTATCCAAAATTTATAATACCATAATTCATTATAATATTTACATGTACAATTAATCATTCCCCGCGCTTTGAAGGTGCACCTAGGGAAAATATGCATGCATAATATCTCTTCGATTGCTAGTGCTGGATGTGCATCTTCTAAGGCATCAATTAGGCGTGCAATTTAATTAGCCATCTAATCAAACAAAATTAAAAATAATTTCATAAAATTAAAATAAATATATAAATATAAATCATAACAAAACAAAATAAAATAAAGTAACAAATGTATTATCATAATACAAAATAAAGTTATACCTTTTGTAGTAGCAGTAGTTATATTCTTATCAAATTAATTTAAATTCTAAATGAAACAATTTTTTTTTCTGAATATAGTTTATTGTACATTGTGATTTCTTCTATATAAGGTTTTGAACTTGAATTGGTGCAATGTTTTGGAAGAGGGAAAGTCATGACGTTCAAATATGTCTTTTCATTTATAATTATCCTTGGTTTTGGTAAATTCATTTCATTTAATTCAATTAATTTTATGTCTAGTAAATGTTTTTACGTGTCTTTTGAGTGTTTATTTTTTTGAGAATATAATAATTTTTGGATATCTTATACTTATTAAATAATATGGTTTGTTCATGCTAGAATTTCATTGGTTTTATAGAATATTATTATTTGTTTAATCTTGATGATATCCTATATTACATAAACGATGTTCTCTTTGTTGTGAAAGAATATCTTTTATCACATAAATAATTTCATGTGTTCTGTCAATGCTTTATATGTTAGTTTATTTTTTTTCCTTTTATTAATTTAAAATATTATAAGTACTGCTTAGGATATGTTTTTATGTTTTGAGGACATACTATGTGCATTTTAAGGATATAATATATTCATAAATTTAATGATATGATTTTTCATAATAGGATATCATCCCGCCTATAAATGGTATATTCTATTTATAAATGATATCATCTAAGTAATTAAGGATATCATTTTGTTAAAAAAATAATATCATAGAACAAATAAAACATATCATGAAATCACCATTAAAGATCAACAATGGAGAAATTACCATTGAAAGTCGTTACTAAGCTCATGGGTATAATTTGACAACAAAAATAAATGCTCATTTCATATATCTGAAAATTTTAATTTCATAGATTACGAAAATAAAACTTCAAATTTAGAACTTAAACAAAAAAATTATAAAAACCTAGAATCTTAATCTTTTTCATCTTCATCTTTTTATTTACTTGATTTCTTCTTCTTCTTCTTCTTCTTCTTCTTCATATTTTTCTTGATATCTTCTTCTTCATCAGATTTTGGTTATATTTTCTTTAAGACTTCTTCTTTCTTCATATTTTTCTTGATATCTTCTTCTTCTTCATATTTTTCTTGATATCTTTCTTTTTCTCTTTGTTCTTCTGTTTTTCTTCTTCTTCTTTCTTTTTCTTTTTTTATTCTATCTCGAAGTTTTCCTGTTCTCTCTTCCTCTTCTTCAGTTCTTCGAATCTATTCTTTTCTACTTTCTCATAGAGCTCCATTTGTTGATCCTTCACTCTATCTCTTTTTTCGAGTAAATCATTTAGCTTTTTTTCCCAGTTATCCATTCCATTTTCTTCTGGATCATTTGAAGAAGTAGAAGACTGAGAATTTTTTTTTCCATCTTTAGGAGAGAGAATATGTAAACAGGAAACATGCAAAATGTGTGAGGAATCATATCGTTTAAAGACCTTTAATTAATATTTTTATTTTAATTTATATGCGAAATGTATGAGGAATTTTATTAAAAAAAAAAATTTATATTCATTGTCATAGAATATTTATTATATGAGGATATAACATATTGCTTATGAGGATATAGTATTTACATTTTACGTCTATTAAAGTTAGTGAAGTTTTTTTCAATTGAGGATGTAACATTTTATATTGCAGATATTGTATAAGTATTTTTAAGATATCATTTGTGATGTTATTAAATATTTACCTTGTATGTTATATCATTTAAGATTATTGATTTTCAAATGAGGATATATTAAATTAATTTGCTGATGCAATATGTGTAATTGAGGATTTGAGGAATTATTTAACTTATCATATATAGGAAACTATAACAAACAAAATAAAGCATATCTTATTTATTTTATTAAAACATGATACATAATTAAAACTAATATAAAAGTACAACATCTTAAATACCATTTTAGACTTCAGTAAGAAGCCTTAAATTACCGTTAACATCAAAAATTCTAATATAAATTAAATGTTGTGTGAATAAGATATTATTTAGATATTGTAGGATATAATTTGGTTATTGTATGATATAATTTGGATTTTGTAGAATATTGTTAAATATATAACTAGGACTTTACTTAATTTTTTAAGTATATCATACAGTCATGAGAGGATATCATTCAGTATTAAATAGGATATCATAAAGATACAACTAGGATATAAACTATTGTATGTTATAATCTAATATCATTCATTTTTGAGAGGATATGTTGTAAATATTTGAGGATATTTTGTAGTTATTGTAGGATACATTAAATGTTATTTTATAATTTTGATGTTGTAGGGAATATTTCAAGCATTATCCAAAAATTGAACCCCACTGTGATCATACACTAAAGTACGGTGGCGTCCAAAGGGAAAGAAGCTAGAGCAAAAGAGTCGCCAACAAGTTTTAGGAACTTGTAAACCGTTCACGAGGTGGAAGGTTACACCCCTTAACGATCTAAGAGATCGTCAACTCCAATAGGTCTGGAACCATGACTGGTAGTTTGGGGATGAAGGTACAAATTCAACCTAAAAGAGATTGAACCTACCCTAATAATAGGCCTCTACTTTATTCTGATCGTATTCATGTGCGCTTTCTGACTAACATGCAATCAATAGGTTTAACCCTAAACCTGTTTATCTATGTTGGTTGAATATTAATGCACAAACAAAAATATTATTGGCGATCACTTGAATTATAATCAAATTAACCCTAAACAAGATTATTAATTATGTTATTAAGCGTGATTACAATTACCAATTCCCTTTAAACATGCATTAAAGGTATGATCAAACAATAACAATAAATATCTAGCAACATTATAATAATAAATTAATAATCATAATTATAATAATAATCACAATTAAAATAATCATGTTAAAGCATAATAATAGCAAGATCCTAGGCATGATACTAACAAGATTAATAACAAACCCTAACATTTCACTAAACAATAAAAATCAAAGCTTTAACCCTAACATGATATTAGGAAGAGAATAAGAAGCATCATATTAATCATAATTGTCATATTTGATATTAGAAATTATAGTTATTACCCTAAACATGATACTAGGATGCACTAAAACATCCTAAAATGATACTAGGAATCAAAATAATAATCTAGACATGATTTCTAAATCATAATATCAATAAATCAATTAAAGCACTTACTTGGATGTCTCGTACCTCTTTCTAACAACAAAATACACACGTTACTAACTTCAAAGAAATTAAATCAAATAAATTAAATCAAATAAATTAAATTAAATAATTGAAAGAAAGATTAGGGACCAAACCCTAAAAAATTAATACCTTTCACGTCTAGGGTGAAGGCAACTTCGAACTTAGCTAGGTATGTCTAGTGCTAATGTAGTGGAATTGTGTTTGTAAAAGGGTTGGCTTAGAAAGACAGAGAGAATCAAGAAATTCTTGATGAGAGTTGGTGGAAATTGATTATTGTTGAGAATTGATGAGAAGAATTGACAGAAATTGATGATTGTTGAGAATTGATGATTGAAAAGAGAATTTTAAGAGGCTATTTATAGAGAAAATCAGTCGGATGGATAAAAAAAAGAATCAGAGTTTCAACGAGAACAAAACACGATTAGTGCCAGACACGGGTCATTAGCGCCAGGCGCCAAGCCTTGTCGTTAGGCGCTAATAATCAGTTTCACGCGTTTTTGTTTATATCATATCTTTTGATCTGAAAGTCCAAATAAATCATATAATATGTCTTTGCAAATGTCTTGAAGTCTAATTTCCAACTCAATTAGAATCAGATTAAAATCATTTGTAGATAAAAAGATATGGTGGAAATAGTGGAAGGGTGTCAGTTTTGGATAGAGTTTCATATATCATTCATATCTTTTTCGTTATAGCTCGGATTTAATATTATAATATATCATTGGAAAGATAATTTCAAGATCTATTCAACCATATAAAATTTGGATAATAATTATGAGGCACTAAAATAAAATATGAATATATTCCACTTCGTACAAAACAATGATTCTAAAAAGGAGTAGTTTTATTCAATTTCAAACTCTTTAAAACATAATTATCAATCCTAACTCCATTAGGATTTAAAATAACCTTCTAGAATATTATAGAAGACTATAATCAATCCTAATAGACTTAGTAATGATAATTAATAATAGGCCTTCCTCTAGATCATTGGGCCGCACATAAAAACCAAATCGGGCCCAGTTTAGTATTTTGGCCATAACTTCCTCATTATTCATAGGAATTGGGCTTATAATATATCGTTGAAAAGGTCTTTTCAAACCCTATCAAACTATTATTGGACCCCTATCATGGATTAAACTAAACTTGAATGCATGTTTTTTAAAAATAGGGTAAGAAAAGAAATATTTTCAAAAACAGAAAGAAGAGATATTTTAATAAAAACATCCTCATCGCTAGACTTTTCACACTTTCGCTTTGTTCGATAATCAAATGACATGAAAGGTATTCATCACTGGGTTTGGTTTTGGGGATACACAAATGTGTGTCTATAGAAGCCCCCACTTTGACTGAGTTTGGAGAAACACAAGTTTTGAAAACAAAAGTCAAAGTATCGATAGGGACGGAGAATGATTCAGAACGTTCTGCGATCGTAAATCGTTCTTGTAACGCCGATACCTGCAAACTACATTAATCAAACAGATAAGAGATTTATGAAACGCGTATCTTGCACCGTCGAGCACATGTCTCTGTAGTAACCGATTTTTTGCTACATTTGTCGTTGTGAAAACCTTCCACAATCTAGGGAACGCCGTCCTGCTGTTTTGATGTTCACTCGTCTCTGAATGATAGAGATTTTTTGGATAGGTTCACGCGTCTCTGAACAAAGAGCTTCTTTGAAGATTGTTCACTCGTCTCTGAACAAAAGAGCTTTAATAGGATGCCCACGCGTCTCTGAGCAAAAGAGCTTGAAAGAAATGTCCACGCGTCTCTGAACAAAAGAGCTTGAAAGAAATGTCCACGCGTCTCTGAACAAAAGAGCTTGATGATATGTCCACGCGTCTCTTAACAAAAGAGCTTGATGATATGAATGTTTGTTGTAATAATATTCCAAAGAAAACTTCTGAAGACCAATGCTTGTCGATCTTTAAAGCTCGTTGGAACTTTGCTTCTGTTATTCCAGTACGTCGGCGCTTTTATTGCTTTTGAACCTGTACGTCGGTGCCTTCTGAATTGTGAACCAGTATGTCGGTGCCTTTGCTGTATGAACCATTACGTTGGTCCTTTTTCTATATGAACCAGTATGTCGGTGTCTTGCGATGAGCCAATGCTTAGGCGCTTTAAGCTAAGTGAGACGATCTTTCGTCACGTCGATCACTTCTTGCAATTGTAATCAAGCTAACTACTAAATCATGTCAAATTTCTTATAGGGGCTAACTGGCGTACGAAGGAACCCAAAATTGCTGAAAGAGGTTAAAATAACTGCTCTGAGTGGTTAAGCTCTGTCGCTAGACGCTGGGATCTAGCGCCAGACGCTGAAATCTGTTGCCAGAAGCTAGATGTTTTCGTCTGGCGCTGGAGTCGGGTCTTCCCTATTCTGTTCTTGCTGCCGCTGGGATGCACCTATATTTATATTTGACTATAGGACTTTGCCAATTTCTTTAATTATTTTAGGGTTGACCTAAAGTTTAATGTCGCTTGACTCATAGACTTAACACGACTCAAGGAATAAATTTGACTAGCTGCGATTGACTCGAGGTTGACTCGACTCGAAGTGAAATGACACGTGTGACTCATGACCCGTGTGTGCATTGTATTGTGATCGTGCGACTCGAAAATGCAAAAAAGCAAAAATTTTCCGTCATTTTTGTGGAGGGTACCGACTTTCTCCCAAAAAAGAGAGACACGAAAAAAAGAAAAAAGTGAAGTTTTTGAAGGTGCATGTTGAATGAGCTTAATCTGTTAACGTTGTCTCTCATAGTACAAGGATTGTAACATCTTAGACTATCCTAGTTGACTTGATAATGAAATTATTTAGGTAACTTAGGCGCGGAGGCTAAGTACTTCATACTTTGTGATGCAATGATGATTATGATTGATGAGTGATGTTTATATGACAAGGCATGCTTCAACGTTGTGTTAAGATTTCATGACAAAGGGTTCCTAAGGGAAGTATATCTGGTCATGTATCTGTGATGTGTGTGAAATTGATTCTAAAGTTAGGCCGGGGCTAAGTGTGTGGAAAAAGATATTATTTCAAGAAGAGTCAAATGATGGTGACTCTTAGGTTAGGTAAGATAATGATGTAGGGATCAAGCCCCCAAGTCTAGCTCTAAGTAGATAGGTATGATCATAGGAGATCCCTTGATATGATCATGATGTGTGAATATGAATGCATTTTTATTACGGCCGCACCTCGATGTGAGGTTGCCTACGTATCTGTTAGGAATCAGGTCAAACGTAGCTCTAGCCGAACCTCGCACAAGTGTGTGTATACCTCAAAAAAGTCTTTTTAAGGGTTGTAATGTGGTTAGGATAAAGGTTGAAGAAGAAGGGGATAAAAGACTCAAAACCCTAGATAAGCCCCTAAGGTGTGCAACTTTGCTTTTGAATCTTTATATTTTTATGCTTGAGGCTTTCTACTCTTTTTTAGCTCTCTTTTTTTGTTTTTGCATTTTTTTATAAGTGTGGGCAATCCCGGTCATGCGTTCTATCACTCACATGGTATTCATGTTTCTTAGGCACGGTATCGAGCACTCGATAAGAGACACAATCTAAGACGTGTTCGTATCAAAGACATGTTCATATCAATGACATTGGAACACTTGCCCTTTTGTACACTTTTATTATTATTTTTTTTTGCTATTTTAATCTTTTGAAGTCACTCAAGCTTTTTGAAGTTATATAATTTACACACCATCCCATCCCAAGGTTAGGTAGATGTAGGTTGAAAACTGAAAGGTCTATCGTTAGACGAGGCTCAAAGTGGTTTATGAAGAAAGGATTGTAAATTAGAAAGGTGAAAGACAATATGATGTGGCTACAAGGGGTGCCTCAAATCATTGGTATACCTTGTGCTTAGTTTGACATGGATTTTTTTTAATGCAATGCGATGATCATATGTAAGGAAATAAAATGCTCATTTTATTAATGGAAAAGAAATAATGATCTTACAAAAATAATCTAAGGGAAAAAAGGTTCCTATGCTAGACTTATTGGGTAAAGGGTAAAAAAAAATAGAAAAAAGATCATGAAATCTTGTCGTTGAAGCTTGACTCTTGTCCCTTGGCTTATCATCACTTGGTGTGCTTGCCGAATGGAGGTATTAGAAGCCCGTTATTATCGATCAAATATTGGATTGCTTCCTTTAGCTTCCAACAACTCTCAGTAGTATGACTCCTACCCTAATGTTACTTGCAGCGTACATTTGGGTTCCAACTAGGTAATATCTTCTCAAGTGGGGGATCTTGAATGGGTCTAATAGGAGTAATGGGTCCCTTTGCATGAAGTCGATCGAAAGCATCATCGTAGCTAATTCCAATAGGGGTGAAATCCTTTCTTAGTTGCTTTCTAAATCCTCGATTATCCATGGCTAAGATTTCATTAAGGTCGAAAGTACCAACCTTGTTACTAGATCAGGTGTTTTAGGAAGAATAAGGATAGTCGTTCTTCTTTCCTTTACAGCCACTGTTGTTATCGTTACTAATCTTGGCCTTTTTATCGCGCGGAGGAACATGAAGGAGATTTGAATCAATGAGGTCTTGAACATGATCTTTGAGGGCGAGACATACTTTGGTGGTGTGACCACGACCTCTATGGTATCGACAATAAGATTTTGGGTCCCAATTGGGATACCGTTTTCCAGGCGGAGGGTCTTGACTGGGACCAATGGGGTGAATGAGACCTTGATCGTGAAGACAGTAAAAAGCTTCATTGTAAGTCATTCCTTTTGGTGTGTATTCTTCAATGGTCCTTTTTTCCCGTGGCTTAGGAGCATTGAGTTCTTCATTAAATCCTTGGTGAGAATTTTTTCGACAACCATCATCCGATTTGCTAGTCCTTCTACCACATTCAAGACCATGGCAATGACATCTTGCAGTTTTCGAACGTCTTCTTTTAGACTTGACGAGTCTTCCCTGGAATTATCTAAGAAAATAATTTCATCCTCCTCAATCAAAGCCACTTCATTAAGAGAGGTTATATAAGCTGTCTCAATCATGGGCTCACCTACAGGTGTGATAAGGAGTGAAGGATCGAAGGATGTTTGATTTTCTGCGATGGCTAGAACCTCGGAAGTTTTATTGTCATCAATCAGATTTTGAATAGTTTCTTTGAGTTTCCAACACTCCTCAGTGTTGTGACCCTTTCCTTGGTGATATTTGCAATATTTATTAAGATCCCACTTAGGTAACCTGGCTTCTGGAACTGGATCCTTGATAGGTCCTATGGGCATGACTAGTCCTTTGCGGTGTAGTTTTCCAAAAGCTGTTTCATAACTCATGCCAAGTGGAGTGAACACTCTTTTCGACCTTTGGATTCGTGATTTAGAGGCGTTTGTAGCATGTAATTTGTTAATGGGAGAGGAAGAAGAAGGATGGTCGTTCTTCTTTCCTCTCGCACTATTATCTTTTAGAAGGTCATCTTCAATGTCAATGCCTATATTATACACAGCCTTGAAAGTATTCAAGTTGTGTTGGTATTTTAAGTGCTTTGAATACTTCCCTTGGAGATTCTTGATAAAACTCCTCACATATTCTTTTTCGGCAGGAACCTTGACCATATTAGCAGAAGTTTCCCTCCATTTGGTGAAGAAAGAAGTGAACCCTTCGTTTTCTTTTTGTTTTAACATCTCAAGTTGTCTGTGGTCTGTTTCGTCTTGAGTGTTGCACTTATATCTATCTATAAAAGCGTTTGTTATCGACTCCCAAGAACATGTTTTCTCTTTGTCAAGGGAAAAGAACCATTGTTGACAAAAAGTCTCAAGAGATAAAGAAAACAAGGAATGAAAGACTTTCTTATCAATCCCCCTAATGTTCATTATAGTTTCAAAAGCTCTTAGATGAAAGTAAGGGTTATCTGTTGCCTTCAATTTTGGGATGTTGTTGGCATTGAACTTATGCGGAAGAAGTTCCTTGTCCAGCGAGACCCCTTGTGAACTAATGCCCTGAAATTTATATTCACTAGATAGCTTAGTCAAGCTTTCTTGCATAAGGTTCATTTGTTGTTGCTTCACAGGGTCATCAATTTTGAGGGTTAAAGCCTTCAATGCTTCATTCACGGTAATCAATTGATTCCTAAGTTTGTTGAATTCTTCTTGAGTTGCCATTATCTTCTTAGCTTTCCTCTTTTGACGAATCGGTTTATCAAAAATTAAGACTTGAACAAAGGTGTTGTCCTTGATTAATCGCCCTTCTCTCCTTGACCAAGTACCGTGGAAAGGGAAATTGGGGATATTCATTGTTAATTATTTGACTCAACTATATTCAAAATGCATAGATGAAAGAAGGTAGGAAGAATGAAGGTTGTGATGTGAGGACAAATGATGTAGATGGAGAGATATGAAGAAATTAGGAATAGAATGTACCCCCAACTCAAATGACGGAAAAAAAACCGACTCGTGCATTAACCTAAGACATGGTCTTGGTGACATATACTCAAAGTGTGTTCTAAGACTAGTGAGTGTAGGTGACTTTTTAAGACTCATGTAATGACCATGTGGCAAGTCTATGTGACTAGACTCGAACAAAGACTAAGTTAAGACCTCACGTATATGCATTAAACTGGACAGGTTGTAATATTTTAGTCATAACTTTTGATCTGTGACTCTGATTGGGATTAAACCAACGCCAAATTAAAGATAAAACTCGAGGCTACAGATCCATAGGCTGTACGACTCGTATTTCTTTCTAGAACTCCGGCTATGATCGAAAAAAGTTGACGCTTGTGCAGTATACGGGAATAAAAATCCGGGTTGACTCAAAAGAATTATGACTTTATTTTAGACATATTTATTAGCTCAAATTAATTAATTAATTAATTAATTAGGAAAAGTTCTTTTAGTCATTAATCATTTTGTTTAGTCTTAACACAAGTCAAACAAACGGTTAGGAAAAAAACACATAGAGTATGCACAACAAATAATGCACAATTAGTCAAGAGGCACAACATGATGCAATGAGTTTGCAACCTAACCATGGCTCTAGTTCTCTAAAGTTCGGGATATGGGTTATTCAAAGAGGGTACATGGTTAATTTTCCGAATGCTCCGCGCGGAAGCCTAACCGTGAAGGGTTGGCGCGAGTGGATGGACACCGCGAGTCAAGAAAAACTCGTTTCCATGGTTTAGTGAATTCAACATTCTCGGATATACCCTTTGTTGCATAGAGCGTTCAATCAGGTAGATGGAGCATGAATTCCCAGAGGGTTATGTCCATATGTAGAACACATATGGGTTTCAGAAAAGTGAGAAAAACTCAATCAAGAAGTAGGATCAAGCAAACAGTGCTAAAAACTGGTCAAAATTAGAACGCATATTTCTGGCTCGGTATTGGAAGAACTTGGCGCCAGCAAACAGAGGCCAGCGCCACAATTTTTCTTTAGCGCCTCTAAAGTCATATAATTGGCGCTAGACTTTGTTCCCTGACGCTAGTTCCTACATGCCTCAGCAGCTTTCTGTGCTCGATAAAATTTTCCAGTTTCGCGCAGCATTATTTCAATCCTAGTTGTGAAAGATATTCCTCAAATTGCCTACGTGTAAAAATCCTATGTTTTAACTCATTACGGATGGTCTTTCTAATGAGATATTTTTTATGCATATGACAATAATGTTAATCAAAATTACGCACATGCAATACTTAGAACTTTTCGAGTCTCATCCACTCATTCTAAATCATTACCGAAATAAATTTTAGAAATTCAAATAGAAATCCTCCCCAGTGGAGTCGCCAAAAAACTGTAGGGAATATTTTAAAAATTACCCCAAACTTGAACCCCACTGTGATCATACACTAAAGTACGGTGGCGTCCAAAGAGAAAGAAGCTAGAGTAAAAGAGTCGCCAACAAGTTTTGGGAACTTGTAAACCGTTCACGAGGTGAAGGTTACACCACTTAACGATCCAAGAGATCGTCAACCCCAATAGGTCTGGAACCATGACTGGTAGTTCGGGGATGAAGGTACAAATCCAACCTAAAAGAGATTGAACCTGCCCTAATAATAGGCCTCTACTTTATTCTAATCGTATTCATGTGCGCTTTCTGACTAACATGTAATCAATAGGTTTAACCCTAAACCTGTTTATCTATGTTGGTTGAATATTAATGCACAAAAAAAAATATTATTGGCGATCACTTGAATTATAATCAAATTAACCCTAAACAAGATTATTAATTATGTTATTAAGCGTGATTACAATTACCAATTCCCTTTAAACATGCATTAAAGGTGTGATCAAGCAATAACAATAAATATCAAGCAACATTATAATAATAAATTAATAATCATAATTATAATAATAATCACAATTAAAATAATCATGTTAAAGCATAATAATAGCAAGATCCTAGGCATGATACTTTCAAGATTAATAACAAACCCTAGCATTTCACTAAACAATAAAAATCAAAGCTTTAACCCTAACATGATACTAAAATGATATTAGGATGAGAATAGGAAGCATCATAATAATCGTAATTGTCATATTTGATATTAGAAATTATAGTTATAACCCTAAAGATGATACTAGTAAGCAATAAAACATCCTAACATGATACTAGGAATCAAAATAACAATCTAGACATGATTTCTAAATCATAATATCAATAAATCAATTAAAGCACTTACTTGGATGTCTCGTACCTCTTTCTAATAACAAAATACACACGTTAGTAAATTCAAGGAAAATAATAAATCAAATAAATTAAATTAAATAATTGAAAGAAAGATTAGGGGCTAAACCCTCAGAAATTAAAACCTTTAATTTCACGTCTAGGGTGAAGGCAACTTCGAACTTGGTTAGGTATGTCTAGGGCTTATGTAGAGGAAATGTGTTTGTAAAAGGGTTGGCTTAGAAAGAGAGAGAGAATCAAGAAATTCTTGATGAGAGTTGGTGGAAATTGATTATTGTTGAGAATTGATGAGACGAATTGATAAAAATTGATGATTGTTGAGAATTGATGATTGAAAACAGAATTTTAAGAGGCTATTTATAGATAAAATCAGACGGATGGATAAAAAAACGAATCAGAGTTTCAACGAGAATAAAACACGATTAGCGCCAGACGCTGGTCATTAGCGCCAAGCGCTAATGCTTGTCGTCAGGCGCTAATAATCAATTTTACGCATTTTTGTTTTTTATCATATCTTTTGTTTTGGAAGTCCAAATAAGTCATAAAATATGTTGTTGGAAAGATTTGGAAGTATAATTTCCAACCCAATTAGAATCAGATTAAAATCTTTTGTGGATAAAAAGATATGGCTGAAAGAGTAGAAGGGTGTCAGTTTTGGATAGAGTTTCATATCTCATTCATATCTTTTTCGTTATAGCTCGGATTTAATATTATAATATATCATTGGAAAGATAATTTCAAGATCTATTCAACCATATAAAATTTGGATAATGATTATGAGGCACGAAAATAAAATATGAATATATTCCACTTCGTACAAAACAATGATTCTAAAAAGGAGTAGTTTTATTCAATTTCAAACTCTTTAAAACATAATTATCAATCCTAACTCCATTAGGATTTAAAAGAACCTTCTAGCTTTAGGAATGATAATTAATAATAGGCCCTCCTCTAGATCATTGGGCCGCATATAAAAACCAAATCGGGCCCAATTTAGTATTTTGGCCATAACTTTCTCATTATTCATCGGAATTGGGCTTATAATATATCGTTGGAAAGGTCTTTTCAAGCCCTATCCAACTACACTGTTATTGGACCCTTATCATTGACCAAAATAAACTTGAATGCATATTTTTCAAAAATAGAGTAAGAAAAGAAATATTTTCAAAAACAGAAAGAAGAGATCTTTTAATAAAAACATTCTCATCACTAGACTTTTCACATTTTCGCTTTGTTTGATAATCAAATGACATGAAAGGTATTCATCACTGGGTTTGGTTTTGGGGAGACACAAATTGGTGTCTACAGATGTATATTAAATTTTAAATGAACATACAAAATTATAGAACTCCCCTTCAGAAGCTCAAGTACACTAGCTTCTTCAGCTATAACATCATAATTATCAATCAATGCATCAACACCGTTCTTAATAAAACATTGAATGATCTTATTTTCAAAAATTTTAATCTTCAATTGCGCATCAAATTCAGTATTATAAAGTCGCAGCTTAACATCAGTTGATTTCTCAAGCTTGCTGAAATATTTTTTTTGCAAAATCTAAGGGAACATTCTACATCAATAAAACAAAATTTTACATATAAATAAAAGTTTTGCGATATCTTATATTTTAATATAATACATAAAAATAAATAAAATATAATTTAATATACAAAGAAGCCTTACTATAATTCTTTCTGAATGATATGATTAAGAAAAAATGAAATTAAAACAATCCCCTTCACATTCAGCTTGTATATTATCTGCCCAATCTTTTGCTTCTACCATATTTGATGAAGATCCATGTAGTAAAGGCTTTCTTCCACGCCTTTTTCTTGAATTGTTACGGTTGTTAGCTATTCTTATGATATATATCCTTAAGTACTCACTGAAAAAATTGATTTTTTTTTATTAACAAATTACCAGAGGAACTCGGAAAATTGTTGATTATATATACAATAGTTATTAAACCTAAGTCAAAAATATATTTATAGTAATAAATTATTTACATAAATGCTTTGACTTGGATATTATTAAAAGCATCTGATTGGTAAATGAAAGCATAAAAAACGAAAGTTTGTTTAAAATTTAATGTAAAATCTTCTTATGATATTTACTAGGATTGTGAGGATATTATCAAATCAATATTTAAATATATTATTATTATATTAGTTAACACGTTTTGGTTCATAAAATGTACCCATTTAAGAAAATGACTTTTCGTTATGAGGATATAATCTAGTACTTCGTCTTTACAGGATGTTCGGTAGTTGTTGTAGGATATAGTCCAGTGTTTAGATGATTTCTTATTTTTTTTTTATGAGATTCAACTAATATTTTCTGTTCAGTGGATATTATTTAGTCTTTGGAGGATATGATTCTGTATCAGCAATAGTAAGTATTTTTTTTCATAGTATATTATCCAGTTTTTGCTTGATAAATATATCCATTTAAGGAAATAATTTTTCGTTATGAAGATATAATCTAGTATTTTGTCTTTACATTATATTCTGTAGTCGTTGTAGGATATAGTCCAGTCTTTAGAGGATTTCATTTTTTTTTATAAAATTCAACTAATATTTAATGTTTAAAGGATATTATCTAGTCTTTGGAGGATATCATTCTGTATCATCCACTTGTTGGTTGATAAAATATACCCATTTAAGGAAACTATTTTGTCGTTATAAGGATATAAACTAGCATTTAGTCTTTAGAGGATATTCGGCAATTGTTATAGGATATAGTCTAGTGTTTAGAGGATTTTTTTTTTTTTTTTTTGTATGCAATTCAACTAATATTTTATGTTCAGAGGATATTATCTAGTCTTTGAAGAATATCATTCTGTATAAGTAATACCAAGTTTTTTTTTTTTTCATAGGATATCATCCAGTTGTTAATTGATAAAATATACCCATTTAAAGAAATAATTTTTCATTATGAGGATATAAGCTAGTATTTAGTCTTTAGAGGATATTATTCACTCGTTATAGGTTATAACCAAGACGATATTATTTAGTCTTTGGAGGATATCATTCTGTATCAGCAATAGCAAGTATTTTTTTCATAGGATATCATCCAGTTTTTGTTTGATATAATATATTCATTTAAGGAAATAATTTTTCGTTATTAGGATATAAGCTAGTATTTCGTCTTTACAGAATATTCGGCAGTCGTTATAGGATATAGTCCACTCTTTATAGGATTTCTACTTTTTTTTAAGATATTAATTTAATATTTTATGTTCTAAGGATATTATCTGGTCTTTGGAGGATATCATTCTGTATCAGCAATAACAAGTGTATTTTTTTTCATAGGATATTATCCAGTTGTTGGTTGATATAATATATCCATTTAAGGAAATAATTATTCATTGTGAGTATATAGACTAGTATTTCGTCTTTATAAAATCTTCGGCAGTCTTTATAGGATATACTCTAGTATTTAGAGGATTTATTATTTTTTTATAAGATTCAACTAATATTAATGTTTAAAGGATATTATCTAGTCTTTGGAGGATATAATTCTGTATCAGTAATACCAAGTTTTTTATTTCATAGGATATCATCTAGTTTTTGGTTGATAAAATATACCTATTTAAGGATATAATTTTTCGTTATGAGGATATAAGCTAGTATTTAGTCTTTAACGGATATCATTCACTCGTTTTAGGTTATAGTTAAGTGGTAGATAAATTTATGTTTGTAGTGTAAAAACAAATAAGTAATTATGTTTTTCAGGATATCATACATTTAATGAAGGATAGGTAAATGTCTGTAATTTTAAATTATTACTAAATGTTGAATGATATAATATTTCCTTTTAAGGATATCTTATAATTTTTTTTTAAAAGATACAATTAAATCATTTGAGGATATCAGTCTACAATGGGCCTTAAAAAACGCTTTTTTAAATCTCACTGGGCTTTACAAAGAAACGCCTTTTTTAATAAAGTTGGGCTTGATAAACAAGCGCCTTTTTATTAATCGGGCTAACGAAGCCCGACTTTTACGGGCTTTAAACCCGCGCCTTTTTGTTTAATTGACTGCATGCTTTGACGTACGAGCTGTTACGTACGGCAAGACACTTTCAATACTTGTTTGATAGTGCTAACACTTGTTCATTTTTGCAGACAAGGCAATGGAGAAGCTCTCGGCCACAAGGAAGCCGGCTGTATCTGCTGCTCGATACAGATCGAATGTCCTAAACAGGGCAGAGGCAACCACCCACACCAAAGTGGATGAGCAGAAAACTGGCGGCACCCCCAAGGTGAGAACTTGTTATACTTGCCATCTCTGACTAATGCTAAATTTGTCTGAATGATTTCTGACTTGATTTATCTTGTGTTGATGTAGGGTGCCCCTACCAAATCTCCCTCAAAACCATCCAACCCTAAGATCCAAAAGACAAGGGCGGGTGATGTGAGCGCATCCGGCAAGGGCGGCCGGAAGCACATTGCTCACAAGCCCAAGAAAGGCCCAGACGCCTCTTCTCTCGAAGCTGATAGGGGGATCAGCAAACCGGATGTCCAGAGGACATCAAAGGGTGGCTTTAAGCAACCCACCACTGCTGTCGGCTCAGCAGGAGAGAGGGGGAGTCTGGGGAAAGAGGAGGAACCAAAGGACGACGGTAAAAACCATTCGCCTTTCTTGTTCTTCTATTTAGATATACTTGTGTTATTTTTCTAACTCTCTTTCGTTCTCAGTCCCTGTGTAGAGGTCGACTGTAATCCAGATGGCCAAGTCCATGCTAAGGGCGGTTGATCCCGACGACAAGGCGTGTGTTAGAGGAGTCGGCACTCTGGACTTGGATAACATCTTGGGAAACCTCTGCGAGGTATGAGTCTTAACTTAAGCAATTCAATTTATTTTTTTTTTTTTTTTGCTCAAGTCTTTATCCGCCTGGTTTAACCATTCGGCTCTTTTTGCAGGCCATGCTGCGCGTCCAAGGGCTCAGGCAACCTCTCAAGGAGAAGTCCAAAGAGGTAACAGCCGCTAAAGCTCGGGCCGAGTCCACCTTGGATCGAACTCAATTTGATATTGCTTAAAATGAGTTTCTGACGCTTGATATGATGTATTCGCAGGCGGAAGCCAATATGTAGGTGAAGAAGGACCTGGACTCGCCCCGCCTGCGCATCACTTACCTTAAGAAAGAAATCACAAGTCTTAAGGAGAAGCTCGAGCCTCTTCAAGGTGCCAAGGAAGAGGCCGAGAGAGCTAAGTAGAGGGTGGGCCGCCTGGAGCAGCGCCTCACCAACCAGAAGCATCAGTTGAAGACCAAGTTTGAGTCCGTGGCTGAACAAGAGAGAGAGGCTCTTGTTAAGAAAATGATGAGCGACTATGATGCCATCATGCGGGACACTTGGGCGGCTGTGCAGCCGGACTCGGACTATCAGACTTGGAAATCCAAGTTTGATGAAGCCAGCAAAGCATTCGACGCTCGCCTTCTTGAAGAAGCTGAGAATGCGGCTAAGGATGCTGCTGAGGCCGAGGAAAGCTCTGGGTCCGACACTTCTGGGGAGTCGTCCTCTGGTGGAGAGGAGGAAGATCAGGCGGAGGGACGAGAGAAAAATGATGAAGAGCAGCCGAAGGACAACAGGCCGGCTGCCAATGAAGAGGCTCTCCCCTGACCACTTAAGCTTTTTATCTTTTCTGCGGTCGAATGGCCATGTACTTGCTTTTCCGGCCTGCGTGCTGAGTATTGGTGTATCTTTACCGACCAAGGGGTTGGGTACCTTGACAATTTCTCTGGCTTTGCCAGAAAAAAATCTTAACCAATCGTCTGATGGCGATTGGTCTTTTTCATTAAAATCATTCGGCCATTTGGATGAAGTTATTCATATTGTTGTCCTTTGCATTTTTGAATTTTTCATTGCATGTTTTTGGCCAAGTGTTATAACCTGTATACCATGCGAATGTTCTTGCCCCTGGACGGATGTCGAGTGGTTTCAGTTTATTGGATTGATTGACTTGGAAATTATTGATACTTAGAAGAGTATTCATGGTTTCTAAGTCAATCAATCACTATGGTGATTGCCCCAAACCACTCGGCAGACATCCATCCAGAATTGGCAATTTAAAGTTTTCATTCGGCCATAGGCTCAAACAAAACTCAAATTTCCAACTTAGCAAATTTTGCTAGGGGAAAAATTCCGCCTATCTTGCCCCGTGAGCTAAAAACAGGCGCATCCGGCCATAGGACTCTTTGAGATAAGATAAGTTTAATAACTTAGCAAATGGTCTTTAAAAAGAATTGTCCGCCTGTCTTGCCCCAAAAGCAAAGAACAGGCGTCATCCGGTAAAAAGCCTCATTAGATGCTTAAGTAGTTAACTTGTATATTAACAAGAATGTTCCGCCTGCTTTGCCCCTGGGCAAACACAGGCGCATCCGGCTTAATGCCTCTTTTAGCCTCTACTTATGAAACAGTAACCATTTTCGAGCTATGCTAGAACAGTTAGAAAATTCAGGCCTTTTAGATTTCACTTTCGATTAAAACAAATGACTGGGAATGCTGCCTTAGCATTCGGTAGGGCCGCTTGTTATATTTGTAGAGCAATGTGCCACCCAAATGGGAGATGCTTCTCATCGACGAATTCGCCCGAATGGACGTCGCCGGTTATCTGACTCATGTTGGAGCAGACGGTCATAATCATATTGGAGCAGACTATGACCATTCGGTCTCTTTAGTTTATTAATATCCGGCCATATGCCTCATCATTATTTTATCTGGCCTTAGGCCTCTTAAATGGTTGGGTAAATATTCGTTAATTGTCGATATTAACTTAATGAATTTTGTAGGAGCGACTGTTTTAAAGCAATCGACTCTTTCAGAAGGATTCGGGCGTCTGCTGTTGGGACAGACGCTTTCCAAACGCATTGGCCGTCTGTACTTTGTACAGGCGACAATTTGTACTTAGAACTAGTACTTTTTCAAGTTGTCTACATTCCAAGTTCTAGGCAGCTGCCTGCCGTCTGGGTCTTCCAGGCGGTAGGTGCCGTCTCTTACTTCCTCATAGATTTGGTAGGGGCCTTCCCAATTTGGGGTTAGCTTTCCCTGTTCATTCGCCCTACCGACTGCCTCCATTTTCTGTAGCACAAAGTCCCCCACTTTGAGAGGACGCTTGTGTATTCTTGTGTTGTAAGTCGGAGTCATTCTCAGACGGTATATCTCATGACGCAAGACAGCATTGCCCCTGCGCTCTGGAAGTGAGTCCAATGCTATGCGCATGGCCTCCCAATTCGCCTCTTCATCATACAGCATGATTCGAAGAGTCGGCTCATAGTGCTCAATGGGCACAACAACTTCTGCTCCATACACCATGAGAAACGGGGTTTCTCCTGTTGCCCCTTTAGCAGTCGTTCTGATGGACCAGAGGACGTGTGATAATTCATCCGCCCAGAGACCACCAGCCTGTTCAATTTTCTTTTTAATCCCGTCTGAGATTAACTTGTTGAAGGCTTCGACCTGGCCGTTTGCTTGAGGTCGGCCGACTGATGCAAAGAAGCTTGAGACCCCTTGCTCTCCTAACCAAGTCTTGAGTTGAGGCGTCTCAAATTGAGGACCATTATCAAAGACCATAGACATGGGCACCCCAAATCGAGTGATAATGTTCCTCCAGATAAAGGAAATGACATATTGTGTCTTGATGTTTTTGACTGCCTCCGCCTCTACCCACTTGGTAAAGTAATCTACAGCCACCAGTATATAACGCTTGCCGCCTGGTGTAGCTGTATATGGCCCTAGAATGTCCATGCCCCATTTGGCAAAAGGTATTGGGCTGTGGATGGCCATCAGGTCTGTAGCCGGACGATGGATGAGCTTGCCAAATTTTTGGCACTTGTCACATTTTTTAACCATTTCCATTGCATCCGACTCCAGAGTTGGCCAGAAGTAAAGCCGTCTGGCCTTGGCAGCGAGGGATCTGCCGCTTATATGGGAGGCGCAGAACCCCGAATGCAACTCTTCGAGGACTTCCTTACCCTTCTCAGGGGTAACACACTTCAACAGAGGTTTCAGAAAACCAGCCCTGAACAACCGCCTCCTGTGGTGAGTCAGGGAGCGTGCCGTCTGCAAGATAGGCCCGGATATTGTCCATCGAGGTTGAGATTTGGCCAAGAATTCCAATGGGGTCTTCCTCAGATATACTTCTTCTTTCCATGACCTCCCAGAAAGCTGACCGAGGCGTTTCACAGGAGGCGGATGATGCCAACTTGGACAGAGCATCTGCCTGATTATTTGAAGACCTGGGCACTTGAGTTAGATGGAATTCTTCAAGTGTCCCAACTTCACTCTTGATCGCCTGCAAGTATTTAATCATGGCCGGATGTGTGGCCTCGTACGTTCCATTAACCTGGAGTACGACTTGTTGAGAATCAGAGCAGGCGGCTATCTTCTTTGCCCCTGCCGCCTTGCAGTACCGAATGCCAGCAAGCAGGGCTTCATAATCGGCCTCATTGTTAGAGACCTAGAACATGAACCATAGTGCATACACGTATTTTTCTCCTTCAGGAGACTGACAGATAATTCCTGCACCACAACCGTTCGCAGTGGAGCTCCAGTCCACATACACTTTCCAAACCTGACTAGTATCATCCGGAGCAACCGGCCTTGTCATTTCCACAATAAAGTCGGCGAATGCTTGCCCCTTTATTGCTTTCCTTGGTTCGTAAGTGATTTCCAATCCTTGCATTTCAATCGCCCATTTGAGCATTCGTCTAGAAGACTCCAAGGTTGTGAGTGGCCGCTTGATCGGTTGGTCAGTATAGACTTCTACCGCATGCGCCAAGAAGTAGGGTTTTAGCTTCTTGATGGCCATGTAAAGGGAAAGGCCGAATTTCTCAACCATGGGGTACCGAAGCTCCGCGTTTCTCAGAACATGGCTAATGAAATACACCGGGAGCTGGATGCCGTCTCTTTCAGCTAAGAGAACGGCACTGAGGGCATGATCAGAGACGGCTAAGTACATGAAGAGCTTCTCTTTGGGCAAAGGGCTGACAAGCCTTGGCAAAGAGTGTAAATGAGTTTTTAGCTTTTGAAAGGTCGCCTCCGCATCATCCCCCCATTCAAAGTTGGTCTTCTTTTTGATTGCCTGGAAAAAGTAGAGGCACTTGTCGCTTGACCGACTGAGGAATCTCCCCAACGCCGCCAGACAACCTGTTAGTTTTTGCACTTCCTTCACAGTACGGGGCGACTGCATGTCGATTACCGCCTGTATTTTCTCAAGGTTGGCCTCTATTCCCCTTGGGTCAATCAAAAATTCGAGAAACTTCCCAAACTCGACACCAAAGACACACATTTTTGGGTTTAGCATGACCTTGTGCCGCCTGAGTGTGGCGAATGTTTCTCGGAGATCAGCAAGATGATCCGCCTGTTGTTTGGATTGGACTATCATGTCATCAATGTACGCCTCTACATTCCTTCCGATTTTATTAATGAATACCGTGTTAATCATTCGTTGGAAAGTAGCAGGCGCATTCTTCAAACCAAACGGCATCACCGTATAATAGAACAACCCCTGATCAGTGACGAATGCCGTCTTTTCTTGATCTTTTTTTCCACAGGGGGATCTGATGGAAACCTAAATAGGCGTCCATAAAACTCATCAAGGCATGTCCGGCTGTTGAGTCGACCAGAATATCGATCTTAGGCAATGGATAACTATCCTTTGGACATTCCTTGTTGAGGTCTGTGTAGTCAACACACATCCGCCAAGTTCCATTCGGCTTTTTTACTAACACAACGTTAGCTACCCACTCAGGGAAATTGCACGGCCGAATGAACTTGGCATCTAACAACTTTTTTACTTCGGCAGCTGCCGCCTGACTTCTTTCTTCGCCGTGGTTTCTTTTCTTTTGCCGAATGGGCTGCTTTTTAGGATCCACGGCGAGTTTGTGGACGGCAAGATCCGGGCTGATGCTTGGCATCTCCTCCACTTCAAAGGCGAGATGTCTTTGAATTCTCTGAGTAGCTGGTGAAGGCTTTCACCCAGCTTTGCAAATGCAACCGTCCCCACCTTAACCGTCCGTTCTGGACGATTGTCGTCCAGAGGGATGTCGATGTGTTCACCAGCAGGCTGGGGACGGAGATCATCTGACCGTTCCCCGGTCAGTGATTGCTATTGTGTTTCTTTTTTGACCACCACCGGCTGATCAGTCTTTCTTTTCTTTCCGGCTGGTGGGGCCGACTGTTCTTCCTCGACATCGTCAAGGTCGATTGATTGCTCCGACCGGATGCTACGGCCGCGGGCTTGACGTTCGAGAGGTAACACTCTCGAGCCATCTTTTGGTCTCCATTAAGGGAGCCGACTGTTCTATCATCCTTCTCATACTTGAGTAGCATGAGAGCAGGGATGATGACGGACTTACACTCGTTAAGAGTGGGTCGGCCAAAGATGAGGTTGTAAGTTGTAAGCTCTTTAACCACTAGGAAACGGATGGTCATGTGTCGACCGTCTCCCCTGCTTCCCAAGAGGAAAGGTAAGTGAATTCGTCCGACTGGGTGCAGAATTTCTCCCCCAAACCCAACAAGGGTGTGGGAAACCTTCATCATGCTATCCGGTTTGTACTTGAGATTGGATAAGCATTTGAGGCTGATGAGGTCAGAGGAGCTTCCTGTGTCAATCAGAATTCGGCCAACCAACTAGTCATCATGCGGCCGACGGACTTTGCCTCTGTCCTGCTCGGTGTTGACAACTTTAGGGAAGGTGGATGTGCCTGCCGCATCCCCTTCCACAACAGAGTTGACCATCTTTCTCAGATGGTCCTTGGTGCCCCGAATGGTCGGGCCACCACCGGCAAATCCGCCTGCTATGGTGTATACCGGTCTTCATCATTTTCGGCACTCACAGCAGGCTGAGGAGTCTTTTTCTTGGACTGCCCCGAATTTGCCTTTGAAGTCACTTTGGACTTCACATAGGACTTCAGCTTTCCTTTGTCGGCCAGACGGTCGAGCTCCCACTTGAGACTAAAGCAGTCGTTCGTGTCATGGCCAACATCCTCATGGAAATGACAATGCTTGTTTTTGTTCCAATTTTCAGCGGAACCTTTCATAGGAGTCGGCTTTTCAAGAGTCAGCCGATCCTTAATTTCCAAGAGGATGAAGCAGCAGTCCTTGTCAAATTCGTACCTTGGGACGTACGGTTTCAACTCCTTTTTCTTCTTCTGGGCCGGTTGATCAGATTATCAATGGCCCAGACTTGCTTTTTCTTTTTGCTCTCTTCTGGCTTAGGAGCCAGCTGAGCAGGCCGACTCTCTTTCTGTCGGTCGGACTTCTTATGGTCCTACTGCTTATTGGAGGAGCAGAGTTCGGTTGCCTGTATATAGGCTTCCGCCTCTCGCAAGGCTCCTTGCAGAGTAAAGATTTGTTTGCGGACGAGTTCATACTTAAGAGTAGACCCGTCCTTCAGACCCTTAAAGAAGTCTGTGAAAGCGACCTCATGAGACATCCCATGAATCTGGATTCGGACCAGATTGAACCGCCTGACGTAGGAACGCAAGCCTTCTCTATCTCCCTGCTGCACATTGCCCAAGTCAAGACTTGTCTTTTTGGCAGGGATGTTCATAGAGAAGTTTAAAGCAAACAAGAACGCAAGCGTTTTGAAGCTATTTATGTAACCATTGCCAAACCACTGCTGGGCTATGCCCTTTAGGGTGGCTGGAAAGCAACGACACCATGCGGCATCATCCAACCCCTGTAAATACATGAGGTGGGTGTATGCTAACAGGTGGTCTTCTGGGTTGGAGGTCCCGTCGTAGGCTCCAACCAGAACGTTTTTAACTTTAGCCGGCTGTACGGCTTCAGTTATTTCCCTGGAGAAAGTAAAGGGTTGATCTCCAAGGTGTTGCAGCCTAACCTACCAGTCCATCGGCTGATAGCCATATGCCGCCTGTCCTCTAAAGAAGGCAGGTTGTATGTAAGGTAAAACTGGAGCCTGGTACAATGGTTGTGCCATGTACTGGGCTGACTGAATCATATGAGGACCAGACTGAACCCGTTGGCTGCTTGCTGGAGTCTCACGTTCAGACTGGGAACACCTCACAGAGGTATTCCGAAAGCTATCATGATAAGTCGACGTTGAAGCCGACTCTGATAGCTGGGTTCTCTTCTCCTCAATGTATTGCCGAGCGTCAGAGAACGTTTTCTTGCTACCATCCGGCTGTATGTGTCGGATGGGTTTTCTTGTGCTCGTTTCTGGGAAATGGAGCCGAGTAAGGTCAAATTGGGGCCGAGCCTTCTCCTTGGGGGCAGGATGAGGAGTTGGCTGGCAGTCCCTGACTGACTTTTGTTTGCCAGCTTGGGCTGGCTTCTTGGCCGACTGCTCCTTTCTAGGAACAGGCGACTTCTTTGAGGCGAGCTGTTTGATTTCACCCCTGAGGCTGCTCAAGAGTGTCATTAGTTCATCTCGAGTGACATGGAGTTGATCCTGCCGCCTGGGAAGGATCAACCGGCCGCCCCGAGGGCTTCTTTGGCAGTCCCGCAGTTTTGCTTGGCCCTGCCTGGTCATGGTGACGCTCCTGCCTCTCCTTATTGCGGATGCGTTTAGAGATAAGGGATCCATTTGGATCCACATAGGTTTCGACGTCAGCGTCGTCACCTGAGTCATGGTCCGTTTGGACCAGTATATCATTTGGAGGCCGAATGGCCTCTGGATTTGGTACAGGTTCTTGTGAAGCCATTTCAGAGGTACTCTCCCCACAGACAGCGCCAAATGTTTCGGGGGTTTTTGTCCCTTGGGAGAGTTACAACACTGAAACTGGGTTCAACAACGGGCGCTTGTACCTGCAAAGCAAACGGACCGTCGAATGGTCGGTGGTCCGCCTCCGAAGATTAAGTTAGTAAACGTTCGGTAATAAAACGTGCAGAAGTAAAGTTATCTGCTTGGATTCCAAGCTCAAGTAAAGTGCTGTGTGTTCGACAGCTCTGTGATAAGTGATGTGTTGTCTCGTATTACGTGTATATTCTCTCTCTTCATAAATGAAAGAATGTCCCTATTTATAGAGTCCTTTTGAAAAGTGTGCCCCTCCTAGGATCTGGTGACCTAGGAATTAGGTCACGTCGTTTTGCGGCGCCTCGGGATTTGGGCCTGTCAAGGCCGCCATCCCAGGGGCAATGCCTGAGTGACACGTGTCACTGAGCCCAAAAGGCCTTTGGGCATCTTTTGGGTGACACGTGTCGCCATCTGAATAGTCCATGCTGGATCATCAGTCTGCGTAGGACAGAAGAGTGTCTGCCCTCCACATGTCATCATTCCATAGGTCCAAATGGCACCTCTTTGGAGGACACGTAGCGCTTTCTTATTGGGCCACCTGGCCGGGTATAAAATACCCAAATCACTAACTCCTGCTCAAATTTTGCAAGGATATAGCTTTTTCTTCTTGAAAATCTTGTTGTGTTTTGAAACATTTGATTATCCTACTTGCTAAAAAGTTCTGATTTCCGCTGGAAATTTTGATTTTCTTGCTGAAACTCTGACTGACTTGGTGAAAAATCTGGTTTCTCTTGTTGAGAAATCTTACTGCTTTGCCAAAATCTTGAATTGTCTTCTAAAAAGCTTTCTTCCTTTCTGAAATTCTTATTTTCCTATCGAAAAAACTGAGTACTACTGCTTAGATTTTGTGAGAATATCAATTTTTCTTCTTAAAAATCTTACTGTCTTGCTGATGATTTCTTTAAGCGTTCTCAAAGGTACAAAAAGATGCTTCTTGTTCTCTTATCTTCTTAGTCTTGTATGCTCCATTACGGATTTGTTGATAAATTGAGCTGCTTCTCTTTCTAAAGATAACTCATTATCCTCTTGGCAACTTTTGATGAGAATTTGTCACTCTTTGCGCTTCTAGTTCTAGCCATACTACTTATTATTAGCTGTAAGCTACTTGAGCTTTTGAGTATATTGTCTCCTGCAGGCTTTCAGGGGTAATTTCATGATACGATTGTAATCTTGCCTCTAACTGGGCTGCTGCAGTAACTGTTGCTAAACATCCTACGCTGAACGCAGAGCTTCTCAAGCAAAAGGAGTGGCGATAAAATTTCTTGTACTTTTCACTCTGCCCAGCTTCATCATCAAATATTTAGTTTTAGTTTTTCATTTTTGTCTGAAATGGACAGTCTTCAAATATTTGTAAAATCTCCTGTTCACATCATGTGGATCGACCTTCCCTTCATATTTCTGCTCATTCGGCCTCATTGCTTGTGCTATAAGTTCCACTACCTTTGAGATATGTGCCATAAATTTACTGATTCAAGTTGAGCTTGTTTTGGCAGCATTCCGAATTGCATTGCTATTGAAGACTAGTCTGGCCGTGTTTTCTTCTTGGACTACTTCCTGAGCTGCCGCTTTAGTTAGCCTATTACTCCATGCGTGGAGTATTTTCACAAGTTCCAGCTAAGCTTTCAGATTTTTGCTAGTAGATGTCATGCACTGTTGTAGGTCAAGGCCAGGACATATAGTAGGCACTACTCTAAACCAAGTAATTGCACAACAAAAATCCTGGCTGCCGCGCTTTCGAATTTGCAAGAGTCACTCATCAATGTTATTATTACCTAAGCTAGCTCCTACAGTTCTTAGTTGATCTGAAATCTTGTCCAATTGAAGAATTTGACTTCGAACATATTGTCTTTAACCAACTTATTAAATTGTGGGAGCTCTTTTGCTCTTTCATCCTCTGCACAGGCAATAAAATTTTGCATCAAACCAGGAGACAGCTCACAGCTGCGAAGCTAGACTTTGTGCTCCACAATATTATGCTGGCTGGCAGGAAAACACTTTGATCAGACTCATTTTGTCGATCAGAGTAGAGTAGGAGTCTTTACTTCCTTTGTACGTATGGTCATGACATCCTATAGGGGTCAGGTATCACTTTGACTTATACCTAAACAATCACTCTTTCTTCAGTAGTAAAATCAAGGAGTTGTAGCTTGTAGGCTTCAGAGTCTGCGAGCTTTATTAGTCACTCTTTGCTACTGCAGCTTCTTGTGTATGCTTCTCTTCAATACCTGTCTATCCACGAGGTGCACCGTGCTTGCTGTGCACTTGCTTGCTTGCTGTACACTTGCCTACTTGCTGTCACACACCATGAAGCAGCTCCACCAGGTAGTTTCGAAGGTCTGTAAATATTTTTCAAACCTTTAGGTTTTAAATTGCTCTTGGCTTCCTACCTTTATACTGCTGACAAGACAACTAAGTAGCTTGTGGTACCAGGTTCCAGAAATGACTTTTTTTTAAACAGAGCGCTTTCAAAGTATTTGAGTCATTGCATTGTGATCTTATTGTATTTATAATCACTCGCTGCAGAACTTTTATCAACTGAACTTGAGAAGGCACCACTCTAATACTTTATTGCCCTCTTCAAACTCCGAGCTCTAACCTTAACATAACCAGTCTTTTGCTGCTAAACAATTGCAGTCCCACTAAGAAAAAGGACATGCTTTCAAGAGTAAGGTGATGATGACACTAAAATAATAGGAAGTAATTCTACCCGTTCTCCCTAAAAAATGCAATGAATATTTTATTTTGAGTGAGAATGCAAACAGAAGAAGACGCCAAAGATTGCCTGCGATTTTTGGCTAAATTGAACCTTTTACCCTCGAAGTTGTTGCGTGCCTGACCATCAACCATATGGCGGCTTGCATCTTGCGGGTTGAAAGCTTCCAACTGCTCGTATGCAGCTGCTAGTGTTAGTGGTTGTGGAGCTCTTCCATCTGGACAAGTTTGTTGTCTGAGCATACATGTACTCTGGTTAACATTGAAGTAATGCTATGCGAGACCTCATTAGCAAGATTTACATGTGTGCTTCAGTGTTCCAGCTACTTTTCGAACAGAACAGAAATAGTGAAAGGTGCGCTGCTTCAACTTATTTTCATCATGCTGCTCCCAAGCTCTGAGCCTAATATGGCAAACCTTGCACTCGCTTATAACAACAGTATTCGTTTCATTCATCGACCGCTGTAGTAATAAGTTATACCACTCAATGGAGCTGCTATTTCTCAGCTTAATGCGGTTTAGCTTTTAGTGCAATTGCTTCTCTTTATTACCCTTCTCTTTATGAACTTCATCATGAGGAGCTTGGTATAGAATTAACTCAGAAATTTGTAATCAGAGTTTGATTTTGGCATCAAATAAGCTCTGAGCACTATGTTTCTTTAATAATTTTTCTCCTTGTTGCTCTGTTTCATTTTGGACTTTTCACTTGTTCTAAACTCTTATGCAATTAGCTTTCACGTTCCGAACTAAGCGTAAAATTGGCTCTGAATTTCTTGGAGAAGCAAACGGCATGGTAGAACGATCGTGCATTTGCTATCATCTTAGCTAATAATCTTTTGTTTCCGAAATGACAAGAGCTTCGAAGTACACATAGCTTTTTGATCGTTTGTGAAGATCTTCCAGGGGAAATTTCCCTTACTCCAATAAGATATAGCAAGCACCATGATTAGCCAAGCAACTCTGCTACGGAGCTTTAGCTACGAGCTTTAGAGTCTGCAAGCTTTGCTCATCTGAAGAATCGCAACTACAGTAGCAATGTTGCTTTTAGAATACTCGATGAAGGCACGAATCTGAGATATAACATAATAGACCCTTTACTTTGTAATTGACCGTGCAGCTTTATCATATCGATTGCATCCCGCCACTCAGCATTCGTTTTTACCAATAACAAAAGCTATAGACGGTGACTTGTAATGTAACCAGAGGAGGACCTTTATATTCTGCCTAATTGTTTGAGGCCTGGAATTTGAACCGTAATGCATACTCAAATTTGTCCCCTTTTGGGGATTCACAAATTATATCTGCACCACATCTATTCATAGTAGAGCTCCCGTCTACCTGCACCTTCCAAACCTGAGCAAGGTTATCTGGAGGAACCGACCTTGTCATTTCGATAATGAAGTCAGCAAACGCCTGACCCTTCACTGCCTTTCTCGGTTCATAAGTGATTTCAAGACTATGTATTTCAATAGCTTATTTGAGCATTCTACTGAATAAATCAAGAGTTGTCATCGGCCGCTTGTGGAGCTGATCTGTGTAGATCACCACCGGATGTGCCAAGAAGTATGGTTTCAACTTTTAGCAACCATGTAAAGAGTGAGGCCAAATTTTTCAACCATGGGGTGCCGGAGTTTGGCATTCCTGAGCACATGGCTAATGAAATAGACCGGGAGCTAATTACTGTCTCTCTCAGCTAGGAGAACAACACTGAGGGCATGATCTGAGATGGCTAGGTACATGAAGAGCGTCTCCTTTGGCAGAGGGCTAACAAGCCTTGGCAAGGAGTGTAAATGTTCTTTCAATTTCTAAAAGGCCGCCTCAGCATCATCCCCCCATTTAAATCTAGTCTTAATCCTGATTGCCTGGAAGAAGTAAAGGCACTTGTCACCTGAGTGGCTGAGGAATTTCCTAAGTGCAGCCAGGCAACTGGTTAGCCTCAGATCTTCCTTAGCAGTGCGGGGTGACTTTATGTCAATTACCGCATGTATCTTCTCTGGGTTAGACTCTATCCCCCTTTGATCAATCAGAAATCCGAAAAACTTCCCAGACTCAACACCAAAAGCACACTTTTTGGGATTTAACATGACCTTATGCTGCCTGAGTATGGTGAAGGTTTCTCGGAGATCAGCAAGGTGATGAGTCTGTAGCTTTGATTTGACTATCACGTCATCAATATACACCTCTACATTCCTCCCAATCTGATTAAAAAAGATTGTATTAATCATTCGTTAGAAAGTAGCCGGCGCATTCTTCAAGCCAAACGACATCACAATATAGAAGAATAACTCCTGATCAGTGACGTAGGTCGTCTTCTCTTGATCTTTTTTCCACAAGGGTATCTGATGGAAGCCAAAGTAGGCATCTATGAAACTCATTAAGGCATGACTGGATGTAGAGTCGACCAGACTGTCGATATTTGGCAGCAAATAACTGTCATTTGGACATGCCTTGTTGAGGTCTGTGTAATTAACACACATACGCCAGGTACCATTCGACTTCCTTCTAAGCACAACATTAGCAACCCAGTCGGAAAAGTTACATGGCCAAATAAACCCATCGTCCAACAGCTTTTTTACTTCGCTAGCTGCCGACTGACTTCTCTCCTCGCCATGATTTTTTTTCTTTTACCGGATGGGCTTCTTTTTTGGATCCACGGCGAGTTAGTGGACTGCGAGCTCCGGGCTGATGCCTGACATCTCTTCCACTTCAAAGGTAAAGATGTTTTTGAATTCTATCAGCAGATGGTGCAAGTCTGCACCAAGCCTTTCAAAAGCAGCCGTCCCCACCTTAACACTCTGCTTTGGACGGTTTTCATCCAAAGGGATATCAATGTGCTCACATGTCGGCTCGGGACGGAGATCATCTTACCGCTCCCCAGTCAATGATTGCTATTTCTTTTCCTTCTTCACCTCCACCAGCTTTTCAATTTTTCTTATTTTTTTTGCGGCTGCTGGCTGGGTTGAATCAGAGTCCTTGACCTTTGCACTCGTTCAGAGTGGGTCGGCCAAGAATGATGTTGTAGGCGTTCAGCTCTTTAACCACCTGGTACCAGATGACCATGTGTCGTCCTTGTCCCATCTCCCCTAGCCGGATGGGAATGTCAATTTGTCCGAATGAGTGCACGACTCCTCCCCCGAAGCCAACTAATGGGTGGGAGACGTCACGCAGACTATCCCGCTTGTAATTAAGCTGGGATAGACACTTGTAGCTGATAAGATTAGAAGAGCTACCCGTGTCTATGAGGATACGGCCAACCATCTGGTTGGCGACCTTGAATTCAATGACGACTGGGTCGTCATGCGGTCGACGAAATTTGCCCGATCCTTCTCAGTGCTAAGGACGTCTAGGAATGTTCCACTTAAGGACTCCTGTCCATCATCACATGAATGGATCATCCTCTTTATATGACCCTTGGTGTCCTAGATGGTCGGGCCACCGCTTGCGATTCCGCCAGCTATGGTGTAGACCGGATCCTTGTTTGTATCCGAACTACTAGTAGGGTGGACAGTTTTTGACGACTGCCCCGGATTTGTCTTAGAAGCCGCTTTGGACTTCAACACATAGGACTTGAGCAAGACCTTGTCAGCCAGACGGTTTAACATCCGCTTAAGACTGTAGCAGCCGTTGGTGTCATGGCCCACCTCCTGATGGAAGTGGCAGAATTTATTCTTATTCCGCGACTGAACGAAACTCTTTATAGGATTCGGCTTCTCAATGGTCAGCTGGTCCTTCGCCTCTGTAAAGATGGTGTAGCAGTCTTTATTGAATTCATACCGCGAAACATACGGTTTGAATTCTTTCTTCTTCTTTTTGGATAGCTGATCAGGTTCTTCAACCGCCAAAACTTCTTTTCTCTTTTTGCTCTCTTTAGCATTCTGATCCGGCTGAGCAGGCTGACTCTCCTTTTGTTTATCGGACTTCTTTGAGTCCGACTGATGGGTGGAGGAGCAGAGGTCCGTGGCTTGAATAAAGCTCTCCGCCTCTATCAACGCCTCTTCAGACCCTTGAATAAGTCTGTATAGGCTACCTCGTCAGATAGCCCCTAGATTTGAATTCTCACTAGGTTGAACTGCCTGACATAGGAGCGGAGCCCTTCTCTATCTCCCTATCAGATGGTGCTCAAGTTGAGGCTTGTCTTTTTAGCAGGGATGTTCATCGGGAAGTTAGAGACAAACAGGAAGGCAAGCTTCCTAAAGCTATCAATGCATTTGGATGTCATGTTGCCAAACCATTGTTGGGCAATGCCCTTCAATGTAGTCGGGAAGCACCGGCACCACATAGTGTCCTCCAGCCCCTGCATGTGCATGAGGTTGGAGTAGGCCATGAAGTGGTCCTCCGGGTTGTGGTACCATCATAAGCACCTATTAAAACATTCTAAACCTTGGTCGGCTGTGCGGCTTCGGTTATTTCCTTGGTGAACACAGAAGTTTGTTCACCAAGTTTGAGCAGTCGGAGTTGCCAGTCCAAAGGTTAGACGTTATATGCCGCCTGACACTCAAAGAGGGTCGGCTGCATGAAATGTGGAGAATACGGGTCGTAGACCATAAGGGGTAAATACGGTGCATTCTCAATCATCTGAGGGCCAAAGTGGACAGTATTACCTCCTGTATGGCACTCATGCAAGGATTGAGCATTCCCTGCAGATGTATTCTTGAAGCTGTCTGGAAAACTCAAAGTAGAGGTTGACTCAGACAAGTGCTGACTTCTCCTATGGGTGATGATTTCCCGGGCATTAGGAGTAGATTTTTTGTTTCCCACAAACTTTTCACCCCGGCGGGTGTTTCTTATATTCTTTTGGGGTGGAAGAATCTTGGACCAGTCAAGGGTCCCGACTGCTGTATCCTTTTGATGCAGAGTTGGCTGCCTGTCCCTAACTGGCTTTCTCCTCTCTGGAGTCTTTCTTGCTGACTGACCCTTGCTTGGTCCAGCCCTACTCTTAGTGACCAGATCCTTGATTTCATCGTTGAAACTAGTTATGAATTTCATTTGTTCCACCCGGGTGACTAGGGCGGATCCACTTGCCATATGGGTTTCCCCTTCCTGCTGACCAGGGGGTCGACTTATACCCGCCTGGCTCGCACTCCGTTCTAGAGTGTCTCTGGGACGGATGTGCTTGGTAATCAGAGAACCATCCTTGGTTGTGTAGGTTTCGACTTGAGGATCATCATCATCATGGTCAGTGAAGTCTCCAGCTGGTTAACCGATTGGTCAGGAGGTGGTACAGACTCTTGAACCATCCTTGAGTTACTTTCCCCACATAAGGTGCCAAATGTTTAGGGTGTTTTTTTGTCCCTCGGGAGAGTTACATCTCAGAGACTAGATGCACGTGACCTGAACCTACAAAACAACGGAGACTCTGGGTGGTTGGAGCTCCGCCTCCAACGATCAATACTTGAAGATAAATGGGAGAAAGTGTGGAATAAGAGGTGAAATCTTCTCGAATTCCGAGATCATGTGATTCTCTTATGAGAATGTATGGTATGTTGTAATAATTGTTGATGCCCCAAAAATGGGGGAAATCTCCCTATTTATAGGGTTATTAGGAAATGTGCCCTTAATTAGGTCACTCTGACCTAATCATTTAGGGCTGCGCCGAATTACGCCTTTCTCGGGATTTGGGCCCTTAAGGGCCATCTTTTTCTACCAAGTTCTAGGAAGGACACGTGTTGAATGGAGATTGGCCCAATTCGGGCCAACTAGGGTATGACATGTGTTGAGGTCTAATTGGACCATGTGGCATGGGTAAAATTACCCAAAACAGGTTTCTTCTGTTCATGTCGTTCCAAAGAACGGAGGCATGACCGTCGTCAATTATGAAAAAGGTGAGCTTATCCCAACGAGGATGGTCACGGGTTGGCGAATGTGTGTCTTTCGTAGTTAGACCTCTAGGAGATAGCTTGTCGAGCTCTTTTGATTGCATTGTCCATTTTCCCTCGCAATACTAGATTTAATCACTCTCCAACCCGATTAGTGTGCGTTCATTGCAAGTACATGTGGATCCTTAATCCCTAGTGTTTTGATATATTGATTTACTTTGTTGTTAGTTGAATTTAGATAACCTACATTACTTCTTACATTTTGAAATAGCTTGACTTTGGCCGTAGCAAACATCCTCCCATTCCAGTGGTTCGACCCGAGCTTTCCCTATTTTTAGGTGTAGGTTGGGTTACAAATTTAGTTTGATTAGAGGGATTTTAGTTTAAACGACCTAGAATCCAACCTCATTCAAAATGGCGCCGTTGCCGGGGAATGGTGTAGTTGTTTGCTATTATTGCTGAGTCTATTTCATTTTATCTCAAAAATACAAATATATTTTTCTCTTTTAGGCTACATTTGTAGCCGTGCTACTAATATTTTCTTTTGAGATTGGGTGTAACATGGGAGAAGTCCCTAGAGTGACATTGATAAAGTTGGAACCTTAGGTGCATATAAGTATGTGAGTGGGATTGCTCCATCTTCAATTCCGGAAAGTGACTTTGAAATCAAGTCGACAATGATAACTTTGATTGAAAGGTGGCAATATAGAGGTGGAACAAATGAAAATCATCTTAATGAATTCGAGAAATATTGTAACACAATTAAGGTAAGCGAGAGCGCACAAGAATTTATAAGGCTCAAGCTATTTTCTTTCTCTCTAATAGGAAGAGCTCAAGAGTGGCTAGACAAGGACGTGAAGCCTAAATCCTTAAGAAGTTGGGATGAAATCACTAAAGAATTTCTTTCTTGTTTCTTCCCTCAAAAGAAAACGGCGGAGGCTAGAGCTTTGATTCAAATTTCAAGCAAAGGACTAGTGAAAGCCTCTATGAAGCATGGGAGAGGTACAAGGAATATCAAAGAGAGTGTCCTCACCATGGAATCCCCACTTACCAAATTATTCAAATCTTATATGGTGGTTTGATTCCTCAAGGGAGGTCAAGTCTTGATGCCGGAGCCAGAGGCCCAATAATGAACAAGACTGAGGAAGAAGTTGTTTATGTCATAGAGGATGTAGTTCGTCACTACATGGATTGGCAAGAGGGTGAGAAAGAGCCGACTAACAAGAGTAGCACCACGGGGTGGTCAACTGATCAATTCAATGCTATCAAAAATTTGTCCACGCAAATTTCGGACTTAGGGAAAGAGGTGGTATCTATCAAGGTTAAGCTCCAAAGTGCAACTTCGAAAGCACCGATTCTTCCCTCCTAAATTAAGGGGAGAGGTACACCTGACGAGGGGAAAATTAGGTCGTTATCTAATGTTCCCTTGGTCAAAAAAAATTTATAAACACTTAACAAACTTAAATACGAGTATAGAGGCAAGTCAAGGGTCGAACCTAAAGGAACGGTAATGTTTAAATGCTTTTGATTTGGGTGCCTAAGCTAGGTAAAAGCCAAAGATAAAGAAAGAATACTAACAATTAAAAAAACAAGTAACCAAGGAAATAAAACACCGGGAACGGGGATCAGCAAGTAATCATGTCAACTGCAACAACTTGGGAAGAGCATGCCAATCAAAGGTTGTGAAGACTAATGATAAGCCCAATTAATTGGAATCAAAGAGCTATCTCCTAATCAAAGACCAATCAAAGAGCTAGGGTTCACTATGAATAATAAACTAAGAGAATCACAATCCAAAACAATCAATAATTGCAATTCCTAAATTAATTGGTCGTGTCATTAGCAATTACAAGGCAATCTTGCATAATTCTCAAAGCTTAATCAAATTACACACATGCAAACTTCCATTAATTACTTTAATCTCAACAATCAATCAACACATTTACCAAATTAATGACAACCAATCAATCATACAAGTTTCACTCAATTCCTAGCCAAACAACTACTCAAGAATCATCATCTATCAACTAACAACTAAGGAAATCAAGAATCAACAATATATCAAGAACAACTACACTAATCAAGCATCAAACATCAAAATCAAATCAAATCAAACAAACATGAAATTAAACAAAGCAATAAGGATGAGATAGAGTGAGAAATGTTCATTGATTGATTAAGAAGATCTTCAATACAATTATCACCATTTAATCTTTAACCTTCAAACAGCCATTGAAATCCCTTACTTTCTCTCTCTAAAACTACTCCTAAACTACCTCTAGAACTAGAGAGAGAAGCTCTCAACTAAGCTAAGAAATATGTGGTTTAATTTTTTATCTCTAATTATTCTCCTAAATTACAAGGTTAAAAGAAAATAAAAGAGAAAGGAAAATAAAAGAAAGGAAAAAGAAATGAAAAAGAAATAAAAACAAATAACAAAACAAAAGTAAAAGAAAATAAAAAGGGAAAAGAAAGAAATTACAAGAAATGAAAACTCCCATCCACCGAAGTCAATGGACTCGGTTTGGTTCATTTAATTGGTAAATTATCCCATGCTTCGCAAATCAACACCCACCATCACATTGTTCATCATCATTAGCTATCGTTGATCATCAAACCAAGGCTATACAATCTCCATCAAAATCACGCACAAAATAAGCCCATTGATGCGTGCACACAGCTGGGTCTTCACGCACGCATTATATTTGAGGTTGCTAGCTCTAGCTTTGGGATGTTGTGGTGCGCACGCATAAAAGGGTCTTCGCGTGCGCACCATTTTCATGGCTGGTAGCTGCGGAATAAGGTGGTGCGAAGGTGGCTAATTGGTTGTTGCGGGATAGGAGTGACGGGAGAATAGGTGGCTGATTTGTGCGGTGGTGGTTGATGTTGCTGCGAGCTGGACCAGGGGCTGCTTTGGGTGCTGAACTGCGGTGGTGAAGGAGGTGCACATGTAGTACGAAATGGTTGCAAGGCTGGCAGAGTAGGGGAGGCAGCGAGCTGCGGTTGGTTGTTGATTTTGGGTGATGTCGAGGCTGCTAGGAGTTGTTGTTGTTCGTGAATTGGGGAAATAAGGAAAGAAGCTTGGGTTGACTTGTGTAATTGTTTGCTTGATTGGGACTCGAAGCTTCAAATTTACTTCAAATTAAGGCACATACCTCGATCTAAACCACACAAGCAAATCCGAGAGGATAAATCAAGACAAATAAAATAAAATAAATAAAATAGAAATAAATAAAGTAAAATAGAAAATAAAATAAATAAAACTAAAACTATGAATTAAGGACTAAAATCATGAAAAACTCACAATAACTAATCAAAGCCCAAAATGAGTTATTAAAATGGAAAATCAAGAAAAACTAAGAAAATAGGAGGAAAATAGAGAAATAAAATAAAGAAAAAGGACCTAAATCTTATTCTTTTGAGTGCCATAAATGACGCTCATCAACACCTCCTTACCCTAACACTCTTCCCTCTTCTTGTTGTATGATTAGTGAATGATGGTTTTGTGATTTATGTGGAATGAATGATCATGATGCTTCTTTTGGCCCAATGTTTGTTGTGATGGAAATGATGAATATGATGGAAATCGGAGTGACCATGTGAATTATGTTCAAATAATGAGTTTAGACCTAGATTTGATGTTCAAAGGAATGTTGGGAATAGGAATTATCACAACCATAGTAACCGTGATAATTATAACCAAAATAGTGGTTATGGGAACCAAAGAACTTACCCAAGGGTTTCGTGGTAACTATAACAACCATGATTATAGTGGTCAAATTCAAGGCCAAGGATATGGAGATCATAACAAAGGTTATGGTAACAATAATCAAAATCATGGCCAAAATAAAGGTAGGGGTAATTGGAGTAAGGGGGAATTTTCAAAACAATGCTTAAAGTGGTACCCCATTCGGATTTACTCCAAAGACCCAAGGCCAATGTGATAGTTTCTATGCTCAACCATCTTCATCTAGGAGTTGGTTAGAGGATGTCATTGAGAACCAAACAAAGGTGTTTAATACTCATATATCCCTTAGTAATGAGAAGATTAATGACATGATGACTTATAGTAAGGGGTTAGAGAACCAAATTTCTCAATTGGCTATTATGTTGAAAGTGTTTTTAAATCTTCCTTCTTTGACTTCACAAGTCTTAGACCCTAAGAGTCCTATGAATGCTATTGTAACTAGGAGTGGTAGGATTCTTGAGGGTGGAATGTCTTAGAAGAATGATGCTAAGGAGAGCCCTATCAAGGATCCGATTGAGAATGAGGGAGATGTGAGTCCTTTGGTTGAAAAAGTTGATGAGGAACAAGTTGAGAAAGTGAAATAGAAAGGGAGAGAATTTATCAAACCTAAGCTCCCATACCCCCAAAAGTTTAATAGGAACAAATTAGATGAACAATTTGGCAAATTCATAGAGATGTTTAGGCAACACTATCTTACCCCCCCCCCCCCCATTTACCGATGTCATTGACTAAATGCCGAATTGTGCAAAATTCCTTAAGGAAATCTAGAGTGGGAGGAGAACTTGTGATATGGCGAAAACGGTTAGTTTGACCGAAAATTAAAGTGCCATCATAATGAACAAGATGCCGCCAATGAAGGATCCTGGGAATTTTTCTATCCCTTGTGCTATTAACAAGACACAAATTGATAACGCTTTGTGTTACCTAGGAGCTAATGTTAGCCTTATGCAATACTCGGTCTATCAAAGATTTGAGCTAGGATAACTTTCACCTACCAACATTACCTTATAATTAGCGGATAGGTCCATTAAAATCCCAAAAGGTAAGGTAGAGGATGTTCCCTTAAGGGTAGGGAAGTTCGTGATCCCGGTATATTTTGTTGTGATTGAGATGGACGAAGATTCCAATATCCCTATCATTCTTGGTAGACCCTTCCTTGAAATATCGAGAGCTATGATTGATGTCAAGAGTGCCAAAATTTCTCTCAAGGTGGGGGAAGAAGATATTGAGTTTTATTTAAATGTGCGTATGTAATACCCTTCTTCTTCATTAGAGCATTCTATGAGGATTGAAATTTTAGATGACATAGTTAATTCCATGCATGAGTGTATTTTGTTGAACAAAGAAAAGATAGGCGAGTATGGCAAGGAAATGGCTTTCCTTGAAAGTGTGATTGATGAAAGCTTGGAAGGAAGTGATGAGAAAATTTGCATGAACATCTCAAAACAAGAAGCTTTGCAAGCGGCCTCAACCAAGGAAGGTAAAGGTGTTCCCACGGTAGAGCTCAAACCTCTACCATCACACCTTAGGTATGAGTTCTTAGGCCAAAATTCTAATTATCCCGTGATTGTTAGTGCATCTTTGAGCAAGAGCCAAGCTCAAGAGTTATGTGGCGTTTTGAGAAGACACCAAGGTGCTTTGGGATTTACCATTGATGACCTTAAGGGTATAAGCCCCACTTTATGTACACACCACATAACCCTTGAGGAGGGCGGCATCCTTATATTGAGCGATAAGGAAACTACATCCCCAAATGGGGGAGGTAGTGAAGAATGAGATTACCAAGCTTCTAGATGCGGGAATTATATTCCCCATCTCAAGCTCTTAGTGGGTCTCTCCCTTTCATGTCGTTCCAAAGAAGGGGGCATGACCGTCGTTAAGAATGAAAAAGGTGAGATTATCCCGGAGAGGACAATCACGGGTTGGCGAATGTGTATAAACTATATACGTCTAAACACATCCACTAAGGAAGATCACTTTCCCCTTCCTTTCATTGATCAAATGCTAGAAAGACTAACAAGGCACAAATATTATTATTTTCTTTATGGTTATTCGGGGTTTTTCCAAATCCGTATCCACCACGATGACCAAGAGAAGACTACTTTTTACTTGCCCGTATGGTACGTTTGCTTATAGACGAATGTCATTTGGACTTTGTAATTCTCTAGCAACATTCCAAGGATGTATGATGAGTATCTTTAGGAAGATGGAAGTGTTTATAGATGACTTCTCCGTAGGCGGAGTTTCCTTTGAGGCATGCCTTGAAAATCTTGAGAAATGATTGGCTATGAGTGAGGAGGTGAATTTTGTATTGAATTGGGAGAAGTGTCACTTTATGGTTGAGGAAGGAATAGTCCTTGTGCATAAGAAAACTAACAAAGGTATGGAGGTGGACAAGACAAAAATAGAGGTTATTGAGAAGTTCCCACCTCAAGTTAATGTGAAAGGTGTGAGATTATTCTTGGGACATGTCGGGTTCTATAGAAGGTTTATCAAAGACTTTTCTCTCACAGCAAAGCCTCTCAATGATCTTTTCCAAATGGATGTTGAGTTTGTGTTTGATGAAAAATGTTTGGAAGCCTTCAACAAATTGAAAAAAGCTTTGATCTCCACACCCATTTTCCAAGCCCCTAGGTGGGATTTGACTTTTAAATTGATGTGTGATGCTAGTGATACGGCCATTGAGGGTGTATTGGGTTACACATTATTTTGTGTAAGTTTGCTACTAAAGTTGTTATCTTACACACTAGTTTGTGTAAGATGGTTAGTAAGTTGGCTACTTTACACACTAGTTTGTGTATAAATGAATAAATGAGGTAGAAAGTAAGTATCACAAAAGTATAGCAACTAAAAACATTAAGGAAATTTTCAAATTTACAAGCACTTATTCGTTTTCAAGCGAACCTTTTCTTGTTTTCGTACCCAAGTTTAGGGGACGAAACTTCTTTTAAGGGGGGTAGACTGTAATACCCTGTATTTTTAACGTATTTTATATTTATTTATTTATTTATGAAGTATATTTTGGGTCAAACCATTTTAATTATTTGATTATTAATAAAGCAAGTATTTATATTTAAGTCAATAAACCAATTCATCCTACTTTTGTATATGGGTTAACTATTTTAAGTCCATGACTATATGAAGCCCAAACCTACACTAATTACCCTACATTATATATATCTACTAGATCCCCAAAATTTCCCCACACAAAAGTCAAATGGTCAAATTGGATTATTTTTCCTCTTCCTTCTTCTTCCCCATTTAGTTGTCTTCGCGTAGGATTTGCACCAAGGGGTTCCAAGTGTTACTCCACCCCACGCTGCCGCAGCCGCAGGGAACGGTCAGCCGGCCGGTCAGCCACTACCGGCGACCCCAGTAGCCACGCCGCCCCCTCTCCTCTTTTCCTTCTTTTCTTTTTCTCTTTCTTCTTTATTTCCTTTAATTTCCTCTTTGTTTTCACGTAGGAACCCCAAGCCAGCCATGACGTGGGTTCGACCACCGACCCACTGTTGTCCGGCAGCTGTCCAGTCGGAACTCCGACACCGCCCTCCGGCAGCCGCTGCACCGCCAGCCAACACCATCGTGATACTCTTCTCCTCCTCCTCTCTCTTCCTCTTTGTTTTACATATTGTAGGTATTATAGTACGAGTTTGGTTTTAATTGGTTGAAAGATGTTTATTTAGTATCAAAATCTTGTTTTAAAGGTTTTAAATTATATTTTCAATTTATTATTATGAGTATTATTTTCAAATTTGGATATGATTAAAGTAAGGGTTTCTAATTTATTAAAGATGTAATTTTTAGGGTTCTTATACTATTTGATTTGGGGCTTTTGTATATCTAGTGATTTTATTGATTAACTGGGCATAAAAGTATGTTTTAATAAAGTTTTTAAGGGAGTTTTAATCAAGTAATGTTGCTGGAATTTTATATAAAGTAGTAGGATTGTGATTTTAATAAAAGGGTTTAATTACCCATTAAAGAAGAGTTTAATTAGGGGTTTTTAAATAATTTTCAGATTATTTTAAATAGTATAAAGTGAGTTTAAGTTGCTGGAAATTATGTATACAAGGGTAATTAATATAGTATTATTGTCCCTTTATGTAGGAGACTTGGTTCCAGAATTGTTGTAGAGTACTCGGTTATTTTAAGAGCTTATTTGAGGTACGTTCGCGTACTTAGCTTATTTTGATGATGTAGAATCATGCTAGGCTTGATTTCAATCAATTACAAGTAGTATCATGCTAAGGTTTATGTATGGAATTGTGAATTTATGGTGTTTGTGATTGAATTGGGAAGCATGAATTATTTGTGATGGTTATGGATTGGAAGATTATATTTTGGGCATGTTGTGTTTGAACCACATTTTTATTTATGGCATGTTAGAAGGCATGATTAATTAAACTACATGTTTAATTATGTTTGGAATATTAAAAAGGAATTTTATTATGGTTCATATGATTTTTATTGATGCTTTAAGCATGAGGAAGGAGCTATATAAGCGTCTATGTACACAAGGAATAAATTGTATGTTGGTGCCTTTGTGCACCTAAGGTGTTTTTAACACTGAGGGATAGGATTTTTGGCGCATTATGCGTTTAAGGTGTCTTTGACACTGAGGTAGAATTAAAAAGGGTTCAACATTAAATAATATGTGGTCACTAAGTATTCAAGAATTAATTTGGTATGTTTGGTTGATTGAATAATTATTGTTGATTATTTTCTGATGCTTTGAGAGTCATCACCAAGTCCAATAAAACGTAAATAACGTAAAGTGAAAGAGATTACGTACCAAAACTCTTAGAACGTATATACCTTGAGTATGAACAATGGGGGGAGTTATGGGGTTTTATATTTAACCATAACTTCTAATGGAGTAAAAGACGTTGTACATTCCTTTTTATTTATTATTATGCGCAGGAACTCTGCCACCTTTGAGTGGTTTTGTCGCTGGCACGGTTAGCTCCCGTTTCAGTTAACCTCAATTTATTTTGGGGGAGGTTAGGAGGATGAAACCCGTTCGATGCGTAATCAACGCTAAATGAATTAATTAGTGTCTAGTCATTGTGTCTTGTTGATTGGTGTATGTGCTTGTGAACAGGTGCAATGAGGTAAGTGTGTGTTGATAGGTGAAAGCATGTTAGTGTGGCTAATTTACGCTTACGTACTCAGCTTTGCTGATTGTGTGTGTTTGTGTATTTGGCCATGTCTTTACCTTGGCCCTATGATGACCCATTTCTAATGGAGAGTAGTGGAAACAAGTAGAGATAAACTTTTCAGGGTTTGAAGCATGATCATGATGGGGCATGAGAGAAGAGTGAATCTTACTAGTTTTCATTAGGTTACAAGGTGTTTTATGATTTATTTATTTATGACATATTTTATATGGACTAACACAAAGGTTTGGTTTTGGAACGGTTTTTAAATAAGGGCCTTTAATGGTTCCAAGTTGTAGTTTTATTTTATTTGACTTTGTTTGTTTGGTTTTAAACTTTATTTTCGTTTGGTTGACTTTTGAGTTGACTTGTTTAAACGGTTTTTAATTTTGAGCCTTCCGCTGTGTATCTTTGATAATTGCCTTAGCCGTTTTCACGGTGGCGGTAATGTCTTAGTTATTCCTAAATCGTATTTTAAAGAGTAGAATGGGTATTTAAAGGAAAGGAATTTCTAGGGTGTTACAAACAATGTTAGCACCTTTAACTTAAGTGAAGTCCTTGCTATGAATAATCAGGGACAAAAGAAACCATTTAGGAGGAACTTTACTCCTATATGTATAAGTTATGACACCGCATTTGACCGATTGAATGCAAAAGGTCTTATAACTCCTCTTGAACCATTTGGGGACCCACCAGTCGAGAAGAGGACAGCTAACTGGAACCCCAATGCACATTGCAAATTTACCAAGGTAGGTGCCATCTTATAGAAAATTGTTGTAAGCTTAAGGAAGCTATCCAAGATTTAATTGATAACAACAAACTGCCATTGCCTCCTGCCAGTAAGAAGTCGAGCATTGACAATGCACCTCTCACTCATTCCTTGGCCATCTCTGATGAAGAAAACGAGGTTGATCCCTCATCTCTCATCAAACCTATTGAAGAAATCCATGTTATCGAAGAAGACGAGGAGATCTTTTTTGATGCCATGGATGACTTTCCAGAACTAGCAAGTAAAGAGGATGTACGGTTGCTTACATTGTCCATGTTGGAGGGATCAAACTTGCTACGTGAAGCTCTCGAAGTCGCGAAGAAACAATTAGAGGAGCTTTAGAAAAATTGTGACAAGGTTCAACCCACGAAGAAGAAACCCTTCTCTCCACAAGTAATTAACAGACCCAAGAAGAGTAATAGACTCTATACTCTAATTAGGATTACATACGCTAAAATGTTCAACATGCTCTCCGAGAGTGGCAAGATCAAGCCTCTCGAACCGAGACCATTTGAATCGCTAAAAAGGACAAATAGGTTCTACTGTCAATACCATCAATCCGGGGTCACACTATTGAAAACTGTTTTAAATTTAAATATTTAATTCGGAAAATGATTTATGATAAAAAGCTAGTTCAAATTCCACAAGAAGAAGATATCAGCATCAATGGGGTTTAGGACAGCGATGATGAAGACGTCTATCTTAAGGATATGGAAGAACCTCCACTTTCAGTCATATAATCAATAAGCGATTTTTGGGATGAAGAAGACTCATCTATAGACGTTATCACAAGATCTGGGAGAACGCAACCTCCCATTTCAACCAAGCTATACCGACTACACAACAAGTTCCCATACCTATCATAGAAGACAATGATATTGTCAAATAGTTCAAGAAAACCAAAGTTGAGATGAATGTATGGAAGCTTCTAGCAACATCTTGAGAACATAGGTTGGCAGTGATGAATGCCTTGGATAAGATAGGGATAGATTCTGAAACCACTCCTGAGGGGTTGGCCAACTTCCTTACGAGTAATCTCCCTAGTCCTATCAACTTGATTACCTTTTCTGACAAGGATTTACCTCCAAAAGGTGACAAGAATTACAAAGCACTAAACCTCACATTAGTTTGCAAGAGAATGAACGTCCCTATGACAACGTAGACAATGAATCGGCAATAAATGTTTGTCCACTCAGAATTGTGACGATGGTAGGCATTAGGGATGAAGACTTAACCCCGTAAACACAAGGAATAAGAGCTTATGATAACACTCGTCGTCAAGCCCTTGGTAAAATTACCATGAATATAACGGCGGGAGCGATAGAACACGCTACTACATTTCAAGTGGTAGATATCAAAGCTTCATTCAACTTACTGTTGGGACGCCCTTGGCTTCATGACCTAAAGGCCGTCCCTTCATCTCTCCACCAATAGGTAAAGGCCATAGTTGGAGGAATTCCTATTACGATCGACGCTTCACCCATAAGGATTAAAGCTATAGAAAATCCAATCATTAATGTGGAGCACGATGAAGATGATGAAGACTTGTGGGGCTTTAATGAAGAGGTCTCCTTAATCAAGGAGGATGAAAAGACCCCTCTCAGCTACGACCCCCACTCCAATATGATAGTGAACACCATTCTGAAGAAGCAAGGTCATTTTCCTTGAATGAGTTTAGGAAAGAAGAAAGGAATGGTAAAATCTCTAGAATTACATGGCCTCCCTAAGTTAGACACTTTTGGACATGGTTTCGAACCGACTCGGGAAGATCTCAAGCAAGCCTAGGAAAAGTTTAAGGCACGTAGGAACACTTGCATCCAAAAGAAAGCAATCCCAATGGATCAGTATCCTCTTACTCTCAATGGACAATTTATAAAAAAAGGAGAGGACTACCCATGCTACAAATTTCCCGAACCTTTTTTCATAAATGGCATAAGGCAACCGGGGTTCAAAATTTTCCTAGATTGCTATTTTCTAAATGAAATCCCAACTCCTATCCACAAGGAGAAAGCACCCCCATGCTTTGAATTTAATGTCATGGGATTACTATTTGGGCGAGAAAAAGATAAGCCGAAGTACATAGAGGATAAATCCTCGCTCATCTAAACGGTCCTACAAAGCGAAAGCTTTCACCCCTCGAAGCTCATCACTCCAGCGGAAGGATCACTACAAGGGTGGCGCAAGACAATCAAGGTGACTACTTCAAGGGGATAGAACATCTCCATTACGATAGGGTAAGGACCGATGTTCGAAGAGTCGTCAGAGTCAGAGTCAGAGTCTTTTCTCGTAGAGTCATCTATGTCTTTAGTTGTAGAACCCCCTTCTTCTATCTCTTCCCCTATTATAGTTAGCAATCAAGTCCTTGAGGACATATCTCTTTTCGTTGTAATGATTTCTGAGTTTAATAATATGTCTTCTTCCTCTTACTCCTCGTGCTTTTCTTTAACCCAAGATGATGAGCATTGCTTAACTATCAATGAACATGACAAAGAACTTATTAATGAAATGAAAACACTTGAAAAGAAAACATCGATAATTGAGGATAATGATACGGTTGATATCTCAAATGATTCAACCATCAAAAGAGAAGTTAAAATCGGATTAACACTTGATGAACAAGAAAGAATCGATTTAATAAATCTACTTGAAGAATTTATTGATGTATTTGCTTGGTCATATGAAGATATGTCAGGCATTAATAGAGAAATAGCTCAACACACCATACCGCTAATTCAAGGAATGAAACCTGTAAAACAAAATCTGCGTCGAATGAAATCCGACGTAGCTATTAAAATAAAAGAAGAAATTCAAAAAAAAACTGTAGGTTTCATCAGGGTATCCAAATACCCCGATAGGGTGGCCAACGTTGTCCCAGTTCCGAAAAAGGATGGAATGGTAAGAATGTGTTTCGACTATCGAGATCTAAATAAGGTAAGTCCAAAGGACGACTTCCCTTTACCACACATCGATATTTTGGTAGATAATACAGCGAATCATGCACTTCTCTCGTTCATGGATGGATACGCGAGGTAAAATCAAATTCGCATGGTAGAAGAACACATGGAGAAAACAACCTTCATAACACCTGGGGTACTTACTGCTACACGGTAATGCCATTCAGGTTGAAAAACGCAGGTGCTACTTACCAACGAGCAACGACTGCCTTGCTCCATGACATGATGCACAAAAAGTTGAATTATATGTGGACGGTATGATTGTGAAATCAAAAGATCGCCCAGGCCATCAAGTAGCCTTGAGAAAATTCTTCGAAAGGCTAAGAAAATACAACAAGAAGTTGAACCCATCCAAGTGTGCTTTTGGAGTCACCTCCAGCAAGCTTTTGGGTTATTTCATAACCAAGTTAAGACATTACATGCTCATGCATACAGTCTTTATAGTTTCACGAATGGATCCACTCAAGTATTTATTCGAGAAGTCTACACTCAATGGGCGCATATCAAGATGGATAGTCAACTTAGCCCAGTTCGATGTAAGATTCATGCCACGAAAAGCTATCAAAGGATATGTGGTTTCAGGTTTTCTAGCGCACTTTCCAATAGAAGATTTAACGCTAATACACGACAATGAAATTCCAGACGAAGACTTGATGGTCATGGAATATGATACTTGGACCTTACACTTCGATAGAGCCTCAAACCAAAAAGGATGTGGCGTTGGAGTATTACTAGTATCACCTAAAGAAGAGCATGTTCCAATCTCCATAAAGCTAGATTTCGACGTTACCAACAACGCTGCTGAATATGAAGCATGCGTGGTAGGCCTTGAAATAGCTCTAGCATTGGGAGTGAAAAAATTACGAGTATTCGGGGACTCTTCATTGATCATCAACCAGATTTCTAAGAGATGGAAGGTAAGGAGCGAAAGTCTATCCCCTTACCAAACTTATCTGGAAATTCTCACTAATCAGTTAGAGAAGGTAGAATACACGTATCTACCTAGAGAGGAAAATCAATTTGCTGATGCCTTTGCAAGACTAGCCTCAATGGTTAGGATTCCTACGGTAATCGAGCAAATGCCTAGAACTATAGAAAAAGGCATAAATCGGCTTATATTCAAGCATAGAAGATGATGAATTGATCCAAGAAGAAGAAGAAGAAGAAGAAGAAGAAGAACCATGGTATACAGATATACTTAATTATGTCACCAAAGGAGAATACCTTCCTCATGCTGACAAAAGAGCAAAACGAGCATTAAGACTCTTGGCTTCCCAATACGTACTCATAGACAATGAGTTACATAAAAGGTTACCTAAGGGTCAAGCTCTCTTATGTGTAGGAAAAAAGGACGCTCAAAGAGCAATAAGGATAGTCCACGAAGGAATTTGTGGAACTCATGTGAATGGCAAAATGCTAGTCCAAAAGATAATGCGAGAATCGTATGCTAAACTCACTACAAAACATGTAGCACTCTTTATCGAAAGAAATATTATTGTCGATATGGAGTCCCACATGAAATTATAAGTGACAATGGAACTCACTTTCAAGCTGAGTGTGAAGAATTGTTACAAAAATATGGCATTCAACACCATCATTCTTCTCCTTATAAACCTCAAGCAAACGGAGCAGTTGAAGCGGCTAATAAAAATCTAAAGACTATCATCGAGAAAATGACGGAAAATTACAAGGATATGCCTGACAAACTCCACTTCGCACTGTGGGGTTATCGCACGTCAATTCGCACATCAACAGAAAATACGCCATTTTCCTTGGTTTATGGAATGGATGTCGTACAACCTGTAGAGCTAGAGATACCATCTTTATGCATTGCATTAGAAAGCAAACTCGATGAAGTTGAATGGACTAGGGCGAGATATGAGGAGCTAATTCTACTTGATGAAAAACGACTAGAAGCTCTACATCATACTCAATGCTACCAAACTCGTATAGCTAGGCATTTTAATAAGAAGGTCAGGAGAAGAAACATTAAAGTAGGAGACTTGGTATAAAAAGCATTAAGGAAGAATGTTTTAGATCCAAGGGGTAAATTTAGGCCTAATTGGTCTGGACCCTATATTGTCAAAACAATCCTATCAGGAGGTGCAGCAAAATTAACTGATATGGATGGCAATGAGTTCTCGAACATAACAAATCTTAACCAACTTAAAAAATACTTCCCATAATTACTTGAGTAGGATACTCAAGAGAGCTACGTTTGGCATGATTTCTTAAGAAAGGATATGTAGGCAACCCTTTATGGGTGCGGCCACTTTACTTTTTACAAACTTCGCATCCCAGATTTAAAAATAAATTCGATAGAAAATCGACGAAGCATCGGCGTCATAGAAAAAGTTTCGTCGCCAGCCGATTAACTCTAGCGCCAGACGATAGTGTCTTTCGCCTGACGCCAGATTGCCGCAGCTGGCGCCAGTTATGAAAAAGCGGCGCCATTTTCTGGGAGTACCTGGGAATATTTCGGTGATTTTCGTAAAATTTTCGACTTCCATACTCGAAAAAATTTCTGGAAAATTAAATTTTTAGTTTTCATTGCTTTAATAAATTAAAATTTAAAGGAGATGATTTAATTAAAAAGCTGAAATTTCATTAATAAAATAAACTAACAAATTACATTATTGATGGAATATAAAGCTTAAAACATTAAATTTAAAACTAAGTTTAATAATTGAAAGTTAAGCAATTCTTTAATCATTTTCTCTTTCTTTGCTCTCTTCCAATTTTTGTATGTATCCTCTTCATCATCCATGACTTTAGCTAGTAGGCATCCTTTAGAGGACCTACATTCAATTTTGGAGTAAATAGTTTCTCCCTTAGCTAGGACTCCATGTTTCATCTCTACCCAAGCCTTCTTCTCTAAAGTGTCAACTTTTCTTTCCCCTTTATCCTTTGTAGCGCTCTTCTTCTTAGGCATCGTAGGTGTTTTGAATTAAACCTTTTCATCCAAGTGTTCCTTAACGGGAATCACTTTGTCACCTAGACGACTCTTCATATCAGTTTTACTCTGATTTTTCTTCATGTCCATTAAAGGTTTCTTGAGAAGCCACCTCATCACATCATTGGGAAAGGAGAAAGGAACCTTTTGGGTAATCACTTCCCATAAAGGTCTAGCGTTCCAATAAGCATCAAATTTTTCTACTTCTTGAGAAACAGGGAATTCATAGGGACGACGAAGATCCCCAGAAGGAATGGTTTGAAGTAGGACGTATTGTCTTTTTATCCTGCAGGGATAATAAAAAGTCATCTTTGATAAGCTTGGAAGACAGCAGAAGGGTTGCTTATTGACACCAACCATCTTCTCTATTTTCGACCAAGGGATGACACACTTGATGGAAAAGTTGCTAGAGGCAAATACCTTCTTCCATTCATGGCGCCCTATCTTAAAGAAGCATCTCTTCCTTCTCACAAAGAGATTTGGAGTGTATTTTTCAACGTTGTCGGGAGGACTAATTAATTCTAGTCTCTCCATTATCCACATCTGTAAAAAAATTCAATGCAAATAAATTAATATTACCATACAAAAATATGTTTTTTTATTTCTGTAATTAAAAATATTATTTTTCTACCTGTAATAAAATTGGAGAGCCACGAAAAGGTGCTTTTGGATTTCTCTTCAAATCGTCAAGACTAGGCATAGTCTCTCCAACGATTAGTGGCATTGGATTTCTCCCAGATTCAATCTGCTCCAAAAAAGTTAATATAATTGCTTGACCCTCATTAGTTCTACCACTAGTGAGAAGATATTGGTTAAGCATGCAAAAGAGAAAAGCCCTTCTTCTATAAATATGTAAAGACTCAGAATAAGGTCTATCAAAATAATGGCGAGCAAATTCTTTCAAATTAACTATGCTACCATCTATTATAATTGTTAGATCTTTGTCTTTTAAATTAAAGAAGCGCTCAAAATCCTTATAATAATATTCACTTATTCTAGGGATTTCTGCAAGATCTAATGTAGGGAAGCCTAAGATAGCACCGAATTCTTCCGGCAAAGGGCTAATTTCATCACACCCTAGTCTAATCCACATCCCAATATTCTAAGGCGGTATAAATGAATTTTATATCAAGATCTACCCCTTTGACACCATAAATACCTCCCATATGGAAAAAGTCTAATTCTTTTCTTTCCTTGGCAGTTAGAGACCGACACCATTCATGAGTGAAGTTGGTAAAACTCTTAGTGATAAAAGACATGATTATTATTTTTTCAAAAGCTAAGACTTTTTTTTCTGCTGAAATTATGGAGAAAATCGGCTGATCAGGGGGCTATTTATAAACAACATCGGCACAGTTTCAATCCGGAAAGGATTCGGAGTTAGCGCTCATCAGCGCCAGACGCCAAATCTTGGCGCCTGACGCCATGGCGCCAAGCGCTAAGAATTAGCGTCTAGCGCTAACGCAAAACGCGTGGCGCCAGATGGCGCTGACATGTCTTATCATACAAGCTTTTCAAAAACTGCGTTTTTCTGGCAGATTCGAGTCTGAACAATGGCTTTACAATCTTTTATCCTTTTTGTCTCCTTTTTCTTAATTAAATATATCAATTATATTAATTATTTTTATTTTTAATTTTCTTTTTTGGGGTAGAAAGTCATATACCCTCCATCAATAATAAAATGACGAAATTTTTGAGCAAAATTATTAATTATCACAATTCTTTGCACACACAAACATGCACATAAATAATAATAATAAAAAAATGCTAAATAAATAAACTCATAGTAGTATGTATATACAAATATGTCTAATAAATGAGTTTAATAAAGGCAAAGTTCTATACAAAGTCAAAATAAAAAAAGCACAGGTTTAAACTACGGCGCCGGAGGACGCAGATGATGAGAGACGCCCATCATATCATAAAAATGTGCAGTACTAGGAATAACCTCTCCACTAGCTCCAGTCTCCTCGGGAGGTGGAAAACTCAACTCAGGACCCATCCACCCAAGATCACCCTAAGGCTGAGGCTGCGAAGGCTTCTGCGATGACGAGCCAACCTCGTACATCCCACCACCTCTAAAAGCCGAGGGAGCCTCTCCCTGGCCTGCCGACGCAGCGCGTGCGCCCTCAGATGAAGAGCCCGAGCCCTCCACTGCCTCGGTCCGAGCAGCCTCAGAACGACCACCCCGACCGCCAAAACCAATACGACGACGTCTCGAGCTAGACCTCGTCGGGTCTCTCCGCACCTCAGGTCTCGTCCGGGTACGAGAAGGAATGGGCTGACCCTGCAAGAAGAAACTAAGTCAGAAACAATCAAAATAGAAGCAATAATGCAAAAATAAGAAGGAAAACTACGTCCTGAACGACGTCGTTGCGACGACACGTAGCCACATTCCTCATCCGAACGAGCTGGCTCCGTAAGGCATCTATACACCGTGCCATCGCCGTGACCACCTCCCGCGAGAACTGTCAAAGAAAAAAAGTCAGCTATAATGCATAACATACATGAACAAAATTGCAAATAAATAAAGCTTACCCGAGTCTGGTGGCGAGGAATCGACCGCTCAACGAAGCGCTCATCCTCAGGAGCTGGAGGAATTATCTCCTCGATCGGCCTGTATGTCCCCTGATGATGGATGGACATACGAGGCGGCACGAACTCAGTAGGTCCAGCCTGACGAAAGAAAATCAAAGTCAGTAAGATATCACTTGGGGGCTACTTAACAAAAGGTAAAAGATGAAAATCTTACCGCACCTCCTAAGCCAAAACAGGGGTTGGAGCCAACAGCGGCATCAGCTCCACCTCATAGCACCGCTAGGGTTCGTATAAGATTGCCAAGGGGTACCACCTCTCTCTAACATGCTCACCAACCTCGCGCCATTGAACATATGACACGGTGGAGGAGCAAGAACGACGAAAGTGTCTAAGGAATGCTGAATAGCAACCCTCTCTCCAAGATATGCAATCGCTCCATATGTCCCTAAGAAGTAGCGACGCTGAGTGGTATACTGCGCAGCTAACCAAGGGACAACCAGGCCGATCCAAGGCCGGTACTGCACGTCAGGCTCTTGCGAAGAACTCCTATAAGATAAGAATCTACCAAAGGTGATACGAAAGTGTTTAACTATACAAAGGACCATACCGAGATTATATGATCTTGGACATAAGAAGTAGACATCCCAGCGCGGCGGCCTCCCCAATAGGAACTCACTCGAAACCTGCGCAGCGACGGTCTCGCTGGCGCAACTGAGGGAATGTATTCGTAGAACCAGATCTACAAAAGGTTAAAAGTATTAGCAAGTGCTAACCAAAGCTTAAAGCTAAGACTTTATGGGATATAAAGTATACCTCTACGACTCTACAGAAGCCGGACAGAGCGACATTCCCCGTTAAGGACCGGTGTCGACACGAGTCTCGTAACATTCGAACAAAGTCAGCGTAGGACAAGCTGGCCCAATCGTAAGTCCTGATCAAGTGAAGATCACGGACCACAGGTAGGTAGTAAAGTAGAACTCTACTACCCTTGTCAGGGGAAAACATCCCTAATAGCAAGATAAACACAAAGATGTGCACTCGCTGCTATCGGGTAGTCGCATCATCCTCGAAAGCTGCCGCCAGAATCGATCGGCGAATGCCTTTATCGCTAAAATGAGTCGACTCTACCTCAGCATGAGCCCGAACAGCAATCGGACCCAACTGCTCCTTAACCTCAGGAGAGAAGACATTGATCTCGTTGTCAAACGGCAGCGCATAAGAACTAAACTCTAGTCCTGTAATGAGACTGAAATCGGTCGGGGTGACCATCATATCACCCAAGGGAAGTGGAAAATGTTGGTGGTGTCCCAAAAGAACTCCAGCAGGGTACGAGCCACATGGTGACCCCCGCCATAGGCAATCATGGACTCCTCGGTCTCAAACAATGCAGTCAACCCGCAAGACTCCCAGAAAAGTCTCACCTCTCCATCGACACTGATGTGCATCTTGTACATGTCGCCTAGGGTATCGCAGCTTGAGCCGTGGTAGCGCGTCCTACCAACCGTGATCCCACGTCGCACCCTCTCAGAAATATAGTGGACGGGGGAGAAGTACAGAGTCCGCTCATCCCACTCAGGGAGGGGACCAAGAGAAGTGGACGGGTCGGCGTCCTCCTCTACGGGCTCATGCTCCCGTCGTATTACTCAGGACCGTGAACTCGAACCTCGCTGTCTAGTCATGATACATTGTGCAAAATCATCATAAATTAAGGTTCTATAGTATCTAAGGTTTTCCTAGCCGCATGATACTATGTTAAAAAATAAAAACAAAGTACGTAGTACTAAAACAGAGCACAATTTTAAATTGAGCATACACGACATTTTCTAGCAATAAAACAATTCTTGCAATACTATGGTAATTATTATGACAAATTAGACAAGAATTGCTAGCAAGAACATCAAGAACAAGCCACATTGTATTCCCGGCCTTAAGAGGTCCAACAATGGTGATTTGTTCGTTTCTTCACCATATTGACTCAAACAAGTCTCAAATTACTCCCAAGGCAATATATAAACATAATCAAGCAATTTATGGCATAAAATTTGACAAACTAAGTGAATTAAGCATTATAAATTTTGAATTTTCAAGAAATTCGTGAACAAACATGTGCAAAATTCATCAAAACTGGAGTGATTTTGGAGAAAACTTACATAGATCGGGAAAGTAGATGAAAGAAGCTTTGATTAGCAACAAATTTGAGCGAATTCGGTTGAGAAACGAGCAAGAACGAGAGAATTTAGTTCAGCGGTGATTCTCGATCAAAAGCAAGCAACAGCAGCGAAAAGGATATATATGGAAATCCCGACTCTAGCGCCAAGCTAAATATGTGGCGCTAGCAGAATTTCAGTGGCGATAGAATGTTCAGCCACTCAAGGCAGTTATTTCGACCTCTTACAACAATTTTGGGTTCCTTCTACGCCAGTTAGCCCCTCAAAGTAATTTGACATGATATAGTAATCGGCTTGATTACAATTGCATAAAGTGATCGACCTAATGAATGATCGTCTCACTTAGCTTAAAGCGCCTAAGCATTGGCTCATTGCAAAGCACCGACATAATGGTTAATATAGCAAAGCACCGACTTAATAGTTCATACTGGTTCACAATTCAGAAGGCACCGACATACTGGTTCAAAATTCAGAAGGCACCGACATACAGGTTCAAAAACAGCGAAAGCGCCGACATACTGGCATAGCGGAAGCACAATTCAAGAGAGCTTTAAAGATCGAAAAGTGTGGGTCTTCGGTAATTTTCCTCAGAATATTATCACGACAAATGAGGATAACTTTAGGCGAGGATATCTTCGACAGTGTTCCCTAGCTTGTGGAGAGTTGTCACAAACAACTGGAGGTGATTTTAAGCTAAGTTATCTTCGATCGTGTTCCCTGGCTTGCGGAAGATGGTCACAAAGCGCTAGAAGGTGGTTTCGAGCGAAGCAATCTTTGATGGGGTTCTCTAGCTTGCTGAAGTCTATCATGGAAGAATTGGAGGCAGTTACAAGCGTAGGAGTCTTCAGGCGGCATTCTCTAGCTTGCAGAAGGTCGTAAAAACAAACAGCGGGAGGACGTTCCCTAGCTTGCGGAAGGTTATAAAAAAAAAATCAATACAGCAACAAATCCGTTACTAATAGAGACGTGTGCTCGATGATGCAAGATACGCATTTCTTAACTCTTTTATCTGTTTAAATAACGCTAGTTTGCAGGTATCGACGTTATAAGAGTGATTTAGGATCGCAGAACGTTCGGAATCATTCTCCGTCCCTATCGATACTTTGACTTTTGTTTTCGAAACTTGCGTTTCTCCAAACTCAGTCAAAGTGGGGGCTTCTGTTGACACCCATTTGTGTCTCCCCAAAACCAAACCCAATGATGAGTACCTTTCACGTCGAATCATAATCGAATGACATGAAAGTGTAAAAGGTCTAGTGTTGCGGATAGTTTTTAATTCTTTTCTCCTCTCTCTGTTTTTGAAAACCTATTTTAAGAAAACAGCCAATCCAGTTTGATTTGGTCTATAACAAGGGTCCAATAATGGTGTATTTGGATGTGGCTTGAAAAGATATTTCCAACGATATATTATAAGCCCAATTCCGATGAATATTGAGGAAGTTATGGCCTAATTACTAAACTGGGCTTGGTTTGATCTTTATGTGCGGCCCAATGATCTAGAGGAGGGCCTAGTATTGATTTATCATTCCTAATGCAATTAGAATTGATTTTAGTCTTCTAGATTCTTCTAGAAGGTTCTTTTCATTCCTAATTCAATTAGCATTGATAAATTGACTTTGGTTGACTTTTTGGAGTTTTAATCAAAATAAAAAAGTGTTTTTGAGGAAAATATGATTTTGCCCCTCTGTACGGCTAAATTTTATCAGAATTATGTGAAAATAATTGTTAGCGCCTGACGATAGGGATTAGTGTCTGGCGCTAATGTTCAGCGTCTGGCGCTAACCTAATTTATTCTCGTCGAAACTCTGATTTGTTTTTCTATCCGTTTGGCTGATTTTCTCTATAAATAGCCTCCTAAAACCTCCGTTTTCAATCATCAATTATCATCAAATATCATCAATTCTCAAGAATTAGCATCAACTCTCTAGTTTTCAAGAATTCTTCTTTCTCTCTAGCTTTCTCTACAAAATTTTGCATTCACAGGACCAAGAAACACCTGGCCAAGTTCAAAGTTGCCTTCACCCTAGACGTGAAAGGTTTTAATTTCTGAGGGTTTGGTCCCAAATCTCTCTTTCAATTATTATTTAATTTAATTGTTTTGATTTATTATTTTCCTTAAAGTTACTAACGCGTGTATTTTGTTATTAGAAAGAGATTCGAGGCATCCAAGTAAGTACTTTAATTGATTTATTGATTTTATGATATAGAAATCATGCTTAGATTGTTATTTTGATTCCTAGTATCATGTTTAGGATGTTCCTAGTATCATGTTAGGATGCTTTCTTTAGTATGATATTTAGGGGGATTTGCTTATATCAATTGTGAGTTTTACGATACTTCCTATTTTGTTTCCTAATATTCATGTTAGTATCATGTTAGGGTTAAAGCTTTGATTTTTACAATACTTCCTATTTTGTTTCCTAATACTTCCTATTTTGTTTCCTAATATCGTTAAGGGGTGTAATCTTCACCCTGTGAACGGTTTACAAGTTCCTAAAACTTGTTGGCGACTCTTTTGCCCTATCTTCTTTCCCTTTGGAAGCCACCGTACTTTAGTATATGATCACAGTGGGGCTCAAGCTAGGGATAATGCTTGAAATATTCCCTACAGTTAGTTGCTTCTTTTTTTGTTTTAACCCTTCAAAATAGTGTGCATGTTGTGAAATATTTTTTACGGAGTACTTAATTGTAGAGTCAATTAACTATTAAATATTATTTCTTGAAATTTTCTTTTAACGTAAACTATTAAAAATCACATTCCAAATATATACCTCAATCTCAATGTTATGTCTTACCATTCAATTTATTTCATATATTTAACATGAGAGAGTGTCGGCACATTATTTCTTTCATATCGAATGAAAATTCAAATTTTCATAACGGGAATTTATTAAAATCCGAATAGCCTAATATTTTTATTATTAGTTTTGTAATTATCACATCCAATCACTTTTCCTTTAGTATTTAATTATGGTCAATTTTATAATATTGGTGATCACCTTATTAGAGATACTTTATGCATGACCATGAGTATGATGTGATATAAGTACACCAATGTGTTTCTTTCTACAATTGGCAAGACAATTAACTAATATAATACTCGTACTCTACTGGAGCGTTGATTGTAATCTTGATACATGATAATCTTGTTGGACATATCATACTCTTTTGGAGTCATTTATATATATAATCATGAAATATATGAATTTTACAAAAAGTAATTTATTCTAGAAATGTAATGGGTTTTATCACTTCCTCAAATTTGTCATTGTCAATAGTGGTTAATTTCCTTTTTGAAGATACATAGTTATCTTAAAAACCTATTGATCTATCACGCTTCAAGTGTGCTATAGGTTCATCAGCAATTGATCTTATCCTTCTAAGACATCAATTTTAAATAGCAGCAGTTACAACTAGTATTTGATCTATGACACGACATTTATTCATATCCATCTTAGGGATGGTATCATTCTTAATATTTGATTATATAATGTGGTCACCTCTATTACATAAATCATTGACATTTATGTTAGTGTATGTATAAAACTGACCATCAACATATTTAATAATTCATGTGCAAGGATTACATAAAAACAATGGAATAAACACTATCTCCTCCTAATCTTTGCATACGGGGTTTAAAAATAGTCCAACAAACTTTAAATCCCTTCCTCCTTTTAAGCCATAAATTCTTTTAGAAATGCATGTATCAAATATAATATAATTATTCTTATAAACTCTTACTCATAAATCGATCTTGCCCAATTTTTTTAATCTTTACATTAAAAATTCTTAAACCTATGGGCATAATAAATACATTTTTCAAGCAAGTTTCTCACAATGTCATGTTTAATTACTTGAACTCATAACACACTTTTTTCTAAAAATTTAAGGAACTTCAAGTCCATATGTACGAGAATATATACTAATCCATCTAGTGACATTTTTCAGATAGAGAAGGTAAAAATAAGACATGACATAATCAATTCGAGCTTTAATCAAAACGTACCTTATTCGATCCACTCATACTAGCCAAAATTATGCTTTGGAATCATAACTAAACAAAATTAACATTAATTAATAATTCTAAATTCCCTATCGTGTCCTGCTCGTTCTAAACAAAATTATGCTTTGGAAACATTACTAAACCTATGGGCCTCCGTGTCCCGCTCGTTCTCTGCAACCAGCCTTTTTTGTTCTTGGGCAATTTCCTCCCGGTGCTGATTGCTGAGGTTTGCAAGGTTGACCCCCATGCGGCTAACGTCTGCCCTCACCTGGGTGTTCTCTGTGTCGGCTCCCTCCAAGGACTTGAGGTTACACTAAGTAGTCTTTAGGTCCTCCTCGAGCTTGGCCACCCGTTCATTTGCAGCGTCGTTAGTAGCCGCCAGATTCTTTATCATCTCCTCCTGTTTCAACTATACTGCTTTAATTTCAACATCACATTGTATTTTACTGTATTCAGCTGAGTTGAGAGCTTAAACGACCCTCTATTTAGCGTCATTTACCTCTTCTCCTTTCCGCCTGAAGGGGACCCTTGGCCCGTCTACTCTCAGCATAGTCTGAAAAAATGGATACAGGCGGTCAGTAGATTGAATTAAACATTTAAAAAAAGTTCAAGTCAAAAGTGGAAAGTTATCTCAGCCAGGAGGCCCTGGATATGGTCGAAGTCCACAACGTGGACATCCGGTACGGAGAGCTTCTCTGGCCAAGTGAGAGTCCTCATCATCCTCTTGGTAAACCCCCGCATGTCAGGCGGGGCAGAGGGAGCATCTCCACCAAAAGAATTACTTGGTGAGAGAGCAGCATAAGCGGCACCCGACTCATGCTGACTGCTTGAGGAACCTTCAGGCGGATTGACTCGAGTCTTTACTTGCATATAGTCAACCGGCCAAGGGAGTTCTATCCTTGTCATACCTTGGACAGGGAGTTGAGGTACTTCTCTTTCAGCCGCTACAGAGTCGTCTGTAGTAGAAGGTTGCATGCAACCCTTTGATGTCGTTGAGGCATCCGGCTGTTTCCCAGCAGATCGGCCTGAGCTTTCGCTCAGAGCAATCATCACAGCCAAGGGTTTTACCCGCGGTTGTAGGTCGATCCGGGTTGGCTAAAGAGGAAGTGGGGGTATTCTTTTTTCCTGGCTTGGACGGGGGGTCTTGGGCAGCTTATCCGCAGTCCATTTGTTATTACCCGGCTGCTTAAACAGCTTGGTAATTGAACGAGGGATGGACTTGCTTCCACCCTGCAAAATTATTACATCAAAAGAGTTACAACCGGAGGTAAATGAATAGGACAAGAGATATGCAGCCGAGTGACTCAGAAGTTGGGCAAAGGGGGTAAAGCCGACAGCTTACCCCTCCCTTCTTGGTTTCTTTGGCCTTTAGGGCCGCCTTCTTCTCCAAGACCTGCTCTTTCCTCAATTGAGCTGTCGATTTAGCAGGCGTCATTTTTGGGGGCACCATTTTTCTCCTTATTCTGCAAATTAAATAACCAAAAAGGAAATAGTTGGTCAAAAATTGAATTAAAAAGTCATAACCATAATGCAGAAGGCAAGGCGCCGGATGTGTTATAAATCTACCCCGCTTAAACATGGGACTAAGTCCAAAAGCGGATAGGAAAGCCTTGTTCTTAAAGAAATCCAGATGCGGTATCCAGTTTTTAGGAACGATTATTTGACTTCGATCCTCTAAAGGCATGGTGGTGGTCTTGAAAAAGCCCGACTCCAATATTTTCTCATAAGCCCTGGAAGACATCCGGGGCAAGGCACCTCTTTTTCCAAGCAGCGCCGGATCCTTGTTAAATTAGCGAAGGAACCAGTTGTGTCCCAAAGTGGGAGAGCTGACCAAGTAGAACATGTCCTTCCATCCGGACCTTTTGGAGGCCTTATCCAAGGTCATCAAATATTCTGGGTGTGTGGTAAGAGTGTACCACGCACCATGCCCGCCTGGGGCCCGACTCATACAGTGCATATGAGCAAAGGCGGGGAAGCTGGGCTCAATGTCCTGGAACTTGCAGGCGGCAATGAAACCTAAAATATGTAGCCACGAGTTTGGGGTGAGCTGCCAGACGCCAACGTCATACCCCTTCAATATTCTTTTTATTGCATTGTGAAGGGGGAAGAGGAGGCCGGCTCTAATTACCGCCTCATAGCAGCCGAAGCAATTGTCAGCATTTTCTATGTCATCCTTCCAGGCAATTGTTGCCTAGGCGGAGGAACTTCTATTCTCCACCTGTATCCAACCGGGTGTGCATCAGCAAAGGCCCTAAAGCTACATTGTATTGCCGTCAAATCCTTAATGAGAATCCGGGTTTCTAAAGGATTTGGCTGCTTTGACCCTTTCACCGGTTGTTGATACTCGGCCGCAAAGTCTTCTTGGTAATAGCCAGACGTCTCTGAGCTAGATCTTTCGGCGGCTTCCTCACCGCCTGATTCCCCTCTATCAGACCCAAGGTTTGAACCCTCATCTTCACCGTCTTCCCCATCGAAAATGGTATCGCTAGGGGTTGAAGGGGTGCCACCCGGAGAAAATGCCGCCTGCTATTCCTCCTCTCCCTGCTCTTGCTCTTCCTCCGTTTCCTCGTATTCCTCATCAGGAATAATTTCATCAGCGGACACTCTTCTAGCACCCTGCATTCTAGGCTTTATAGCCGTTTGTTTAACTCTGACCATGTCGTCCTGCATAAACATAGAGACGGAGGTGTTCGGGGATGAGCAAAGCAGGTTCGAATTTCTAGAAATGGAACCTCCCACTCTAGACTCAGCCGTACCAGGAGACCGACTGAATGAACTAGGCGGTGCTGTGTGGGTTGATGGAGAGTCCATTTTATTTGGAAGCCTAACTACACACGCGAAAAATTAAAAAAAAGCTTGAAAGGGGGTGCAGGCGGTTAGCTTTAACTTGTCTCTGAAAACTGCTACAAGCGGCGACCGGTTGTGTTACTCGAACACCATCCGGAAAGCACAATCTCACAAGAAAACGGGGGCAGAGTTTTCCCTCTCTACACTCTCTTCTTTTTCTCTCTCTAAAAAGTCAAGACCTGGAGTGTGAAATAAGGAGATGAGGGGGGGTGAAACTTCCTATTTTTGAAGGGTAAAAATCAGGGGGCATCCTTGTAAAACCCTAGAAGGTGAAAAGTTTTACTATTCACCGTTGATCTACTACCGCGTGTCACAGGTGTCCCCTGGTAAGCCACGTTTCACCTGTGAGGGGCAAATGTTTTGGGTAAAATTACCCTGTCCACGTGGACCAATTAGAGAGGGCCACGTGTCAAGCCCAGGCTGGTCCAAGTGGATAAATAGCCATCTGACACGTGTCACCTTCATATACCTCCTAAAATTGCTGCCTTCAAGGGCCCAATTTCCAAGAGCGCCATAAAACGGCGCAACCCACCAAATCTAGGTCAAATGACCTAGATAGGGGCACACCCTCCAATGACTCTATAAATAGGGAGATATTCCCCAAATTGTGGGACACATTCAATAATTTATTACCTCCATATTCTCTCACATCAGAGAAATCCCCTGATCTCGAAATCCGAGAAAATCTCACTTTTACCTTTTTCTGACTTTTTATTTACTCCGACACGTTCTAACTTGATCGTCGGAGGTGGAGCTCCAACCACCTAGAGTCTCCGTTGTTTTTGTAGGTACAACTCAGCCGGACCAGTCTTTGTGATGTAACTCTCCCGATGGACTAAAATACCCAAAACAACGAGACATAAGAACATTATAAATATAGAAAATTCAATAAATGTAGTCCTATTTCGTACGGAAAAATTGTACCATTAAATTATTGCACCGCAATTAATTAACATTTTTAAACGGACTATCACTAAATATTGGAAAAACCAATTTTTGCGATTCACTTTGTATAAACAAAGTTTGGTTAATATGGTGAAAGCAACAGTTAAAAACAGAAATATAATCCTTTTCACATCTAACCATTAAAACATAAAAATGTATTTGTTTGAAAAAGATCAATGTAACTCCTAGAGCGTTGATGGAATAACTCCTATGAAAAATAAGAGTATGTTCTTTTCAGCAGAGCGTAATACATCAGATGGCAGCTGAGTAGAGCATATGTCAGTAAGGCAAAACAGTACAAGTGTCAGCAGATTATTAATACTATACTCAATAGAGCAGAGCTATGTAACTAGGGTTCAGCAGAGCAAACTAGACCACACGTTCATAAGAAACCACATCAGCTCTTAAGAACAGGGTCTAACTTAAAACATCAAAATCAACTTGTTGTATTTTGAATATCTATTTTCTTTCTAATATACTACGTAAATATAAAAAAAAAAAAATTCTGTAGAGGCGGATGCACCATGCTTGGTGCATCCTAATTTCTTTTAAAAAAGGTGGAATAAACATTTAGTTGTTCAATAAAAAAACATATACGTAGTAATTGTTTAGTAAAGAACATATTGTTACTTTATAAAATACAACTAGTTTTCTGTTTTTTTTTTTTTTTTTTTTTTGTAAATCTAAAGAACATTTGTAATATTAATAAATAACATGATAATATTAAGGAACATTATTTTAACACCCCCAAATCTCCCTCTACGGAAATACTAGTATAATATGTATAATTATACCGTTTAGATAGAGTTGGGCGTATTACCGCCGCGTGATTACGCAAGGCCACTCAAAATACTTAACTTAACAACAAAACTTGCAGCGGAAACTCAAATTTCTTTTATTAATACTAATAAAAAATAGTAACATTGTTATGAGTTCTCAAAAATAAAGACAAGACCAACATTTCTAAACTAGGTGAAGTAAATCCCGGGACTCTCATATGCTCATTCATGACTCCACCTGAAAAAAGTCAACACTGCTTACCATTACAGTAAACAGGGCGAACCAAAATAAATAAGAAGAACGGATTAGCAAAATATGCTAAGTACAATAAGTGCAAGATAATGTAAAATCAATTTATTTGCAAACATGCTTTTAAAATCTGTTCCAATAATTAATCAAATAATTTCAAACTCATTATTCAAAAACTGATTCCAATGAGTCATATTCAAAATAATAGATAATAAAACCAATTCCTTTATTATGAACCAATTTCTTTTAATCCAATTCCTCACCTAAGTGTGCACACCCCCCAAGCTAGTCTCCTTATATTACAAGGCTATTCTTGAGAAAGACCCGGTCGTACAAAGTCTAAGGCCTTATCAATAAACCAAATCCGCATAGTGGGATTACTAACATGCTTATAAAACATTAAAAATAATAATTCAATGATTCAATAAATCCTTTTAGTATCCAATATTTCCAATATAATTCAAAATCCTTTTTAATTATTTGACATGCTATCAAAATCAAACCTTGTAAATAAATACTTGAGAATAAAATCTCATATTAATAACTTTTTCAAAATCAATAACTCTTCCTTGAAAAACCTTTTATTTAATTCAACAAACCCTTTAAAATCAAATCCTCTATTTAAACATGATAAGTAATTCAAACCATTCAAAACATGATTTAAAAGTCAATCATTCAAAATACTTTTATTAAAATTAATACCTTCAAAAATAATTTATTTCAAAATCATAATTCAAATAAATTTAATTAAATCACCAACCAAATCATGTAAAACATGTCATTCAAACCAATCACTTTCAAAGGTATCTAGGCACTTAAACGTACCTTAAACCATGCTAGTAAAACAACACAAAAAAGAACCACAAGAACCTTGATTCCGAGTAACAATCAATACTTCGCACTTTCAAAGTTCCATCACGAATACACCTTGCAAATAATATAACCATAAGGTTATCACAACATAAACTCAAATCTAATGTGCATGGACTATAAAACTCTTTTAAAAATAATACTTTAATATAATATTATAGCTTTGAAATAGGTTATTTGTATTTTAGAAAACTAGCCATGAAGAAGATAAAGGAATAGGTTTAAAGAGAATTGAATTTTCGATAGAAAGAATAGGCTGAACTTGCAGAGCTCATCACTCCTTTAATATAACTTCGAATCGGGTGATTCTTGAGCCTAAACTCAAGTAATTTTTGAGAGGAAAAATATTTTGTGAAACATCAATACCCCAAAAACTGACTAGAAGTTCCCAAAAACTGGCTTCAAAGATAAACAGGATAATATTTGTATGAAAAGAGGAGAAAAAAATTATGAAAAGGATTAGGGAAAAGAAGAAGAAGAGAGAAGGAGAGAATTAATTTTGGTGTGAACAATATGAGAGGTATGAGGTGTATTTATAGGCTCATGAATGATAGAATTATGGTAAGAGAATGTAGGAAGATTTATGGTAAAAACAATTTAGGAAATTACTTGGAGAAGTGAATAAAGAAATATGTAAACTTTTGATATTAAGGTTGTTTTGGGTGTTTTTGTCCCTCAGGAGAGTTACAACACGAAGACTGATCCGGAGTGAGCTGTACCTGCAAAACAAACGGAGACACCAGTTGGGTGGTGCTCCGCCTCCGACGGTCAAGTTAGTAACTTGAAAAGGAATAAAGAGTATGGAAATTTAGGTGGGGTTCTGCTCGGATTCCAAGCTCAGGATGTCTCTATCGAAGAGTAAATATGTAATAAATGGTAAAACGTGCCCTCAAAAAGAGGGCCATCTCCCTATTTATAGGGTCTTTGGGAATTGTGCCCCTGATTAGGTCACTGAACCCTAATCATTGGTGTGCCGCACCGCTTTGCAGCTTTCTCCTGATTTGGGCCTGAAGGCCGCCTTTTTCCCTTAATTTCTAGAGTGACACGTGTCAAGTAGGGAATGATCTACTTTGGGCCATCCTGAGGATAACACGTGTCATCCTCTGATTGGACCACGTGGCGGGGTAAAATTACCCTAAACATTTGCCCCTGACAGATGTGACGTGGCACGCCACGTGGCATCTGTGACACATGTCACGCTCCGGTTGGTGGTAATTTTACCATTAAAGAGTAACTGTTCACCTTCCGAGTAAATTACGAAAATGCCCCCGTATTTACCCTCTATATATAGCCGTTTTACCCTCATAATTTTGTACGTTTACAAAAATCTTCTAGAGAGAAAACTTTGAGAGAGAAGAAGTCATCCGCTTGAGTCAGACGCGAGTAAGAAAGTTTGTTCTCCATCAACCCAGCCTGACCCGCCTACCTTAAGATATCACATCCAAAGGTACCGTCTTTGTCTCTCTCAGCTCTTTTTCTTTTTTCACTGCTTGTACATATTTCTTGCAATAAATGGATGCATCACCAACACACACGGTACAGCCTAGGTTAGAGTCCGGCCGGTCACCAGGGACGGCTGAGTCTAGGACTGGGAGTGCCGTCTCGGGGTGTTGGGACCACCCTTTGCCTTGGATTCCGACCAGTTATGTGTTTGTGCAGGACCCCATGGCTCGGACAATGCAGACGGCAACTGATCCAAATTACAAGAGCGAAGGCTCAGGCGGCCAAACGCCTGAGGGAGAAACGTCTGGTCAGGGAGACCAGACGGCTCTGGAGAGATCCCCTCCGCGCGCCCCTTCTACTCCTGCTGATTCCTTCTTGGAGGAATGCGACCAAGGCAGCGACGAGGCCGTCTCTGCCCCCTTGAGTCAAAGTGAGGGGGAGACAGAGAGCGACAGCTCCGCCTCTACCTCTAAGAGTAGTGACGATTTACCCCCACTTCCGGATAGCGAGGAGGAAGAAAGGAAAAAGTGGAACGAGAAGGATGATCCCTTCAACATCCACGTCTCCTCCAAGGACCGGATCCAAATGGAGGAAAACTTGAAGAATTTTACTAAAATGCACCCGCTAGGAGACGGGTATAGGATCCGGGTGCCGCCTGAGAATGGCACCGTCGCCTGGGAGGACGATCAAGAGAACGCCAACAGCTATTTTGGCTGTTATGAGGCGGCGTTCAAGGCTGGTCTCCTCTTTCCCCTTCACCATCACCAGGCAGTGAAGGCAATTTTAAGAGGCTACGGCCTCGGAGTCTGGCAACTTACCCCCATCTCTTGGACAAACATTCTGGGGTATGTTTCCGCCAGCGAGTTCCAGGGGCTTAACCCCGGCTGGGAGGCTTTTTCTAGTATGCATTATCTTAGCAGAAGCCCGGGCGGCTGGAGGGCGTGGTACACTCTAACCACCCAGCCCCAATATATGATGACCTTGGACAAGGTCTCGAAATTCGACGGCTGGAAGCACAGGTTCTACCTGATGTCAGCTCCAACCAGACGGGAGAATTATGAATTCCGTCTGTACAATAAGAAGCCCGACTTGTTGGGCCGGAAGTGTGCTCTTCCCCGGATCCCAGAGGAAGACTTTGACAAGATCATTGAGGCAGACTTTTTTGGCCTCACAGACGCGACCTTGTCAACCGGGGAAACAATAAAAGTCCTCAAGAACAGGATCCCCAAGAACGCCTGGTTTAGGGACGAGTGTTTCCTATCCGCCTGCGGGCTAGGACACATGTTTACCAAACGTATGCGCCTGAGTTTATATCCGTCTGTAGTAGCTTTTTACTAGAATTGATTTATGATATTGACCAATTTCCTTCTTTTTGCAGAAGAAGCATTAAACATGTTGCAGACGGAGAAAACCTCCAATCGGTCCTCTACAACCATCCGCAAGGCGCTTGCGGAAAAGGCTGCGGCTGAGGTCAAAGCCAAGGGTAGCAAACGCCTGACCCGTTCATAAGTTGATCTTTTAAAATTGTTTTTCCCGGATGCTAACCTTAACTTTGGTTATTTTTGCAGGGAGGAGAGCTTGGAAAGTCGTTTGAGAAACAACTCAAACGTTCTAGGGAGGAGACCCCCGCCGTTCTCAACAAAATAAAAAAATCCACCTCTGCGTCAACTCTTGGCGCCTCAGCCGGGCATCAGCAGAAGCGGATAGCGGGGCGAATCGAGAGGATAGGCGGCAGCGTGTGCCTTGATCTCGTCAACCCCTTATCAGCAGCTGCGGGATTCACCACGCCTGCAAGCGGTTCCCGCTTGGCCGGCTCTAAAGGTAAGAACCCTTTTGAATCCCCGCTTGAGCTGGGGTGGCCTTTCCGGGTGAAATCCCACTCTCAACAGACGTCATCTTCAGACGGCCGGCAACAAATATGTGCTGCCTTAGTTTCGCACTCATCACGTATTGATTGTGGTGCAGATCAATCTCCCCGCTGGCCAGACGTCCGGAAGAGGGATAAAGACAGTATCCTTGGGATAGAGACGTTCAATCTTGAACGCATTCTATCCCTTCTGGCTGAGGTAAGAAACATGCCAATTCAATTTTATTTTTTCCATGTGTTTTATCCCGCCTGCAATACTTATACCGCCTGCTTTTTTGCAGGCCATGCTACGGGTGGACGGGCTCAAACGTCCTTATTCCCGCAAACGGAAAGAGGTAAAAAGGGCCAAGAAATCCGCCCTAGACGCTGACAATATTGCTTTACACTCCACTATCGTAAATGAACTTGAAACTAAAGCAATCATAATGACACAGGCGTGTAGAATCCAGCAGCAGGAGGCGGATCTGGAGACGGCCAAACAGCGGGCGGGTGATGCTGAGACGACCCAGAAGAAGGAAGAGGAGGCTAGGAAGAAGGCGGATGAGAGTGCCAAAAAGGCTAATGAGGCGCTCAAAAAAGCCTAGACGGACCTTGGCAATCTTCAGGGTGTTTCAGAAGAGAACACCAACCTGAAGACCAAGGTTCAAAAACTGGAGAAGAAGGCTGCTCAGGCTCAGAAGAACTTTGCAGCAACCCTGGAGGCGGAGCAAAACAGCCTTGTTGCTGAAAGTGACGCTGATAATGACGCCCGAATGAATATCGCTTGGGATGCCTTGTACCCGGACGCGGATTATGGCGTCTGGGCACTGGCTCACAGGTACGCCGAGGACGTGGTGTACTTGAGAGAAAGAGGTGAGCCAGAGCGTGAGTCCTTCGACGCCTGGGTTAATGCCAACAATGAGCCCCTCGTACCTCAGCTACCTGGTCCGAGTGAAGCGCAGGAGATACCCTTAGATGATGAAAAGGACCAGGAGGAGCCGCCTGCGGGCCAGAAGTGACTTTTCAGCGGCAGTATGCCAACCTCTGTTTTTATTTTTTCTCTAGTTCTGCGGCAGTATGCCAAAACTTTTTTTTCCGGTCTGCATGCCGAGTATATTTGTGTTTACCCGCCGAGGAGCCGGGTTAATTAACAATTTCTCTTTCTCCCAGACGAGGTCCGGTTAACACTTTAATCCACTTCAACCGTTTGGTTGGGTGGACTTTATGAAATGCACCGACTGAGTCGGTTTTGATCATTTTGCATTTGAATTTTAATTTCGCAAATTTTAATTTTTCATTTTTTCCTAACTTATAAAAAGCATGCGGCGATTTTTGCCTAACTAATCAATAGTCGGGCTGTCCTTGCCCCTGGACGGCTGTCTGATTGGTTTCAAATGGAGTTGGTTGATTGACTTGAAAACGTCTGATGCTGTAAAGAGCATGATATGTTTGCAAGTCAACCAATCACAGTAGTGATTGCCCCAAACCAAGTGCACAGCCGTACACTAACAGGCGTTCCAGTCACTACCCAGACGGTGTTTATCCGTCTTGGTAGAGATTTTATAGCCATTGAACGACTCATTTGCCCCAATTAAGGTAGGAATTGCAATTTTATAATAAATAACCAAGTGAGACCTTCAGCCGGTGACCGACTGATGCCCCAGGGCATCCGGTATTCGGCAACTTGATCATTCTTCACAGGCCATTTCGGTGAGACGGCTATGAGTTAACCAATTTGGTCGTTCAATTTTTGTCGTCTGCATGGGTACATAGAACCGACAAATAGTTTGTTCTCTGCGACGATTGCACCCGGAGGGGTGTCGCCGGACGCCTTTGTCCATGTTGGGACATGCGATTTTATAAAATGAGCAACCATCTGGCCATTTTAGCCTCTGGTCTTGTTTGAGACCGGTTGTATAGCCACGAAACGTTTTTGTGCTTAGTTTTTAGTCGGAGTATTGAATTTACACTAAGTATCGAACTTAGTTAGGTAAATGAAAAATCCGTCTGAGTATGACTTAGGTGGATAATCAAACTTAGTTAGGTAAATGAAGAATCCCTCTGGATATTACCTGGATGGATAATCAAACAATAACTCAATTTTGCAAAAAAAAGTCTGCATCTTCATTAATTGACTCACTGTTTACAAAAAGTTTACATTCTCAGAAGTAGTACTTTTTTAGATTGTCTACATTCCAAGTTCTAGGCAGGCGCCTGCCGTCTGGAGTTTCCTGGCGGTAGGTGCCATCCCTTACTTCTTCATAGATCCGGTAGGGGCCTTCCCAATTTTGGGTTAGCTTCCCCAGCTCATTGGCCCTGCCGGTTGCCTCCATTTTTCGTAACACTAAGTCGTCAACTTTCAAAGGACGCTTGTGTACTTTTTTGTTGTAGGCTCTCGTCATTCTCAGACGGTAAATCTCATGACGCAAGGCGGCATTGCCCCTGCGCTCCGGGAGTGAGTCTAATGACAGGCGCATTGCTTCCCAGTTTGCCTCTTCATCATATAGCATGACTCTGAGAGTCGGCTCGTAATGTTCGATGGGCAAGACGGCTTCAGCACTGTAAACCATGAGAAATGGGGTTTCACCGGTTGCCCCCTTTCCTGGTTTCCGGATGGCCCATAGGACATGGATTAACTCTTCTGCCCTTAAGCCACCGACTCTTTCTATTTTCTTCTTAATGCCGTCTTAAATGAGTTTATTGAAGGCTTTAACTTGGTCGTTTGCTTGGGGCCGGCCAACAGATGCAAAATAGCTTGAGATCCCCTGATCTCTTAACCAAGTTTTTAGCTGAGGCGTCTCAAACTGAGGACCATTATCAAATACCATAGACATAGGTACCCCATACCGGGTGATAATGTTTTTCCAAATGAAGGAAATCACGTATGAGGTTTTGATGTTTTTAACCGCCTCAGCTTCTACCCACTTGGTGAAATAATCCACAGCCACCAAGATGTAGCGCTTTCCTCCTTGAGTAGGCGTGTAAGGACCTAGAATGTCCATGCACCATTTTGCAAACGGGATTGGGCTGTGGATGGCCTTTAGATCAGTAGCCGGACGGTGAATGAGTTTGCCAAATTTTTGGCACTTGTCACATTTCTTTACCAACTCCTTGGCGTTTGCCTCAAGAGTGGGACAAAAATAATGTCGTCTAGCTCTGACGGCTAGGGACTTGCCGCCTATGTGGCAGGCGCAGAATCCAAAATGCAGGTCTTCGAGAACTTCCTTCCCCTTTTCAAGGGTGACATACTTCAACAGAGGTTTAAGAAAACTCGCCTTGAAGAGTTCTCCATTTTTCAACTTGAAGCTTGCAGCTCGCTTTTTCAGGATGGCTGCCTCCTGTGGCGAATCAGGAAGTGTGCCGTCTGAAAGATAGGCCCGGATGCCATCCATCCAGGTAGAACTTCTGTCCATAATTCCAATGGGATCCTCATAGATGCTTCTCTTTTCAAGAACTTCCCAAAAGACTGACCGAGGCGTATCATGGCAGGCGGAAGACGCCAGTTTTGACAATGCATCCGCCTGGTTGTTTTCCGACCTAGGCACTTGACTCAGCCGAAATTCCTCAAGTGCCTTGGTCTCTTCTTTGACTGTTTGAAGATATTTAATCATAGCCGGATGAGTAGCCTCGTAGCTTCCCTCATACTGGCTAACAACCAATTGAGAATCAGAGTAGGCGTCAATTTTCATGGCCCCTGCCGCCTTACACATGCGAATACCGGCTAGCAGGCTTCATATTCCGCCTCATTGTTAGAGGCTTGAAATTTGAAGCGTAGTGCATACTCAAATATGTCCCCTTCAGGAGACTCGTAGATTACGCCTGCACCACAGCCGTTCTTTGTAGAGCTCCCGTCTACATACACTTTCCAAACCTGATCAAGATTATCCGGAGCCACCGGACGGGTCATTTCAACAACGAAGTCGGCAAACACCTGACCTTTCACTGGCTTTCTTGGTTCGTAAGTGATTTCAAGACTCTGCATTTCAATAGCCCATTTCAACATTCTATCGGATGAGTCCAAGGTAGACATTGGCCGCTTGAGTGGCTGGTCGGTGTAAATCACCACCGGATGAGCCAAAATGTAGGGCTTCAGTTTTTTGAAATCCATATACAAAGCAAAGCCAAAATTTTCAACCATGGGGTACCGGAGTTCAGCATTTTTAAGAACATGGCTAATGAAGTAAACCGGGAGCTGCACGCCGTCTCGCTCAGCAATGAGAACGGCACTGAGGGCATGATCTGAGACGGCTAAATACATGTACAACGTCTCCCTAGGTAAAGGACTGACCAACCTAGCTTTTAGCTTGTCGCCAAGCGTTGCACTCAGGATTTTCAGATAAATCCTCTTTCCCTATGCTGTTGTTGTTCATTGCCTGGTTTCGCTCCGAACCTTTAACTTGGTTGTTTCCTTTCAACCAAATCTGCTTAAATTAAAGCTCTTCATCTCTAATTTTTAAGCTTTGCTAAACCCCCTCCTATCCCTAGAATAATCTCATGTATTTATATTCGCGGTTTTTCAAAATCCGGGAATATTCTTATTCGTTTTCTCTTTGGATTATACTTGTATTTATATTTTTGACTATAAGACTTTGCTAATCTCTTTAATTATCTTAGGACTATCCTAAGGCTCAATTAAGACTTAATGTGTTTTTATCACATATGACTTGTTATGACTCGACTCAAAGTGTTTAACACATGCATTAGACTAAACTCGAGATGACATGATAGTCAAATCCAAGCTACAGATGGATCACCTTGCTGATCTCCGAGAAACATTCACCACCCTCAGGCGGCATAAGGTTATGTTAAATCCTAGAAATGCGTCTTTGGTGTTGCGTCTGGGAAGTTTCTCGGATTCTTGATTGATTAAAGGGGGATAGAGGTTAACCCTGAAAAGATACAGGAGGTGATAGACATGAAGTCATCCCGTTCTATCAAGGAAGTGCAGAGACTCACCGGCTGTCTGGCCGCCTTGGGGAGGTTCCTCAGCCGGTCAGGCGACAAGTGCCTCTACTTCTTCCAAACAATCAGGAAGAAGACCAGATTTGAATGGGGGGATGACGCTGAGGCAGCATTCCAGAGGTTGAAAGAGCATTTACATTCTCTACCTTGGGTATTTATATAAAGCTAGGAAAATAGAAAATAAAAAGGGGGAAATAAAGTAAAATAAACCAAGAAAGGAAAATAAATTAAGAAGAGAAATATAAATAAAAGAAAAAGAAATAATCAAATAAAGAAACCATCGATTCCCTCCAAAACATCAGACTCCCTTTCTTCTTCTAATTCGAATTAAGAAGCTATTTTAATCCCCTACTTCACTCACCATCAAACATCATCAGCAAGCTTCATCATCGAATCCACACCATCATCCTCAACAGCTAAAATCGATGATTAAACCAAGGCCATTCAATCTTCATTAAAATCACGTGAGAAGCTCGTGATTGAACCCACATTTGCACGCCCGCGATGACGTCGCGCAAATGCTAATGTATCAATTCTGTTTTTGGACTCTAATTGCATGTGCCTTCACACAGGGTTGCGCGCCCGCGTAAAGCTCCAATCGAATTTGGTGCTAAATGGAGGGTTTTCTGAGGTGAGAAGAAGTGGAGGAGATGCGAGCAGCTCTGTTTTGGTGCGTGAGGGATGAGAAGATTAAAGAGCTGCTACGATTGAGGATGGCGAATTGAGATGATTGGGCAGCGTTTAGTGGTAATTGGTATTACGGTTCTAGCTAGGTTGCGATGCGGCTCGGTGAACAGGTGGTTGGAGTGTGGGTTTTGCAAGTTGGTGGTGAATTGAATTGGGGAGAATGTAGATTGATAGAGCAAGTGGCTCGGTAGTGGTAAGGTAGTTGCACAAGGTTGCTGGTAAGTAGCAGGACAAAGGTGGTGCGCTAATTGAAGCTGGTGTGGCTGGTGTTTGTTGTTGCGGTTGGTGGTGCGGCGAGGATGGAAGCAGGTGTGTGTGAATTGGTTGATGGAGTTGTTTAATATGGTGGAGGATAAGTTTTAGTGGGGTGAAGGCTAGGAAGTAGCAGCTTGCTGTGTTTGGGTAGGTGATGTAGTGCGGCTATGATGGTCTGACTTGAGACCTCGAAACCGAACTCCTTGACTTGAACTCAAATCTACACACAAAACCGAGGAGATATCGAGACAAATAAAATAAAGGGAAATTATCTTTGGTAGACCTCTAATTATTAAAATTCTCAGTGGTAAAATGCAAAAAAACTTATTATCCCTGGCAAACCATGTTTTAAAAAGTTTAATCAGTGGTAGCCTTAAGCAATGTAATTAGGCAATTTAAGCTTTACTATGGTTAAATAATGTTGTAATGACTAATTTGACCCTAATGGCAGACCTGATTTTCCCTCCAAATCGATTTCCCCTCTAAATTGATTTCCCCTTATTATATTTATAAAATCGAATTCCCCCTTTCTTATAAACCCTAATTTCACGATTTCCCCAAATTCTCTCTGTAGAGGCAATCAAGAACAATCGTTCATCTTCTTCGGTGAAGCCAATCACCATAGATGATAGGATTGCTTGGGTTAAGCTTATGCACTGCAACTGTGTTCCCCCCAAGTGGCTGCGGTGAAGATTTCAGAAACCACGAAGAACCCTAGAAGACTATTTTTCAAGTGCAGAGGATGCGATTATTTTGCGTGGTTGAAGGAGGAGAATATAATAAGGGTTGGGGATGAATTGGAAGTTGAACAAGGTGATATTGTCGGTGTTACTTCAAGGCTGGATGATTTGGTGAATTTCATCAAACTAATTGTGAAGATGACTTTGATAATGTATTTTATTATGTTATTTGTTGTTTCTAAGTTATGAATTAGGTGCAGTAGTATGAATTAGAATGTTGATGTATTAGGTATGGAACTGATGTACTTTGGTTTGCTTAATGATGAATGAATAAAATTGGTACTACTTTTGTCAATTTTTGTGAGCAATTTCTGTATATTATAACAATGCTGATATGTCATTGATTAGCCAAAAGAAAAACATTACATCAACCCATAATCTAAATGTTTTGTAAAAAAAACAGCATTTGACATCTTGAAACACATAATACTGAAGTTTGACACATACAGTCAATTAAGAAGTAAAAAAAAAAAAAACATGCACTTTTCTGACCAACTACTCCTAAGACACAAATCATGCAGGCTGTGATGCTGAGATCCCTCCTTTAGCTCTCTTTGACCTTGGTGACATTCTTATTGGCTGTGATGCTAAGATAGGTCCCTTTGCTCTCTGGTTCCTTGGTGAGACTCTTAATGGCTATGATGCCGCTGTTGTTGGTTCAGGTTGGCTCATAGATGCCCCTTTTCCCTTCTTGTTTGTTTGCCTTTTGTTGGTCTGACCTGTAGAGCTTTCACCTAGGGCCACCTTTTGTTTACTAGTCAAGCCACCTTGGCAGGTTTATGTATTATGCCCAAATTGTTGGCATTTGCTGCACTTGATAGTTTTGGACCTCTTCCCTTTGGCTTTCTCACCCTCTTCCCTCCTCTTATTCCTTGCAGGTCTCCATATCCTTCTTTTCATAGTTGGTGGATCAATCTCTGGATAAGGACTATTAGGCCATTGCTCCACATCTGGTATGGCCTTGATAGAGTTGCCATAAGCCATTTTATACTTTTTGACAGAATACCACGCACTGATATAGAACCTAGGGTCTTCATTTAAGTGCAAAATGGCCCTCATGGCATGTTTGCAAGGCAATCCAGTAAGTTGCCAAGCATTACATACACATGTCTTCTGTCTTAGGTTCACTGGAAGCATAGATTTTCCATCAAGTATTTCAAATTCACCATCCCAGACTTCAAACTTTTGCATGTCCTTGATTAATGGCTAATAATTTGCATCCTTTTCATGATATTAGGACACACATCATCTCTCCAGTTCTCACATGCCTCCCTTCTGGTGGCCATTCTAACCATGGTGAATCTTCTAATACCTGAAACAGTTTTAATGGTAAATAGATAAGCAATTACTACTATTGAATTAACACTAAATCAAATAAATAAGGTAAGGAATGTGAGAGTACCTTCAAGCAAAGTAAAGACTGGTCTGCATCTATCAATGCCTAAGGTAGAGTTAAAGCTTTCTACAAAGTTTGATTTGTTTGTATCACACTTCACATCTGGATTGAAAGCATTCTTTGACCATCTTGATTGTGGTCCAAGCTCTGACAGCCAAACAAGAGCTAAAGGACTAGCCTTCTGCAATGCTTTCATTGTTTTTTTGTAAGGTGAATGGAATGAATGCTCCAGCAGCCTTCCAAAACAATTGGAACATCTGCAAACCAGGAAATTCCTTTTTGAAGTTCTTCATCAAGTGCTTGCAGCAGTATCTTCTGCCTACTTTTGGCCATATCTCACTAATGGCAGGATCAATACCCTTCAGAGCCAAACAAAGTAATTAGTGTCTAAATTATCTACCACTTTTGCACTTATCATGCACCAATTATCAATGAATTAGAGCCAAAAAAATGAATTAGAATCAATACCTTTTGTCTATCACTGATTATACACTAATTATCACCCCTCCCACTTGGTTGTAGAGCATTCTTCAAGTGATATAGAAAGTACTTTCAGCTGTCAGCATCTTCAGCTCCCACTATTGCCCATGCTACAGGAAATATCTCATTATTTCCATCAAGGGCAACTGCAGACAATAACACCCCACCATAGTTGCCCTTGAGATGAGCTCCATCCACTCCAATTAAGCTTCTGCATCCAGCATTCAACCCATCTATTGAAGTCTTAAAGGAAATGAATATGCTACTGAATACCATGGGCCTGACAGGACCTACATTCTTCCATGCACAGTGTGCTAATGAACCTTGATTTAGCTACTTGATAACATCACTGTACATAGGCAATGCCTTGTAAGAGACATCGTGCCCACCATGAATTTCAACTAAGGCCTTTGTCCTCACCCTGTACAGTGTGCTTTGTGCCATTGTCACTCCATACCTTTTCCAAAGCAACTCATTCAAGGCCTTGGCAGGAGCATCATTGTTTACCCTTATATCTTCAAGTAAGACTCTCATAACCCACTTGACATTAACCATACTATTCCTTGTCTTCAGTCCTGCACATGTATGCTCTAGGTTTTGAATACTTTTGATTGCCCAAGTGCACTCATCTGGAAGAACAGAAGCATGTAATCTCCAGCAACAGTTCACATCAGAGCATCTACAACAATATCTCTTGTTGCTAGCCCACTCAACAACAACTGCAAATCCACACTGGATGCAGTAATCCCTCACAACATCCCTGAGATGTTGCTTGTCCATGAACAGCTGCCATGGCTTGAGAACTATTTTCCCAAACCCCTCATCCTTATACACCTCTCCATTATTATATAACTTTGTTAAGTAGTTGTCATGTTCATTCTCACACTCAAATATTTCATCCTCAAAGGGATCATAACTGTCTTCAATAATTGGCCCATATTCATCCCTAGGCAAGTCATCTTCATCATCTAAACTCACATTTTCTGACTCATCACTCATGTCTTCATCAGAAACCCCTCTACTAGCTATAGGACTGTAGCCATCATCTTCACTGTCACCCTCATCACCAACTAAAGCCAGACTAGTAGTATCATTGTCTTCACCTAAGCTAACAGTAACCTCCCTTCTCCTATTCTGATCCCCATTTTCTTGTTCACTTCCCCCCCCCCCCCCCACTTGTACTTGTGCTAATCACAATCCCTTTTCTCTTAGCAGTAGTTCTAGGCACTATCTTTTGAAAAAAGGCAGACACTCTTGATGAATTAGATGACTGCTTCTCACCTGAGTTACCCCTAGGTCCAAACTCACCAATATTTTGCAAAGGAGGTATCAATGACTGTGTAGATGGTTGGGCTTGGGTATTTTGTGTGATGATATCATGGGGTACTTGGTATTGATTTTCATTTGGGTTAGTAGTTCGATCATCTTCATGAGGTTGATTTTGTTGGTCAGTTTGCTATGGTGTTGGGGAAATGTTAAACCAATTCTCCAAGGCATTCTCTCTTCCCATCCCTCTGTCAGAAGATCTACCTCTCCCTCTACTCCTACCTCTGCCTCTCCCTCTCCCTCTCTCAGATGATCTCCCTCTCCCTCTCCCTCTTTCATTCCCTCCCCTCCCACTACCCTTAGGTTGAGGGTTTGCTTCCCTATCTGCTTCCAACTCAGCTTCTAACTCAGCCCATGTTTGATTTGGATCATAATTTAAAAGCACAGGACCACTCACCTTGTTTGACTGTCCTATAGCCTTCACATGTCTATCAAAGTCAGCCTTGCTAACTACTAAAGCTTCCACATTCTTAGGTTTCTTATTCTTCCTAGGTGTGACTTTTTTGGTACTTTTATTTTATGGTTCAGCCCATGTTTGATCTGGATCATAATTTAAAAGCACAGGACCACTCACCTTGTTTGACTGTCCTATAGCCTTCACATGTCTATCAAAGTCAGCCTTGCTAACTACTAAAGTTTCCACATTCTTAGGTTGCTTATTCTTCCTAGGTGTGACTTTTTTGGTACTTTTATTTGATGGTTCAACCACTACCTTAGCTATTGGTTCAACTACTAGGCTAGCTACTGGTTCAACTACTAGGTTAGCTACTGGTTCAACTACTTGTTGCTTTCCCTTTCCACTCATTAATGATCTTGCAGCTGCAACAACCTTACTGTCTTTAAGACCATCCCCAACCCATATGTATATCTCACTTTTTTCAGGCAAATTACCAAACATCTTCATCAAATCAGCATCAGTTAGAAGAGCTACATGCTTCATTTTATAAACTTATTGAAAAGTTGGGTTTTTTGGTGTTTCAATTTTACTCTCCTTAGCTTTTCCCAGTAATCTACAATAAGATCTATCAGGTTCACCTTATCAACATCATCAACCACAACAGACACATCAACACCCCTATACTGAAATTGTAGAACAATTTTATCAACCATTCTGCATCAATCAAACCAAACAACATCTAAAAAACAATTGTATAAGAATCTGCCCTAAATTACATACCAATCCAACAATAAACAACATATAACCACATAATCAGAACCCTAAACAAATAAAAAAGTTCACTTTAACAATTAACATAAGTAAGCAAACAAAATAAACCAATGCCATCAACCACATTTCATATCCAACCCCATTAACCGAAAAAACAGAGCATACATAACCCTTATATGCAAAAAAACACATACCTTGCTTCAATTAAGGGCAAATGGTGGATTTTCTCAAAAAATTCGAACTTTGATGCAGATTGTCTTGCACAAAATCGAATTCCATTACACGCAATTCACGAACAAAACCCCTCAAACCGTCTTGAATTTTCCCTTAAAATGTGTTAAATCACCACTACCAACTACAAATACAAACCCAGAACAATTGTTTTAAAAATGCCTAAACTTTTAAAGGAAAAAATTCAGAATGCTTTAAGAGAAATGACGCACCTCATCAGTGTCGAATGCAGTGTGATGAAGAAGGCTGAAGGTTTAAAGTCAAGGAAGGAAATGATTTGACATTTGTGGTTGGGGGTAATTAAATGGGGGTATTTTAGGCATCACACCTTTTATTTTAATTAGAATGATTAACCATGGTTAACCATTGCCTAACTACATTTCTTAAGGTTACCACTAATTAAACTTTTTAAAACATAGTTTACCAGGGATAATGTTTTTTTGCATTTTACCACTGAGAATTTTAATAATTAGAGGTCTACCAAATAGAATTTCCCTAAAATAAAATAAAAAAATGAAAATAAATAAAATAAAATAGAAAATAAGTGAAATAAAACTAAAACTAGCAAAATTAAATAAAACTATACAAGTAAATAAAATAGAATAAATAAGAAATAAACCACAAACTAATTAAATCCATGAAAACAACTAAAACATGCCAAAATAATGAAAATAAAAAGAAACTTTATTAAAAGGAAAATAATAGAATAAAAGGGAAAATAAGAGAAACCGAGCCCGAAAATGACTCTAAAACTACTCCCTAAGAGTGACATAAATGTCACTTATCACTTATAAACTCATTATTTCTCAAACCATCTCATTATTACATATTTATAAGTGAATATGACTTAAAATGACATAAAAAAGCTAATTTCTAAGTTTATGGGTCCATATCATCAAAATAAAGCCATTAAAAGCCAAAATGGCTTCTAACATGCCTATTTTCTTCATTTCTTAACTTATGAACTTATTCTTTCTCAAACCATCTCATAATTACGTAGTTATCACTGAATATGACTTTAAATCACATAAAAGAAGCTATTTTCTAAGTTTATGGGTCCATATCATCCAAATAAAGCCATTTAAACCCAAAATGGCTTATAACATGCCTATTTTCTTCATTTCATAACTTATGAACTCATTCTTTCTCAAATCATCTAATAATTACATAGTTATAAATGAATATGATTTGAAATCACATAAAAGAAGTCATTTTCTAAGTTTATGGGTCCATATCATCAAAATAAAGCCATTTAAGGCCAAAATGGCATCTCCAAAATTCCCCTCATTTGGGTGTAAAGGGCCTCAAAATCTTAATCGTACATACCCTCCAACCGGATTTGCATACCCTTCACTTGAGCACTAAGGTCATCTAAGTCGAGGCTCACATATTGGTGTTGTTGTTCTTGATGTTGTTGTTGATGTTGTTGTTGCTGATGTTGAACTTGTTGCTGTTGATACTCTTGGCATTGCCTTTCCTCATTGAGAATATCTTCCATATGTTCATCCTCCCTAGGGATGCGGTTTCTAGAGGGCATAAACCATACATTCGGGGCATACCGGTGAAGAGAGGTAAGAGAGGAGTTCGGAAGATGGAACCAATGGGTACCCCTACGGAGCCAATCAAAGACCTCATCATCTTCATTCTTGGATAGGAATTGTACTTGCTTTAATTGCTTGATATCAAGGTAAAGGATTTCTAGATCCCCTACCGACGTGCAAGAAAGAAGATACCTCTCATACTTAAGCTTCGTAGTCAACCTTGTGATCATGCTACCATAAGGAATTTCACCCGACCGGATACCCCTCATGTCCAAACAATTCCTCAAGAAAATCCGCCCAAGGTTTAATTGACCCCTATATTCTTCGGAAGTTGCTATTCACAAAGCTCGCAACTCGGGGAGCGAAAACTTTCCCAAATTTTGTTTAGGGAACACCGAGTACCTTAATAGCCTGTGGAGCACTCTCATACATGGTTGAAAAATGTCGCTTGCAAGAGAAATATGAGCACCAAGCTTGTTAAAACCCGAGATGGTATGCCAAAAGGCATCTGGAGAGAAACCATTTAAATACTCATGCTCGCAATTAGTGTAGAAGAGATCCGCATTCGGATTGAAATCCAAGGCCACACTGAACTTGGCCAAGGACATGACATGAACATCATTGAAATGCTGGAAGGTTATCTCATATTCTTTATCACCATTAGGAGTCACACCCAAAGAGGCCAAGAACTCAGAAGTAGGATCAAGGTAGTTCCAGTATCTCTTAGTAGCATGCGTTCCAAAGCCAAGATTGTTAAATAGAACCTATAAATCATCATCGATCCCCAACTTTATCTTGATAAATTTATGGTAATGCTGAGAGGGCCTATAGGTTCTCTTTTGGAAGCTTTGCCAAATAGGCTTGTTGGCTTTGTCAACGAAACGAGTTTTAGGAATGGGAAGGGGTTCAAGGTTTTGTGATTGAGGGGAAGATGTGTTTGAGGGTGATGGTCATTCTATGGAAATGGTTTTTTTTTCTTTTCTTGGTTTTGGAGGTGATCACTTTTAAGTATTTAGACATGATGATTCACCAAACAATCACAACCAAATCACAAATTCAACTTCTCAAACACTCTAAATCATCAATCACAATTCAATAACCACCTTGGTTCAACCGACCAACTTCAATTACAACCAAACTACCAAAAACCAACTTTCACAATTCACAACAAATTTGCACAAATTTGCTACAAAAACATCAAACAACATAATGTGATGCAATACAATCAACAAACAACATAAATAATCATCCAAAATTTAATATCAATCATCAAAATCAACAAAATTCATACTACTACTATTCACAACCATGAACAATCTAATACTTGAAACTATATGATATAACAATGCAATTAAGAGTAAAAGAAGATGACTATACCATACAAGGAGCAAGATTAAGCAATTTTTGGCCACCAATTCCCTTAAGAACGAAAAACCTCAAATTGCTTCAACAATGAAGGAGAGAGATTGGAGATTGATATGGATGAAAGTAATGTAATATTTGTTAAAAATGTAGGAGGATTTTGATGATTTTGGATGAAATTTAATGAATTTGTGATGAATTTGATGAGCAAGGAGTAAGGGTTTCGTGAGGTTTAGAGTGATAAAGAGGAAAGACGGTGAGAGCAAGAGTGATAGGGAATGAGGGAAAGAAAAGAGAAAGAAAGAAGAAGAAGCTCGAAAAATGGGGTGTGCGGTCGCGCTGCCCCATGGCGCGCTCACGCTGGTGCCTAGCGCACTCGAGCCCCGCGTGGCTTGCCTTCTCTTCTTAAAATTATTGCTCGGTGCGTTCTATTGTTGGTTCATAGACCGATATCACCCGAGATTATTAAACCCACCAAAAAAAAGTAGTTTCAAAACATGTTGACAGTGGGTTCAACATCTCAAAATAATGATAACACCACAATGAACCCACTAAGTTCAAACTTTCTTCAATTATAGTTATAATTTTCCCTATCTTACCTCACGAACATTTCTTACCCTTTTACCTCAAAATTCGGTAAAATCAAACACAATCACAACTTAAACCGCAAAACACCTTTCCATTGCTCATGCTCACTTGAATTAATCCAACTCCATGAATTCACCTTATAAATCCAAAAGAAAAACAAGTGAAAGAATGGAAAATAAAAGAAAAACATTAAGAAAAAGAAATCAAAAGAAAAGGTTAGAAATCTCCGGGTTGCCTCCCGGGAAGCGCTTGCTTATGGTCCTAAGATCGACCCTTCCTCCAAATCATGGAGGGTCAAAGAACACCAACTTCTTTGAAGTGGTGGAAGGCACAAATTCCTCTTCAAAAATTAGCAACTTCTCATTGTTGCTTGATAAAACTTCGTTTGATTGGACTTCTAAAGCAATTCTCATTCTCTTTTTCTTAGAAGCTCTTGCTTTCTTGTTTACCTTGTTCCTTTTTATAGACGGTTTCACACCATCCACATCCTTGGAATCAACCTCCTCCTCTTGAGTGCGAAGATCAAACTAATGCGGAATGTCAATTACCTCTTCGTCCATAGCCTTTGAAAACTCCTTTTACTCTTCACTAACTTTCATGCAATCAAAACTCACAAGCACATCACCAAAAATCTCATGAACATCGTTAGTTGAAGAATTAATCATACAAACATTATCAGTGGAGCAAGGAGAATTAACACACATGATTCCTTTCACAAGAGACAAAGACTCATGCATCAATTTTAACTCAAAACTTTCATCATTGTTACCAATCCTCAAAGTAATTTGACCTCCCTTAACATCTATCAAAGCTCCCAAAGTAGCTAAAAAGGGTCTCCCTAAAATGATAGGAATATCGTCGTCTTCCGCAATCTCTAACAGAATGAAATCAACGGGGATAGTGAATTCTCCTATCTTGAGGGGGACATCCTCAACTCTTCCTTTAGGAAACTTAATAGAACGATCGGTCAATTGAAGGGTCATTTTGGTTGGAAGGAGCTCACCTTTCTTAAGTCTCTTGAAGACGAAATAAGGCATGATGCTAACACTAGCACCAAGATCACAAAGGGCATTTTGGAACAATTTCCCATTAATATTGCAAGGGATGGAGAAATTTCCTAGATCTTTCATCTTTAGGGTCAAGTCATTATGGATAAAGGCACTACAACACTCCCCCAAACTCATCGGCTCAACCACATTGCAATCTCTCTTGCTGCTCAAAATTTCCTTAAGAAACTTAGAATAGTTTGGCATTTGTTCCAAGACTTCGGTGAAAGGAATAGAAAGATGAATTTTCTTAAGCATCTCGATGAATTGCCCAAATTGTTTATCCAATTTGTGCCTATTGGACTTTTGAGGCTAAGGAATTTAGGGTTTGTAGACTTCTTTTTCTTTCTCTTTCACCTTCTCAACTTGTTTTTTAGCAACTTCCTCAACCAAAGGGCTCTCATCTCCCTCATTCTCAATCGGACTCTCTTTCGTACCACTTTTTTTAGACACCTCACTCTCAAGGACCCTACCATTTCTAGTGGTTATAGAACAAACCGGTGCCTTAGGATTAATTCCTTGAGAAGGTAAAGAAGAAAGGGTAGCATGTTCTTTCGAGGTGTTGGCTAGTTTAATGATTTGGGTATCAAGCATCTTTCCATGAGTAAACATGTCATGAAACATTTTGTTACTAGACGATATGTAATCATTCAATTTTTTGGCTTGATCTACCATGACATCCTCTAACCCACTCATAGAATGAGATAGTTGATCATGGGAATTATCACTCTGCCCTTGGGTCTTTGGAGTAAATTCGGGTGAGGGACCTCTTTAATTGTTTTGATAATTTCCCTTACTTTGGTTACTCCAATTACCAATACCTTGATTTTGGCCGGAATTTTTATTATTGTTACCATAACCTTGGTTATGAACCCCATATACTTGGTCGTGACATTGATCATTATAACCATAGTTGTTATGGTTACCACGAAACCCTTGGGTTACTTGGTTCCTATAACCCCTATTTTGATTATAACTATCATAGTTCCCATGGTAGTGATAATTCCTATTCCCAACATTCTTTTGAACATTGAATCTAGGTCCAAAATCATTATTATCGACATAATTCACATGCTCATTGTTATTTCCATCATATTCATCACATCCATAACAAGGAACATTGGGGCAATAAGAAGCATCGTGATCATTCTTTCCACACAAATCACAAACCAAACATTCTCTAATCATGCAACAAGAAGCGAAAAGAGGGTTAGACTAAGCAGATGTACCCCTTCCCGAAAATTGGGAGGGAAGAGTTTGTGTTTGTGAAGGAGCATTCTCAAGCTTAGTCTTGATAGAAACCACCTCTTTTCTTAAGTCCGAAAGTAGTGTGGACGAATTTTTGATGGCATTGAGTTGATCAATCGATCCATTTTCGCTTGTCGACTCTATCTCAACTTCTTGCCAATGCATGTAGTTCCTCACTACATCATCTATCATATCCTCAACCTCTTCCACCTTCACTAGTGGAAAAATTGCTATTAGCAGCACCCTATTAGCAACTGTCGTTAAATATGCTAGCTACTAAAACACTAATTGCAACTAGCTAAAATATTGTAAGTTACAAATACAATATCATTAGCAACTAACATAAATATGAACGTTGCTAATAATAGGTGGGTAAAAGTTAAAACTGATACTAGCAGCTGGCCTATTTAATGCCAGTTGCAAATTCCGTGGCATTTGCAGCTGACACAAAAATGCACGTTGCTAATAAATGTCAAGTAAAAAGTAGAAATTTTATTGACCAAAATAATTGTAGCCAGCCTTAAAACGGGTAAATACAAGTTAATATCTGAGATTCACAAAATTTGTTTATCACATGACAATTTTGTAAATAAATCAACAACTTTTTCCATAAAAGTGGGTCATACAGTGATGATGACTGGAAAAAGTTGTTGATTTATTTACGAAAATGTCATGTGATAAACAAATTTTATTTATCTAGAGTTAACTGGCTTCCTCACTTAAAACGCCAGCTGCTAAAAACTACTCTCTACCTTATTTTTTATTTCATTTTATTGTTTTTATTATTCAAAGTTAAAAGTAGTTCTCAGACTTCAAACCCTCCTTCGTTTTCTCCGCCTCCCTCTATGGATATGAAGCTATTTCTCTCTCCTCATCAAACCCTCATTAATCAAGCTTTCCTCAAAACGTCACCCTTTCTCCTCAATTCTTCATCAAAGTAGTATTCACTTTCTCTCCATTGATTTGGCTACTTAGGGTTTCAGCGAGGGAGAAGGCGGAGTAAACGAGGTGGTTGCTGCTCAAAAATGACAATGCCCCTTTACAATCCTTTGTTGCTTCAAAGAATCATCTTTCTCATACCTCGAAATAGAAGCTCTTACAATGGAAACTATGGAGTTCTTAATTATTTACCTGGAGTTTGATATAAGAAGTTTTATCGTATACGATGAGGTGTTGCTCCTCCCTAAGGTATTCGATATTATTTTTCTTAATTTCTCTTATTTTTAATGTTTTTGTTATGTAATTCTGGTGTTGTATATTTAAAATTATTAATTTTTTGCATTTCACATTTGTAATTTTGCTCTGATTTTGATTTTTTGCTGCTCTGATTTTGATTTATGCTTGTTTATCAGTACTTTAACTCATAGGTTACTGTATTGTTTTTTTAGATATTGGAGTGTTTTTTTATTTATTTATTATATTGACATGCCGTGGTTTGATTAATTAATTTTCATTGCCCTGATGGACTGTTAACATGTTGTGGTTTTGAGTATAAATTTATAATTAAGGGCCTGTTCTCTTCCGTTGAAATTCAATTCAGTTCAGCTCTTAATTTATGTCTAATGATATTGCTAATGATATAAAGCCAAATTTTATTCAGCTCTTATTACAACGACAATAATAATAATAATAATATTAACAATAACAATATTAACAATAATAAAATAATAATAATAATAATAATAATAATAATAATAATAATAATAATAATAATAATAATAATCAATAAGTAATAAATAATAATAATAATCATCAATAAATAATAATATAATAATAACAATAACAATAATAATTGAAATAATAATACTAATAATAATAATCAATAAATAATAATAATAATCATCAATAAATAATAATAATAATAATAGTAACAATAATAATAATAATAATAATAATAATAATACTAATAATAATCAATAAATAATAATAATAATAATCAATATGTGTTTAAAATGTTTAGAGGTTTCAAGTTTTTAATATATTTTCTATAAATTTTATTATTATATAGTATATTTTTCGTAAATATTTTAATATGTACATTTGTGTATACACATATGTATAGTAATAAATAATCAATAAATAATCAAAGATCACTAATCCGTAGTTGAAAATCACTAATTAATAAGTTTAGTTCAGCTGAAGAGCTGAGTTCAGTCAATCTGAATAGGCCCTAAGTCTGATTTAATTTTGTATAAGAAGATTTGATTATATCTGAATTAAGTTTGTATGTTAAATTATTATTGCTTTAAAGCTAATAGGTTTAAAGCACTACTAAATGGGGATGTGTAGTTACAATTTAAATTAATAAATACTAGCTTTTGTATCTTCTTCTTGTTAACTTATCAAATGCAATTCCTCTATTATAAAAAAAATTATATGATAAGTGCCATGCTTTTATGCAAAAATGACATATCAGCTTTATTTAATTGGATACTATGCAGGGCTCTTGGCTACTAGTGATAAAAACGACACAGGGTTATATGCCGATCTAGATATCACACCGGGAAAATATTTCATTTTTTTGATGGGGTAGGTGCTATTTGTGTGATGGTTTAATTCTAATTTCACTAGAATTCTCAATGAGGTGCTAGCCTGCAAGGTGGTGGACGGTTGTTTAGTTAATGAGAATCTTAATGCCACTATGGATATCACACCGAGAAGAGGAATATTTAATGTATTTAGAACATTATACTATGTAGTGCCGCATCCTCCATAATTGGTAAATTACTTTCTTCCTTAACTCTTCTAGATATGTTTTTGTGTTGATAACAACAATTTAATGAAAAAACTTTTTTCATTTCTTGTCTAAAATTGTTTTAAGGCCTCATTATTGTGTTTCAGTTAAGTACATGTTTTTTTTTGGTTGCTGAGATGATATAATTTTTAGTATTTGTTGGTATATAAATCTAAACACCTTAGATTATTATAAGGTTGTAGGTTCTTGAAATAGAAGATTTTTTTGTTGTTACTTTGCTTCTCTCTATTATAAATCTCTTTATTGCTTCCCCTTCATTTAGAAATGTCCAGATTGCTTTAGCTGATCCTTTTTACCTTCCCTTTAACTGCAGGTTTTGACAGTAGCTTTCAGAAAGAAGCTAATATGAATATATAAGCTATTCATCTTTCGGCTGATAAGGTAATCCATTCATTGAGTTTTCCTTTTATATGATCTACTAGAAATCCTTTCTTGGTTTGGTAACTATCGGTCTACCTATGGTATGAGATTTACCATCACCAACATAATTATTGGCATGTAATTCCATTATTCCCTGCATATTTCGATGGTATGATTTCTAAGGGCTTTGGTTATTATTTTTTATGATAATATTTAGATTTCGATGATAATATAGGGATGTGTTTAGACAAGTATTTGTTCTGTATTAGTCTATAGAACTTATATCATATGTTCTTCAGAATTTTTATCAAACACACTCCCTATATACAGCTTCGTATGTACAGGACACTTGACTTGTAGACTCGTAATAAATATCGAATACTAGAAAGAACAACAAACTTGAGGTTTAATTTTCTGTATTTGAAGTATATAGTGGATGAATCTCTTCTCTTGTGAGTGCAGTTCCACAAAAGAGCTACTATTGATCTTGGAACATAACCAATAGTTACTATTTGATTAAATGAAAATAACTTGATTTGCATGTCATAATTCTAAGCAAGACACTTTTGGATTGGCCACAAGCTAAATGAAGATAACTAATAGCTCTTCTCTCCAAAATATTTTCTTGCAGGTTTTTTGGAATTAAATTTGTACTAGATAAAATCATGTAAATGAAGGAATTGTATCTTGTAGCTACTAATGTTTTTAGTTTGGGGATGTTGTTGCTACTTTACTACTTAAAATGAGGATAGTAGATAGTTGCTGCTATTTATTTCAAGGTCTTAATATTTCAAGCATGAAAATATAAAAAATTTATATCCTTATAATTTGTTGTGACCAATTCTTGATGCTAACCAAGTATAATTTGACTTACCTCTTCTGGAAGAGTAGGTTCCTCCCTCCTAGTTTTCTGTACACATACTTTATGATCTATATATGTTATTTAAGGGATGAGCCATTAAAATTTTTGAGCATCTATTTTTAGTGTTAAAACTGTTGTGCTAAACTATGTCACACTTGTCTAACACTGATAATCATCAAATGCAGGACCCATTAATCATGTTTGACCTTTAAACTAACATAGGTGGTAATAGTGACCATGGTCAAAAGCAGTCAACAAGGAGATATCTTGGGGGAACTTTAAGGAGGAGTACAACTATCGGGCGAGAGGGGGGTGGGGGAAGAAGGATTAACGAGGTAAGTCAAACTATACTTTGAACGTAAATCTTTGCACAAACTTGAAAGATTTGTAAGCATGATGATCTTGAATTATTACATTGAATTCTAATACAAATTGAAATCTGTACTGGAATACATGTAACCATAGCATCATAGCTCTGTATAAAACAATATTGTTAAGTAAATTTAACAAAACAACTAAATTTTTCTTATGGTTATTTATTTTTTATTTTTATTTTTTATTATTATTTTTTTTAACGATTGATTGCTGTTTTGAATATAAAATATAAAAGGACTATGCTATGTAGTTGCTGCTTGCTGTAGCTTACATGTGTGTGCTGCTGCTCTTGTGTGGTTGTTTGCTGCTGTTGTCTTCTGCTGCTGGTAGCTGTAAGCTTGCTGGCTGGCTGCTGTTGGCTGGGTGTTGCGGTGCTAGCTGGCTCAATGCTGCTGTCTAGCTAGCAGCTGCTACTGCTAGGCAACTGTGTCCTGTTAGCTGGCTGCTGCTTCCTGGCAAGTGGTGGCTGGTTGGCTGGGGCTGGCTAATATTTGTTGTGGATATTAACCCTATTATTAATGTGTTATTGCTTCCTTAAAGGGTTACTGTAAACCTCCCTTCCTCCCTTTTTGTTTTTCTAGTGATGTCTTATGTAGTTTTTTTATTTTTTTTATTATTTTTTTTTTATATTTTATTTTATTTTTTATTGAAGCTTATTAATTTATTTTCAAAATTGCAGCAACCAGCTAATTTCAGGATCTTTGGTTGAAGATAAACCACAATCTGCCAATTCAGCAAAGGGAGAAAGAACCTCTAGCACGAATAAAAACAATATTGATCCAATACTGTCATTCCCAGAAGTAGTTATGTGTTTTTGTAGCATAGACTGCTAGAGTGCTAGCCTTGTAATTTTTTTAAAAAGTTTGTAATTAATGTATAATGCAAAAATTAACAAAAAATTTGTTACAGTAGTACCTTCTATGATCTATTTCATCCGTCAATTTGGCTAAAACAATTTGCATTTTTTTTAATTTTAAAAATTGACTGTTCGCAACTGGCTGAATTATATGCCAGCTGCAAATACGTGCTATTAGCAGCTGGCCTAGTACTCGGCCAGTTGCGAATAACACCTTTTAAAGTTTAAAAAAAATACTATTTGCAACTGGCCTAACTATATGCCAGTTGCGATTGAGTACTATTAGCAGCGGGCCAAACTATATGCTAGCTGCAAATATAGACTATTTGCAACTGGCCAATAAATACGCCAGTTGCAAATAATGACTATTAGCAGCTGGCAAGTGCCAGTTGCTAATAATATTCTTATTAGTAGCCCCCGCAATAGTAGCCCCATGTGCCAGTTGCCAAAAGTCACTTTTTGTCAGTTGCTAATATCGTTTTTTCCACTTGTGCATATTGTTATGATTGAGCCTCCGGCTCCGGCATCAAGACTTGACCTCCCTTAAGGACCCAAACCACCATAAAAAATTTGAATGATTTGGTAAGTCGGAATTCCATGTTGAGGACACTCTCTTTGAATAATGGAGCAATCTCGCTCTCATACCTGTATACAACCGGAGTGCCCAACTCCTTCAAAGTAACCCTTGGGACTTCTCTTATGTTAACTTGCACACATAAACTCAAAAGAATTGATTAGTAGCACGGCTACAAATGTAGTCTATTAGAGAAAAATCTTTTTGTATTTTTGAAATTAAGTGAAATAGACTCAACAACAATAGCAAACAACTACGCCATTCCCTGGCAACGGCGCCATTTTGACTAAGGAGGAGACTAGGTCGTTAGACTAATCTTCCCTAGGCCAAACAAAATTTGTAATCACTCAACACACCCTTATAACTAGCATAGGAGTAAGTCGAGGGTCGAACCACTAGGAATGGGAGGTGAAAGCTAATTTCTAGAGCTAAGCTATTTCGAAGAAGTGAAGTAAGTTGTGTGTACTCTAAAACAACTAAGAAAACGAGATTAAAACCAAATATATCAAACACTAGGGTTTAGGATCCACATATACATGCAATGGATACAACTAATCGGGATTGGAATTGACAAAGTCGAGTGTTGCGAGGGAAAATAAATTAAGCAATCAAGAGAGTATGATAGGCTAATCTCCTAAAGGTCAAACTAGAGCCAACTACAAGAGACTCCAGCTAGGAACTTCACAAACCAACTCAATCGGCAAATGCAAGCCACAAATCAATTGTTCGTATCAATGTGAACTTAAAATGCAATCTAGTGCAAAGTTAGCTATTCTTCAATCAATCACACACATGCACATAATTAATCAACCAATTTAATCACTACATCAACTCCATCAATTTCCCCCAATTAGCATCAATCCATTACTCATATGCTTCACCATTCCCCTAGCAAAAAAACTACTCACAATCCATGTAAATCAACATCGAAACTAAGCTAAACAACAAATTCATCATCATCATTGTTTCGGGGTTTTCTGATGTCCTGCGGGAGAGTTACAATTCGGAGACTGGAACCGGACGCCTGTACCTGCAAAACAAACGGATGCTCCGAACGATTGGAGATCCGCCTCCGACGGTCAAGTTAGTACTTGATTAAGGAGTAATTAATGCGGAAATAAAAGTAATTGGGTCTCTCTAGGTGAGAGTGTTAAATGTGCGTAATCCCCCTTAACGAGGATTAATGGGCATATTTATATGCCTTGGGATGCGTGCCAGTACTAGGTTTAGGTTAAACCTAAGGCTGACTGGCCTCCCACAATGATTGGGCCTTGTTGGCCGGTTTTCCCATTTGGCATGGGTGGACACGTGTCACATTGCAATTGGTCCAAGGAGGACGAATCTCTTGATGACACGTGGCAGACTCCTATTGGCCTACATGAAGGACACGTGGCAAAACCTGGCTGGCCCACGTGTCGGATGCTGATTGGTGGATAAAAATCCCCTAATCATTTTCCCCTCACAGGTGGCACGTGACTGGTCACGTGTTACCTGTGACAGGTGTCGCACCGTGACAGGCGACGGCCTGCTACAGGTGTCACTCGGCGAAAGGCCGAGAGATTCTCCCGCCCAAATTTTGAATTTTGGAAGTGACCCTTCGCCTTCTCACTTTGCCTATATAAGGGTGTGTTGACTTCAGTCATTTTCACACTTGAGAACTTTTTAGAGAGAACATTCGGACCCCTGAACTTGCTCTGACATTTCAGACTCTTTCTGCCTACCGCCTGCTCTGACAAGCCGACTACACTGGATTTTCAGAACTCCGTCAACTTCACTCGTTCAGGTAACCGTCGGTTCTCTTACTCTTAATTTTCTGTTTATTTTATTCTTTTTTGGAATGGCACCACGAAAGCACACGACACGACCTAGGTTAGTGATCAGCCGGTCACCGGGGACGGCTGAATCTAGGACTAGGAGTGCCGCCTGCCCTTTTCCGGACCCATCTTTTCCCTTTATACAAAGTCCGACTGTCTCTGTGTCTATGCAGAACATGATGGCCAGAACAAAAAGAACTGCTAGGATCTCGAACTCAGACGGCTCCTCCCACAGGGTGCCGATTAGTGAAACATCTGACCAGGCGCCAGATGTGGAAGTGAACCAAGGCGGCTTGACATCCGACAGTTTTGAGGGAGGGGTCAAGGTGACCCCTTCCCATTTACAGTTGACAAGCCTACATTTTCTCCTGCTCCTTTTGAAGGAGAGAAGGCGGGCCCCTCTGGGAGAGGGGAGGAGTCGTCCTCTTCGGACTCGTCAGAGGACGAATCCGAGTCTAGTTCTTCTGGTCATGCCTCTTTGGACACGGAAGAGAAAAACAGCCGCCTACAAGAGGCGAGGCTTTCTCACGCAGTTGAGAAGGGGGACAATTGGGCGGAGCCATCCGCCTCTTACCGAGAGCAAAATACCCCTTACTACTGTACTGTCCCACGGGGCCGGATCACGGCCATGCAAGAGAGAGTGGGGAGCTTTATTGCGAACCACACAATGGGCCCCGACTTTTTAGTTTTCGTGCCGGATTGAGAAGACACAGTCGTCTGGCCGGCTGGTACTAGTTATGATAGCGCCTGTTTGGCTGCTACGAGGCGGCCATCAGGGCTGGGCTGCGCTTCCCACTACATCCGGCTGTTCAGCGGATCTTGGATGGGTATGAGTTGGGGTTATGGCAGTTAGCCCCAAACTCCTGGGTCAACGTACTCGGCTATGTGGCCGGGTGCGAACTGCACGGGGTGGAGCCAAACTTCAAGGCTTTCGCCCACATGAACTACCTCAGCCGGACCCCTAAGGCAGGCGATACCGACTGGTATCAATTGACGAGTCACAAAGGCTACCTCATGACAAGAGGTAAAGCAAACAAGTGGAAGGATTGGCGAAACACCTTCCTTATCATTGAAAGTTCAGACACAGAGCTGAACAAGCGCTTCAACAAGTGGAACAGGAATCCGCCTCTTCTTGCAGGCGGCCGCAGCATGCCGCCTGTTCCCCCCAAAGCCAAGAAAGAGATCCTTGATAAAGGACTCTTTAAACTAGAGTCGAGGGTCGACTCTACTACAGGGGTACGAGAGCAAGTACCCCTGCACTGCGTCCCGAGCTTCAAATGGCTCTATGACGAGTACTTTCTGGCCGCCTGTGGCCTTAGCAGTCGGTGTTCAAGAGGTAGCCGGCCTGTCGAATGCTCTTTTTTGCCATGAGTTACTATTTATTTTTTTATTAACTTGGTATCTTGTCTTTGTAGCGGACGCCATGAGCAAGATCACCGCTTCCAAGACTGCGGCGGCCATGTTGCGAGCCTCTATTATGCAACAATCCTCAACCGACTCCCCCAACAAGGGGGCGCCCTTGGTGAGCTCCGAACCTTTCACTCTCTTTTTGGAGTTGGGTTTATGCATATACTGACCGAGTGCTTCTTTTTTTTTTTTTTTTTTTTTTTTTTTTTTTTTTTTTTTTTTTCAGGCGGGCACTCCAAGAGCCTCTTCTTCCCAACAGCCGGACTCCAAGACCCGGAGGACGACTGTTGCGAGCTCTCCTGGTACTGCCAGGAAACATGCGGCGGCTGAGAAACAGCCGTCCACTCCTTCTAAAACTCCAATCGGGCCGCCTAGAAGTATGAAGCTGTCCTTGTGAATTTAGACTTGCTCCCTTCTTTACTAGGTCTAACCCGTTTGTTCATGCTTGATGCAGCCGGCCCTCAGGAGCCAGACTTGGTCGAGGTGGCCAAGTCTATGATCAAAGCCGTCCCTCCGGCTGAGAGGGAGGCGGTCAGGGGTGTCGGCACCCTTGACCTAGACGGGATTGCAGGGGTCCTTGCTGAGGTATACTTAGCATATTTTTGGTTATTTAACTTCCAGGACGCCTGTTTTTTGTTTGAAAACTGACGCCTGTTCCCTTTTACTTAGGCCCTGCTCCGAGTGAACGGCCTTCGCAAGCCGCTTGACAGGAAGAACAAAGAGGTAAAGGCTGCAAAAGCTATGACCGCCTCTGACTGTGATAAGGCAATGTTTTAAATTGCCCAAAATTAGATTTTGACAATTGATATTCTTTATTATCAGGCGCACGCTACTTCTGCTATCCGGCCTCAGTTAGAGGCGGCCCAGAAGAAAAATAATGAGCTGGAGGCGACCATCAACAATCTCAAGGCCGAGCTGAGACCTCTTCGCTAAAAAATATCCTCATACGACACCTTGGAGAAATCCTTGGCACACGTTAAGGAACGCCTGGTGACCCAGGAGAAGAGTCTTACTCAGGAGCTCTCGGCAAAGGCCGAGCAAGAAAAGAAGGAGCTGGTCCGAGAGATGATGGAAGACTCTGCTCAGATCCAGCGCCTGACCTGGGGCCGCCTCTTCCCCAATGCCGACTTTTCCTCATGGGAAAAAACGTACCGCCAGTGTTCTGATAGATATAATCAAGAGATCCTGGCGGCTGCTGAGGACGAGGCGTTGGAGGAGGAGGAGCCGGTAGTGGCGCTTGTGCTGCTTGGGGTGGATGCATCGAAGAAGGATGCAGCTGAAGCCGAGTCCAGCAAAAAGAGTGCTGACTAGGCGACAACTGTTAATATTGAAGATCTGCCCCCTTCTTAAGCTTTATGTCTTCTTTTTACGGCCTGCGTGTCGTATGTTTCTGTTTACCCGACCAGGGGGCCGGGGTTTTGAATATTTTGCCGGTCTTAATGGCCGGCTTCTTTTTGTATCTTTTACCCGGCCAAGGGGTCGGGGGTATGAATATTTATGTCGGTCCTTCTGGCCGGCTGTTAATATAACTCAGGCGACCATTATTTTAGGTCGCCTTTCTGCCAAAATGTTTCGAATTTGTTTCAACTTTGCTAAGTATCGAAACTCTGATATCCAATTGCATACTATACCGACTGTTTTGCATGGCCGATAGTTGCAGACAGGTACGGATAGTTAGTCACGCCACCTATGCCCCTGGACGACTGGTTGTCTGTTTCCAGGCTAAGCGATCAGTCGACCACTTTAAAGACTGGATCCCCTTCAACCAAGTAGGAAGGTGGTTTCCTACCTGCCTTATATTTTTTTTAGGCTAGAGACTCTAGTCGGTCCAGGCCGACTGTTTCCCGCCACATTTAATCTAGTGTGAACAGGCGCTGTATGAACACCTTTTTAGTTTCATACTAAATTTTTAAGGAGTGACCAAGTAAACATGATTGTTACCTAGTCGCCGAGTGACTGAGTAGTAGAGGTTTCAAGCGGTGGGTACCGGTTGTTCCCTTTTATTCGCCAATGGTTGTTGGCTATTAACTCATAAGATACCGACTGTTCTTATCCCAAGTAGTTCAGTCGGTTGGTTGACACGGAGGGTTACTGCGAACACTTGTTTGACCTGATTAGTCAGTTAAGTGAGAGGTATCCTTGTCTGGGAAACGGCTACGTGGTTGTCTTGGTTAGACAGTCGTATAGGTGCCGTGTAATGATTTTATAGAACAATGTTCCACCCAAAAGGGAGCTACTCTCTGCGACGAATTTCATCCGGATGGATGCCGTCGGACGCCTGCTATAATGTTGGGACAGGTCGAATTATACTTATATTTGGATCAGTTGGCTTGGCGCCTGGTCTGATCATTTCAGCCATGAGCCTTTGATAGTTCTTGGTGAACTGTGTTATGGGAGAGTAGCCGGTTGTGTGGAACAAGCGGCGTGCCCCTCTTAAATAAGAATAAAAATTAAACATGGAGAGTAGCCGACTGTTTGTCAGTAGGCATGTCCCTCTTAGTACAAAATTGAATAAAACAGCAAACTTTTATTAAGTAGCCCTCGACTATTTACATCATTCAAAAGAAATATTTCTTAAGATTATCTACATTCCAGGTTCGAGGCAACGGTTGACCGTCTGGTGTTTCCAGACGGTAGGTACCGTCCCTAACCTCTTCATAGATTCGGTAGGGTCCTTCCCAGTTGGGAGTTAATTTGCCAGACTCATTAGCCCTACCAACTGCTTCCATTTTTCTAAGTACAAAGTCCCCCACTTTGAGTGGACGCCTGTTTACTTTTTTGTTGTATGATCTAGTCATTCTCAGGCGGTAAATTTCATGGCGCAAGACAACATTGCCCCTCCTTTCTGGGAGTGAGTCTAATGCCAGGCGCATGGCTTCCCAGTTTGCCTCTTCGTCATATAGCATTACTCGAAGAGTCGGCTCGTAGTGTTCAATTGGAAGAACATCTTCCGCACCATAAGTTAGGAGGAATGGAGTTTCTCCAATCGCCCCTTTTTCAGTCGTCCTAATGGCCCAGAGAACATGTGGTAATTCATCCGCCCATAGGCCGCCTGCTCGTTCAATCTTTTTCTTGAGACCGTCTGAGATGATTTTATTAAAGGCTTCTACCTGGCCGTTTGCTTGTGGACGACCGACTGATGCAAAGTGGTGTGCAATTCCTTGGTCACCCAACCAGCTTTTGAGAACAGGCGTCTCAAATTGGGGACCATTATCAAAAACCATAGACATGGGAACCCCGAACCGAGTGATGACATTTTTCCAGATGAATGAAATTACATCCTTCGTCTTGATTCCCTTTACAGCCTCCGCCTCCACCCATTTAGTGAAGTAGTCGACTGCAACAAGTATGTACCTCCTTCCGCCTGTAGCAGGCGTATAGGGACCCAGAATATCCATGCCCCACTTAGCAAACGGTAGTGGGCTATGAATGGTAGTGAGGTCAGTAGCCGGACGGTGAATTAGTTTGCCAAACCTTTGGCACTTGTCACATTTTTTCACCATCTCCATTGCATCTGCTTCTAAAGTAGGCCAAAAGTAGCCCTGCCGCCTTGTCCGTTGAGCAAGCGACCTACCGCCTATATGGGAAGAGCAGTAACCAGAGTGAAGATCGTCTAGTATCTCTCGTCCCTTTTCTGGAGTGACACACTTTAAGTAGGGTTGAAGGTACCCTCTTTTGTGAAGTTCTAACCTTATCATTTCAAAACTGGCTGCCCGTTTTTTCAGCGCAGCCGCCTGGTGATGATCATCCGGTAGGGTACCGTCTGTCAGATATGCCCTGATTGGATCCATCCAGGTTGAGCTTCTGTCTAGGATTCCAATAGGGTCTTCCTCGATGCTTTTCCTCTCCATTACTTCCCAAAAAACAGTTCGAGGAGTATCACAAGAGGCGGATGATGCTAATTTTGAAAGTGCATCCACCTGGTTGTTTTCTGATCTAGGCACTTGAATCAGATGAAAATCTTCAAGGGATCCGACTGCTTGTCGTACTGCCTGTAAATACTTGATCATGGCCGGATGGGTTGCTTCGTATTCTCCATTATACTGACTCACTATCAATTGTGAATCGGAACAGACATCTATCTTTCGTGCCCCTGCCGCCTTGCACATGCGGATTCCGGCTAGTAAAGCTTCATATTCTGCCTCATTGTTTGAGGCCTGAAAACTGAAGCGTAGAGCATACTCGTACCTGTCGCCCTCTGGCGACTGACATATGACGCCTGCTCCACAACCATTTGAAGTAGAGCTTCCGTCCACATATACCTTCCAGACTTGGTCTAGATCTCGAGAATCAGGGGGACGAGTCATCTCAACAATAAAGTCAGCAAAGGCTTGCCCCTTCACTGCTTTTCTAGGCTCGAAAGTAACTTCGAGGCTCTGTATTTCTATGGCCCATTTGATCATCCGGCCTGACGACTCCATGGTGGTCAGTGGCCGCTTGATAGGTTGATCTGTATAAACGACGACTGCATGTGCCAAAAAGTAGGGCTTCAATTTTTTAACAGCCATGAAGAGTGCAAGACCAAATTTCTCCACTAAGGGATACCTCAACTCGACATTTTTCAGTACATGACTGACAAAGTAGACCGGGAGCTGACAGCCGTCTCTTTCAGCAAGAAGAACAGTGCTTAACGCATGATCAGAGACGGCCAGATACATGTAGAGTACTTCTTTGGGCAAAGGGCTGACCAGCCTCGGCAAGGAATGCAAGTGAACTTTCAATTTCTGGAAGGCCGCCTCAGCATCTGGCCCCCATTCAAACCTTGACTTCTTCTTAATGGCCTGGAAGAAGTATAAGAATTTGTCGCCTGATCGGCTTAGAAATCTTCCCAAGGCCGCCAGACAACCTGTTAATTTCTGAACCTCTCGGACGGTACGAGGCGACTGCATGTTGTTGAACGCCTGCACCTTCTCAGGGTTCGCCTCTATTCCTCTCTGATTGATAAGGAATCCGAGAAATTTCCCAGACTCAACTCCAAATACACATTTCTTGGGATTGAGCATGACATGGTGCCGCCTGAGTGTGGCGAAAGTTTCTCGGAGGTCCGACAGATGATCTATCTGAAGCTTAGACTTGACAATCATATCATCAATGTATGCCTCGACGTTTCTCCCAATCTGATGAAAGAACACAGTGTTTATCATTCGCTGGAAGGTGGTCGGGGCATTCTTAAGACCAAACGACATGACCGTGTAACAGTATAACCCTTGATCAGTGACGAAGGTCGTCTTCTCCTGATCTTTCTTCCATAAAGGAATTTGATGGAAACCAGAGTAGGCGTCCATAAAGCTCATCAAAGCATGGTCGACTGTTGAGTCGACCAGGTTATCAATTTTAGGCAGAGGGTAACTGTCTTTGGGGCACGCCTTGTTTAAGTCTGTGTAGTCTACATACATTCGCCAGGTGCTATTCGGCTTTTTAACTAGCACCACATTTGCAACCCAGTCTGGGAAGTAACATTGCCGAATGAACCCTGCATCAAGTAATTTTTTAACTTCGGCGGCTGCCGCCTGACTTCTTTCTTCGCCATGGTTCCGCTTCTTCTGCCTTACCGGCTTCTTTTTCAGATCCACAGCCAGTTTATGTACCGCCAGGTCAGGACTAATGCCTGGCATTTCGTGGACTTCGAATGTAAAGATGTCCTTGTATTCTTTCAATAGTTTGTGAAAGTCGTCACCCAGGACTCTCAGAGCAGTCGTCCCAACTTTGACTGTTCGCTCAGGACGTGAGTCGTCTAAGATCAGGTCCGTATGCTCACTAGCCGGATGAGGGCGGAATTCATCCGACCGCTCCTCTGCCAATGATTGCTATTTTCTGTATTTTCTTGCGGCCCCCGTCTGGGCTGCCTTTCTCTTCTTGCCGCCTGCTTCTTGAACAGGCGCACTCTCCTTGACATTGTCAAGGTCTGTTTTTCCACCACTTGACCCAGCGGCCATAACAGTGGGCTTGATATCCGAGAGATAGCACTCTCGGGCCATCCTCTGATCTCCCCTTAGGGACCCGACTTTTCCATCATCCCTCTCAAACTTGAGCAACATAAGAGATGGGATTATAACAACCTTGGAATTATTCAGGGTTGGTCGTCCCAGAATCATGTTGTAGGCCGAGAGTTCTTCTACTACCTGGAACCAGACTACCATGTGTCGTCCTTCCCCTTTTTCACCCAGTCGGATGGGTAAATCCACTCGTCCCACTGGGTGGACGACTCCTCCTCCAAACCCTACTAAAGGGTGGGATGCCGGATGTATGCAATCAGTCTGATATTTGAGTTTTGACAGACATTTGCTACTGATAAGATCTGAGGAGCTTCCGGTATCTATAAGGATTCGGCCAACTCTCTGGTTGGCCACTTTACATTCAATAATGATAGGGTCGTCATGCGACCCCCTTACCCCTCCTAGATCTTCTTTAGTGATGACAATCTCAGGAAATTAATATTTGGAGGGCCGTTCTTGGTGAACGAAATTTACGTCTAGCCGCCTGATATTGTCTTTGTTGCCCCTAATAGTGGGGCCGCCTCCTGAGAAGCCGCCTGCAATGGTGTAGACGACTGCATCATCTGTATCAGAGCTGTCGGCATGTTAACTCTTTTTGGCCGACTGCTTTTTCGAGGAAGTGTTCCCCGTAGATTTCTTGACATAAGAGTCAAGATCGCCTTGCTCAGCCAGGCGGTCCAGATACCGCATGAGACTGATGCATTCGTTGGTGTGATGACCAACATCTTCATGATAATCACACAATTTTTCTTGGTTCCGGTTGCTTGCAAAACCCTTCATGGGGGCCGGCTTCTCAATTGAGATCCGTCCCTTGATTTCCTTTAGGATAGCTTGGCTATCCTTGTTAAACGCATACTTTGGGGAGTATGGTTTGAATTCTTTCCTCTTCTTCTGGGCCGGCTGTTTAGAGGAATCAGCCGCCCAGACCTCTTTTCTTTTCTTCTCATCTTTGTTGGACGACTGTTTCTGTCGTCCTTCTCTTTTGTCGAACCTTTTCCCGTCCGACTGTTTTCCCGTACTACAAAGATCAGACGCTTGTATATAGGCTTCCGCTTCAATCAATGCCTCTTGAAGAGTCGCCACACCTCTTTCGAACCAAATCAAATTTGAATGTCGACCCGTCTTTGAGGCCTCTGAAAAAGTCAGTATAGGCTACCTCATCCGGTAACCCTTGAATCTGTATTCTCATCAGGTTAAACCGCCTGATGTAAGAACGAAGCCCCTCCTTCTCGCCTTGCTGAATCGTTCCTAAATCAAGGGTCGTCTTCTTCGCAGGTATGTTCATGGCAAAGTTGGAGGTGAATAAGTAAGCAAGCGTCCTGAAGTTATTCACGCAACCAGTCGGCAGGTTGCCGAACCATTGTTGTGCGATTCCTTTGAGAGTCGCTGGAAAACACTTGCACCAAGTGGGATCATCCAACCCTTGAAGGTACATCAGGTTGGTGAATGCCATCAAATGGTCTTCTGGGTTAGTAGTGCCGTCATAGGCGCCTACTAATACATTTTTCACTTTGGCCGGCTGAGCGGCTTCAGTAATTTCCTTGGAGAAGGCCGACGGCTGTTCCCCAAGTCTAAGCAACCGTAGCTTCCAGTCCATAGGTTGGACATTCTTTGCTGCATGCCCTCCAAACAGAGGTTGCTGTAAAAAATATTGTTGTTGCGGTACAAATGGTAAGTTTGGTACCGCCTGGTCACTATGAAAGCCGGACTGACGGGAGGTACCGCCTGACTGAATCTCATGATGCGACTGAGTATGCCTCATCGAGGTATTGCGTAGACTATCTTGGAAGTCTGAAGTAGAGGCCGACTCTGACAATCGGTCATTCTTTTTCTGCTCTAGCAATAGCCGAGCATCTGTGTATGTTTTCTTCGACCCGTTCGCCTGAATATGACGAACATGTTTCCTCTTTCCTGAAGTAGGAAAGCGGTACTTTGTGAAATCAAGGACAGGCGGCTTCCACTTCCTAGAGTTAGGATGAGGGGTCGCCTCTCGCCCTTGAACAGGCTTCCTCTTCCCTGAAGAGGAAGGTTTCTTAGCCGACTGCTCCTTGGCCAGAGCAGGCGACTTCTTGTTGAGCAACTCTTGAATCTCTCCCTTGAAGCCCCTCATGAAAGTCATGAGTTCGTTTCTTGTAATGGGAGCAGACCCATCAGCCGGCTGCTGCTGAACAGGCGGTGCGCCGGCTGGATCACTGAGTCCAGTTTGAAGATCTTCCCGTTCTCTCCTTTCGGAATGACGGGTGCGTCGGGCCCTTAGGGTCCCGTCTGAAGCTGTGTGAGCTTCAACTTCGAATTCTTCCTCAGTATCATGGTCCGACTGAACTTGAGGGTCTTCCAGGGGACACCTCTCTTCAGGAGTCGGTACAGACGTGAATGCCATCTCAGAAGTACTCTCCCCACAGACGGCGCCAAAATGTTTCGGGGTTTTCTGATGTCCTGCGGGAGAGTTACAATTCGGAGACTGGAACCGGACGCCTGTACATGCAAAACAAACGGATGCTCCGGACGATTGGAGATCCGCCTCCAACGGTCAAGTTAGTACTTGATTAAGGAGTAATTAATGCGGAAATAAAAGTAATTGGGTCTCTCTAGGTGAGAGTGTTAAATGTGCGTAATCCCCCTTAACGAGGATTAATGGGCATATTTATATGCCTTGGGATGCGTGCCAGTACTAGGTTTAGGTTAAACCTAAGGCTGACTGGGCCTCCCACAATGATTGGGCCTTGTTGGCCGGTTTTCCCATTTAGCATGGGTGGACACGTGTCACATTGCAATTGGTCCAAGGAGGACGAATCTCTTGATGACACATGGCAGGCTCCTATTGGCCTACATGAAGGACACGTGGCAAAACCTGGCTGGCCCACGTGTCGGATGCTGATTGGTGGATAAAAATCCCCTAATCAATCATATTAATCAAACTAATTCAATCACAAATTCAATCAAACTTGAACAATCAACAAAACAATTGAAATCAAAAGCTAAAGATTGAATTAAAGTTAAAGAAATCCTTACAAACTTGCTTCAAATCAATGGAGAAAATGCTTACAATCATCAATCTTCAATCATCAATCAAGAACTTCTCTCTCTACAACCTAGAGTTTCACTCTCTACAAAATGATCTAAAATTTCTGTTTTAATTCTATTCTCTCTCTCAGAAAATCTAACCTAATTATAAAACTAACTCTTCTTTTTCTAAAAATAGAAGGAAAATCTATATATAGTAAAAACTAACAAAGAGAAGGTAGTTAGATCGTCCAAAGAGAACTGTACAGGCACGACCATCACCAAGGAGGATGCGTGGCCGCGCATTAGAGGGTACGAAACATAGACCCTCAGAGGCGTGCCAAGGGGAGGCGCGGTCGCGCCATGGTCGCGCGCGCCCGTGCTTGGGAGCAGGCCAACCTCCTTCACATTCGACTTTGCTCTTCCTGGTCCGCTCCATTTGATGATGTTGGTGAACACAGAAGGAGGCAGTCTTCAAATAGCCTCCACAGTGGGTTCAATGCCAAGAATGTTGTACCCACCGCTTCCATGCACGAGCTAGAAGACTTGGACTATACACTCATTCAAACTTGAACTTCAAATGGTAGGTAGGAGGCATCTCAAACGATGTAAAACTTGGGAAGGAGACTCGGGAATCCTCGGATTACGATCATAACCTAAAAAATGAACGAAAACAAGCAAATAAAAGAGAAAATAACAAAATAGACCAGGAATTGCATAAAATAGAAAATCAACTAAGAAAATGCAAACTAAGGAAATAAAGAGTAAAACTAAGGAAAAACTAAAGAAAAGAGCTATAAAATAGCATGAATTCCACCCTAAAAAGAACTAAATGAGTTCCATAAATGACACTCATTAGCAGCCTTAGCCGTTGGCTATTCAGCATCAAGGTGAGCCGGTGAGGGGCATACTCCACGATCTACCTTGTTCTTTGACACTTTGGGAGTGCCTCCCCATTTGCGTCCTCTGGCACCGTAGTTGTACCTCTGTTTATTTTATTTGACTTGTAGGACTTTGCTAATTTGATTTTTCTGTTAGACATATTGTATATATAAACTTATTATGCTTATTTTATCTTTGTATTTTTATTTTTCATTTTATGTGCATGTGAATGTGAAAAATTGTGACTAATTTTTGCGCAAAAAATTTCCGTCATTTTTATTATCAATAGAGGGTATCCGACTTTCTCCCTTAAAAAGAAAAAATGAAAAATAAAATTTGACTAACATAAGCCTAAAATTAATTCAGCTTAAGTTAATCGAAAAAATATTTGAAAGAGGTCAAAAAAACGTAAAGTCAATGTACAAAATCGAGTCGTAATTAAAAACATATGATTTGCATAGCGCGGATAAGCTGTCGTCGAACCGACTCTCTGTCGCAAAATGCTGACGTCGTCGCCAAACGATGACAAGGACAACGTCTGGTGGTGCACTTTTTTTCTCCGAATCCTTTCGGAAAACAAACTGTACCAGTTTTGTGCATAAATAGCCCCCAAATCTGCCGAATTTTGTATATTTTGAACATATTAAAATAATAGTTATAGCCTTAACTCTCTTTAAGCAATCATGGCTAAAAGTTTTAGTGTTTTTTTTTTTTTTTTTTTTTTTTTTTTTTTTTTTTTTTTTTTTTTTTTTTTTTAGAAAATAAGATTTTATTACGAAAGAAAGAAAGTTACAACTTACAAAAGCTAAGTTATAACTACCACCAGAACACCAAAAGACCTGAAAACAACAGGCCAACCACACAACCAGTTCTAGACCCAAACCTAGCCACCTTCTAGGAAGGGTTCTAGGAAGGGCCTAGAACAACTGGACTCAGATTTCCGGCCACCTTCTAGGAAGGGTTCCGGAAACCAGGACCAGACAACAAAAGAACCAGAAAACAACAAAACCACACACCTAAAAGCCAACAAAACAACAATCAGAAGCAGACATGCCTGCAAACTGACCAAAATATCAATAAAACAAAAAAAAGCAACAAAAAGAGCAACAAGGCTTGCACCAAACAGCAGACAGCAGGGCAAAGAGCAAAGGACAGCAAAAAGAGGTGCACAGACCGACAAAAGCAGCAGCTCAGCAGCAACAACAAGCACAGCCAGCAAGCAGCAGCTCATCAGACCAGCACAAGCACAACAAGGAAGAGAAAGGACTAGCAGCAGCATCATGAGAGCAGACCAGCAGCACAGACAGAGAACAGCAGTGCAGCAGGAGCAAAAACCAGCAACAGCTAGCACTGCAAACCAGCAACAACAGCAACCAGCAGGCACAGAAACAACAACACAGCAACACCATCAACAGACTGCAGCAGACATCAGGCACATCACCAGACAGACAACAGGCAGCAGCAGAAGACCAGCAGATCAGCAACAGCATACAGCAGTGCAGCGGCAACCAAACCACAACAAAACAAGCAAACAGACTGCAGCAACAATAGCAGTAACACACCAGCAGTGCAGCAGCATAGAAAGCAGGCAGCAGCAACACAACAGCACAGCAGAGCACAGCAACACAAAACCAGCAGAGCTACCAGCAGACAGCAACTAGAAACAGCCTGCAGAAAAGGAAACCAAAACTAAAAGAACCAACGGGAAACCCAGTATCAGAACCCAACCCAAGGAAACCAGAACAAAAACACAAAGAGCCCGAGACAAGCCCTAAACGATCAAATATTTGCTTCCCGCCGAGATTCTACAAACTGAGTGAAAGACAATATCCCGAACAAGGGCATCAACTGATTTGCAACAACCAGTAAAGAGAACTGCATTCCTTTGAATCCAAATACCATAAACCGTTTCAGTGAAGGCCACCTGGATCACTTTATTCTTCAATCTGAAACTTCTGCAGATTTTCTTCATCCAATCAATCTCATCACTAAACTGCTGAACAGGCTTGGAAACACGTAAGATCCTTAAAACCTTACTCCAAACCTTCCTAGAGAAATCACAATCAAAGAAAAGATGCTGAACACTTTCATTGCCATTCAGGCAAAGGAAACACTTTGGATCACAAGAGATGTGCCAAGTTTTAGTGATTTTACTCGTGAGTGATTGTCGATCTTTGACTGCTAGGGAGAGAAAAGAGCATTATTTCTTTCATCTGGGAGGTATTTATGGTATTAAGGGGGTAGACATAGATATAGATTTTATTCATACCGCCTTAGAATATTGGAATCTAGACACCCGTTGCTTTAGACTAGGCTATGATGAAATTAGTCCTTTACAGGAAGAATTTGGTGCTATTCTAGGCTTTCCTTCCATGGATCTTGCGGTTATTCCTAATATTAGTTACTACTATTGTAAGATTTTGAGTGTTTCTTTAATCTTAAAGACAGGGATCTAACAAATATTGTATATGGAACTATAGTTAATCTGAAAGAATTTGCACGCCACTACTTTGATAGACCATATTCTGAGTCTTTTCATGTTTATAGGAGGAGAGATTTTCTCTTTTGCATGTTTAGCCAATATCTCCTCACTAGTGGAAATAATCGTGAGGATCAAGCAATTATAGTGTCTGTCATGGAACAAATTGAATCAGGGAGGAATCCAATGCCATTAATTTTTGGAGAAACTGTGCTCAGTTTGGATGGATTAAAGAAAAATCCAAAAGCACTTTTTCATGGCTCTCTAATTTTGTTACAGGTAATATTTTTCATTACAAAAATTAAAAACATATATTTTTGTATAGTAATACTAATTATCTGCATTTAATTTTTTTGCAGATGTGGCTAATGGAGAGGATAGAATTAGTTAGTCCTCCTAATAACATTGAAAAATATACACTAAACTGCTGAGTGTGAGGCAAAAAAAACACTTTTCCATAAATATGGGTCGCCGGGAGTGGAGTAAAATATTCGCCTCTTGTGATTTTGCTATCAAATGGATCATCCCATGGTGGAAAATTGAGAAGATGGTTGGTGTCAACAAGCAACCCTTCTGCCGTCTTCCAAGCTTATCCAAGTTGACTTTTTATTACCCCTGTAGGGTATAAAGGCAGTATGGCCTTGCTCAAACCATTCCTTATGGAGATCTTCATCACCCTTATGAATTTCCTGTGTCAAAATAAGTAGAGAGTTTTGATGCTTATTAGAGTGCTAGGCTTTATGGGAAGTTGTTACCCAAAAGGTTCCTCCTTCTTTGTCCAGGGATGTGAAGCATTGGCTACTTTATAGGCCTAAAAAGGACAAGAAGAAATATCAAACTAAAACTAATGTGAAGAATCATCACAAAGACAAGATAGCTCTTGTTAAGGAACGTTTAGGTGGAAAATTTAAATTTAAAACTCCTATGATGCCTAGAGAGAAAAGCACTACTATAGGCTAAGAGAAAAGGAAAGCTAACTCTACAGAAAAGAAAATATGGTTAGAGAAGAAACATGGTGTAATGGCTGAAGGAGAAACTATTAACACCAAAATTGAATGCAGATCCTCTAAAGGATGCTTGCTAGTAAAAGTAATGGATGAAGAAGAAGAAGCTGACAAGAATTGGAAGAGCCAAAGAAAGAGAAGAAAGATTAGAGCATTGCTTTACTCTCAACATATTAGACAAATTTAATTTTTGTAAGTTAATTTATTTTTTAAGCTTTCGTTTAAATTCCATCAATTATGTATTTTTACTTTATTTTATTATTGTAATTTTCAGCTTTCTAAACTAAATCAACATTTACATTATAATTTCCATTAAAGAAATGAAAACACTTAATTATTCGAGTACGGAAGTCGAAAATTTCCAAAATACACCGAAATTCACCTCGTTTAATGCGGAAAAATTCGCGTCGCAATTTAGGTCTGTCGCTAGACGCTGGTGTTCGTCGCTTGGAGTTGTCCTCATTGCCAGACGTTGCTGTTCGGCGCCTGGTGCTGTCCTCGTCTCCAGACGCTATTGCTATCGGCTGACGCTGACATCCGTCGTCAGGCGACAACTTTTCAGGGATGCGTTTGCAAATATTTGCCCAAATTGCTCTGAGTTGATTTGCTAGGATGCGAGGTTTGTAAAAATTAAAGTGGCCGCACCCTATAAGGGTTGCCTACGTATCCTTTCCTAAGGAATCAGGCCAAACGTAGCTCTCTTGAGTGTCCTACTCCAGTAATTATGGGTAGTACTTCTTAAGTTGGTCAAGATTTTTCATGTTTGAGAACTCATTGCCATCCATATTAGTCAGTTTTGCAGCACCTCTTGATAGGATAGTTTTGACAATATATGGCCTAGACCAATTAGGTCTAAACTTGCCTCTTAGGTCTAAAACATTTTTTATTAATGCTTTTAACACCAAGTCTCCTACTTTAATATTCCTTTTCTTGACTTTCTTGTTGAAGTGTCTAGCCATACGAGTTTGATAACATTGAGTATGATGTAGAGCCTCTAGTTGCTTGTCATCAAGTAGATTTAGCTCTTCATATCTCGCCCTAGTCCATTCTACTTCATTGAGTTTACTTTCTAACGCGATGCGTAGGGAAGGTATTTCTAGCTCTATAGGTTGTACGACATCCATCCCATAGACTAAGGAAAATGACGTATTCCCACAGAGCAAAGTGGAGTATGTCAGACCAATCTTTGTAATTTTTTGTCATCTTCTTGATGATTGTTTTTAAATTTTTATTAGTTGCCTCAACTGCACCATTTGCCAGAGGTTTGTATTGAGGCGAATGATGGTGTTGAAAGCCATACTTTTGTAACAATTCTTTACATTCTGCTTGAAAGTGAGTTCCATTGTCACTTATCATTTCATGTGGGACTCCTTATCGACAAATACTGTTTCTTTCGATAAAGAGTGCTACATGTTTTGCGGTGAGTTTAGCATATGATTTTGCTTCAACCCATTTAGTGAAGTAATTAATTGCTTCTAATATGTATTCATGGCCTCCTGTTCCAAGAGGAGTAATTCTTCCAATAATATCTATTCCCCATGTTGAGAATGTCCATGGTGATATATAGATGTAAAGGAGAGACGGAGGAACATGTTGCAATTTAGCATATATTTGGCATTTAGGGCATCTTTTGACATATTGATCAGTCCCTATTCATTGTAGTCCAATAATACCCTTTGCGCATTGTCTTTTGGACTAGCATTTTGCCATTTATATGTGTTATACATACCCTTTCATGGACTATTCTCATAGCCCTTTTGGCTTCCTTTTTGCCTACACATAGAAGAGCTCAACTTTTAGGTACCCTTTTGTGTAACTCGTCATTAATGAGCACATATTGGGAAGCCAAAAGTCTTAAGGCTCTTTTTGCTCTTTTTTCAGCATGGGGTGGATATTCTCCCTTTGTGACATAGTTGAGAATGTCTGTATACCAAGGTTCTCCTTCTTCTTCTTCTTCTTGGGTTACTTCGTCATCCTCTATTGCTTTGATATAAGCCAGTTTATGCCTCTTTTTTGTTGTTAAGCACATTTTCTCAATTTCTGTAAGAATCCTAACCATTGAGGTTAGTCTTTCCAAGGCGTCAACAAATTGATATTCCTGTCTAGGTAGATATGTGGATTCTACCTTTTCCAATTGGTTTGTAAGAGTTTCCAAGTAGGCTTGATAAGGGGCCAAGCTTTCACTCCTTACTTTCCATCTCTTGGAAATTTGATTGATGATTAATGAAGAGTCCCTGAAAATTCAAAGTTTCTTTACTCCCAACGCCAATGCTGTTTCGAGGACTACCACACATACTTTGTATTCTACAGCGTTGTTGGTAACGTTGAAATCTAGCTTTATGGAGATTGGAACATGTTCTTCTGTTGGTGATACCAATAGTACTCCTACACCACATCCCTTTTGGTTTGAGGCTCCGTCGAAGTAGAGAGTCCAAGTATCATATTCTGTGACCATCAAGTCTTCGTCTGGAAACTCATTCTCGTGTACAAGAATGGAATCTTCTATCGGAAAATCCACCATGAAATCTGAAACCACGTATCCTTTAATAGCCTTTTGAGGCATGAACCTTACATCTAATTGGGCTAAGTTAACTATCCATCTTGATATTCGCCCACTTAGTGTAGATTTCTCGAAAAGATACTTGAGTGGATCCATTTGAGATACTACAAAGACTGTATGAACGAGTATGTAATGTCTTAACTTGGTTGTGGCCCAATTTCTCAAGTGGTGTATAGCGTATTTCATACTCGAGCATCTTTTTACTTAGATAGTAGATGACGTTCTCCTTTCCTTCTACTTCTTATGCGAGCATAGCCCCCATTGTCTCTTTGGTGACCATTAAGTACAACCTAATAAGGATACTTGGGAGTGCTGGTGCTAATACAGGAGGGTTAGCGAGATAGACTTTGATCTTCTCAAAGGCTTTTTGACACTCATTGTCCCATATTACTGCCACATTCTTTAAGCTTTTTGAATATTGGTTCACATATTTTTGTCAATTTAGATATGAACCTACTTATGTATTGCAGCCGACCAATGAATCCTCGAATTTGCTTTTCGGTTTTGGGCGGTGGCATTGACATGATTGCTTTGATCTTGGTTGGGTCTATCTCTATTCCTCTAAAGCTAATGATGTATCCCAAGAGTTTTCCTAAGATGACTCCAAAAGCACACTTGGATGGGTTCAACCTCATGTTGTATTTTCTTAACCTTTCAAAGAATTTTCTTAGAGCTACCAAATTTCCTGTTCGATCCTTTGATTTCACAATCATGTCATCTATATAGACTTTGACTTCCTTGTGCATCATGTCATGGAGTAAAGCAGTTGCTGCTCGTTAGTAAGTGACACCCACGTTTTTCTATCCGAATGGCATTACCGTGTAACAGTAAGTGCCCTAAGGTGTTATGAACTTTGTCTTCTCCATGTCTTCTTCTTCCATGAGAATCTGATTGTACCCTGCGTATCCATCCATAAATGAGATAAGTGCGTGATTCGTTGTATTATCTACTAGAATATCGATGTGTGGTAAAGGGAAGTCGTCCTTTGGACTTGCCTTATTTAGATCTCGATAGTCGACACACATTCGTACCCTTCCATCCTTCTTCAGAACTGGGACTACATTTGCAACCCATTTGGGATATTTGGATACCCTGATAAAACCTGTTGTTGTTTGTTTTTGTACTTCTTCTTTTATTTTAAGGGCTATGCCGGGTTTCATTCTACGTAACTTTTTTTTTACAGGTTTCATTCCTAGAATTAGTGGAATTGTGTGTTGAGCTATTTCTCTATTAATGCCTGGCATATCTTCATATGAACAAGAGAATACATCGATAAATTCTTTTAATACATTAAAAAAATCGTTTCTTTCATCTTTATTAAGTGTTAGTCCGATTTTAACTTCTCTTTTAATGGTTAGATCTTTTGAGATATCAACCGTTTCAATATCCTCAATTATCGGTGTTTTATTTTTAAGTGTTTCCATTGCTTTAATTATTTCTTTGTCACTTTCATTGTTAGTTAAGCAATGCTCATCATCTTGAGTTAAAGAATTACACGAGGAGTAAGCAAAAGAAGACATGTTATTGAATTCAGAAACCATTACATCAAATAAGTGATGTCCGTTGGGACTTGATTATTAACTATTCTAGGGGAAGGTGCTAAAGAAGAAGAACTAGGAGAGGGTGCTATGACTAAAGACTTAGAAAACTCGATAGGGGAAGACTTTGACTCGGACTTTGACTCAGACAATTCTTTCAACATTGGTCCTTGTCCGGTTGTTATGGAGATCTTTCTTCCACTTGGAGTAGTCACCTTCACAATTTTTCGCCATCCTTGAACTAGACCCTCTGCTGGAGTGATAAGTTTGGAAGGATCAAAGTTATCACCCTGTAGTACTGTTTGAATGAGCAAGGAGCTGTCTTCGATATGCATTGGCTCATTCTTTTCATACCCAAAGAGGAGTCCCATGACATTAAAGTCAAAGCATGGGGGTGATTTTTTCTTATGGATGGGAGTTGGAACATCATCTAGAAAGTTACAATCCAAAAATATTTCAAACCCAGGTTGTCTTATCCCATTTTTGACAAAGGGTTCAGGAAATTCATAGCATGGATAATCCTCTCCCTCTTTTATGAATTGTCCATTTAGGGTAAGAGGATAATGATCCATTGGGATTTCTTTCTTTTGGGTACGAGCATTTGCTTTTTCCCGAGCTCGCTTAAGATCTTTCGGAGTCGAGTTAAAACCAAGCTCAAAAGTGTCCAATTTAGGGAGGCCTGGTAGTCCCATTTGCTTTGCTATCCCTTTCTTCTTTCCGAGGGTCATTCCAGGAAAGTGACCCTGTTTCTTGAGGATATTATTTACTGTCATGTTATAGTGGAGGTCATAGTGAAGAGGGGTCCTTTCATCCTCCTCAATTAAGGAGACTTCTTCGTTAAAGCCCCACAAGTCTTCGTCATCTTCATCGTGCTCCACATTTATTATGGGATTCTCGATAGCCTTGATTCTCGTTGTTGAATCATATATCGTGACAGGGATTCCTCCAACTATGGAGGCGAGTGTTGTCATAGGCTCCTATTCCCTTTGTAGACAAAGATAAGTCTTCATCTTTTGTCCCTAACATTCTCGCAGTTCGGAGTGGACAGACATTAATTGCTGATCCATTATCTATAAGAGTCATTGGGACATTTATTCTCTTGCAGATTACGGTGAGATTTAATGCTTTGTTATTCTTATCACCCTCTAGAGGTAAGTCTTTGTCAGAAAAGGTGATCAAATTAATGGGACTAGGAAGATCACTCGTGAGAAAGTTAGCTAACACCTCAGGAGTGGTTTCAAAATCTATTCCAATTTTGTCCAAAGAATTCATTACTGCCAACCTATGTTGATGGATGTAGCTAAGAGTTTCCATAAATTCATATCAACTTTAGTCTTCTTTAATTTCTTGACAACATCGTTGTCTTCTATGATAGGTATGGGAACTTGCTGAGTGGTAGGAATAGGTTGTTTCACAGTAATGGGAGGTTGCATTCTCCAGGATCTTGTGAGGGCATCTACGGGTGAATCTTTTTCATCCCAAATGTCGTCCACTCGATATATCGTGAAGAGTGGGGTCTCTTTTATATCCTTGAGGTAGACATCCTTATTGTAATTGTCCTAAACTTCATTAATAGTAGCATCTTTCTCTTGTATAATTTAGACTATCTTTTTATCATCAATCAATTTCTGAATTAAATCCTTAAATTTAAAACAGTGTTCTATTGTGTGTCCCCCTGATTGGTGATATGGACAGTAGAACCTATCCGTTATTTTTAGTGATTTAAATGGTCTCGGTTTGAGAGGTTTAATCTTCCCTCTCTCAGAGAGCATTTTGAACATATTTGCATAGGTGGTCCCAATTGGAGTGTAGGGCTTATGGCTCCTTTTGGGTGTTTCAACTACTTGAAGTAAGAATGGTATCTTTGTAGTTGGTGTAACCTCTTTGTTGACATGTTTATTTCGTTCTCGTTCAAGAACTCTTCCACATACGCCTACCAATTTCTATACCGAATATACGAGGAACAATATATCTTCTTTAGTGGGCAATTGTTGCATTGGGGACGGTTCACTCATGGCGTTGAAGAATACTTCTTCTTCTTCTTCTTCTTCTTCTTCTTCTTATTCTTCTTCTTCTTCTTCTTCTTCTTCTTCTTCTTCTTCTTCTTCTTCTTCTTCTTCTTCTTCTTCTTCTTCTTCTTCTTCTTCTTCTTCTTCTTCTTCTTCTTCTTCTTCTTCTTCTTCTTCTTCTTCTTCTTCTTCTTCTTCTTCTTCTTCTTCTTCTTCTTCTTCTTCTTCTTCTTCTTCTTCTTCTTCTTCTTCTTCTTCTTCTTCTTCTTCTTCTTCTTCTTCTTCAAGGGCATGAGTTTCTTCGACTAGTTTGATCAAAGATGAGGGATCAATAGAATTGTCCTCATCAGAGATAGCCAAGGAGTTAGAAAGTGGTGAACTGTTGATGCTTGGCTTCTTGCTTGCAGGAGGCACTGGGAATTTATTGTTGTCGATAAAGTCCTGGATATCTTCCTTTAGCTTCTAGCAATTCTCAGTAAGATGGCCCCTACCTTGATGGTATTTACAGTGTGCATTGTGGTTCCAATAAGCCGTTCTCTTTTCGACTGGTGGATCCCCAAATGGTCCAATAGGAGTTATAAGACCTTTTGCATGAAGACGGTCAAATGCAGTGAGATTACTCATACCAATAGGAGTAAAGTTTCTCCTAAATGGTTTCTTTTTCCCTTGATTGTTCATAGCAAGGACTTCATTCAGATTAAAGGTGCTAACATTATTAGAGTGGGTGGTTTTGGAAGAAGAAGGATTGTCGTTCTTCTTTCCTTTCTAGCCACTGTTAGAGTTAGTGTTAGCAGCTTTTTGCTGTACAAAGTCGTCTTCAATACTAATCCCAATGTCATAGACAACCTTGAAAGTATTTAAGTTGCTTTGATACTTGAGATGTTTAGAATATTTTTCCTGGAGATTCTTTGTCAACAATCTCACAGATTCCTTTTTAGTAAGTACCTCAATCATCTTAGCAGAGATTTCCATCTACTTATTAAAAAAAGAAGTAAAACCTTCATTCTCTATTTGTTTAAGTATCTCAAGTTCCCTATGATCAGTTTCAACTTGAATATTACACTTGTATCTATCAATAAAAGCGTTTACAATGGCATCCCAAGTAGAGGTTTTCTTTTTGTCAAGGGAAAAGAACCATTGTTGCCGAATAGTTTCGAGTGATAAAGAAAACAATGTATGAAAAATTTTCTTATCTATCGCCTTAATATTAATTATTTTCTCGAACGCTCTTAAGTGGAAGTAAGGATTGTTTGTTGCCTTGAACTTAGGGATTGAACTTCTGCGGAAGACGTTCCTTGTCCGCTAAGACCCCTTGTGATCTAATGCCCTGGAATCTATAGTCATTGGATATTTTTCTCAAGCTTTCTTGCATGAGCTCCATTTGTTTTTGCCTCACAGGGTCATTGAATTGAAGAGCTATACTCTTAATCAATTCATCTAGGTTGGCCACATCCTTCTTGAGTTCATTAACTTCTTCTTGAGATGCGACGATCTTCTTAGCTTTTGTTTTCCAAGTGAAGGGTTTGTCAAAAAGGAGTATTTGAACGAATGTATTTTCTTTAATTAACCGCCCTCTTTTCTTGACCAAGCTCTATAAATTAAACCATTTATTTGTTTTAATGATTTAACTAAAATTTGACTTTGACAAAAAGCAAAAATAGGGTGTATTTTTGAGGAAGGGTTTAAACAAGTATGGTTTAATTGGAGGATTAATATCCGACTTACCCCCCTTAAAAAAACGGAAAATACGCGCATAAAAGATTCTCTAGACTTGGTCAAAAGGTGACATATAATGTGTGTGCTTTAATGGTGAATGTGAGTGACATACTTTGACTCTTGTGTGAGACCATGAGACTATGTTCCTAGACTCAATTTAGGACTGAACATGATTATTGTCATTTATAAATCAACTAAATTGTATTAGCAAATTTATTAGATAGACTCGTCGTGAAGAATCGAAAAAAACTACAAGCTGTCGTCAGACGACAGGACTGTCGCCAGACGCTAAGAGTCAGCGCCTGACGACGAGATCGTCGTCCGGCGCTAATCTCTAGCGCGTGGCGCCATAGTCCAAATCTCTTCGCCATTCTGGAACATCGATCTGGGACTATTTCTAGTATTTTGCTCTAAAGGGACAAGCCTAAAAGTCATACTAAACCAAGTTTAATCAATTTATTTAGACTTTAATCATTTATTAATTAAGTAATTAAATTACCAAATTCCTTTAGTCATTAATTAATTTATTTAACTCATTCACAAGTCAAATAAACGATTAAGGGAAACACATATATAAAATATGCACAACAAATAATGCACAAGTAGTCATATAGTCACAATATGATGCAATGAGTTTGCAACCTAACCATGACCCTAGTTCTCTAAAGTTCAGGGTATGGGTTAGTCAAAGAGGGTTTATGGTTATGAGTTCGGATGCACTGCGTGGAAGCCTTACCTTTGGAAGGTTTGGCGCGTGTGACCGGGACCCCGCGAGTTAAACTCGCTTCCATGGTTTAGTGAATTCAACAAACTCGAATGTACCCTTTGTTGACAGAAGAGTTCTATGGCCGTATGTCGAACACATATGGGTTTCAGAAAAAAGGGAAAAACTCAATTAGGAAGTAAAACCCAGCAAAAAGTACTAGAAAACTAATCGAAACAAGAAGGTAGATTTTCGGCTCAGTATTGGAAGAATTTGGCGCGAGAAAATAGCGTCGTTGCCAGAGGCTGGCACTGTCGCCAGGAGACAGTGCCATCGTTTGGCGCTGACGCTGTTCTCTGAGCGCTAATTCCTACATGCCTCGACAGCCTTCTCTTCTTTAATTTTCCAGTTTTTTCGTAGCATTATTTTGACTTTAGCTGTGAAAGATATTCCTTTAATTCCTACGTGTAAAAATCCTATGTTTTTGACGCATTACGGATGGTCTTTCCAATGCGGACCTTTTCATGCTTATGCCAATAATGTTAATCAAAATTACGCATATGAAATACTTAGAACAATTTCGAGTCTTATCCACTCATTCTAAATCATTGCCAAAATAAGTTTTAGGAATTAAAATAGAAATCCTCCCCAGCGGAGTCGCCAAAAAAAATATGGAATATTTCAAGACATCCTACACTTGAGCCCCATTGTGATCATACACTTAAGCATGGTGGCGTTCAAAGGGAAGGAAGCAAGAGTAAAAGAGCCGCCAACAAGTTTTAGGAACTTGTAAACCTTTCATTGGGTGAAGGTGTAATATCCCGTATTTTCATACTTATTTTCTAATTAATTTATTAAGAATTATTTTATAAAAAGGGTATTTTAGTAAGTTCATTATTTGGAGCCAAAATAATATTTTAATTTTGGCACCAACTATAAGTATTTAATCATTTGAATAATTAATTATTTTCATATTTCTAAATTAATAATATAGGTTTAATTATCTTTTTTTAAGGTCGGTCCATATTTTATTATACTACCTTTTTCAAGAGAAATATCTAATATACATTATGTATTTAACTAATTTTATATTATCTAAAATATTTATTTATTCTATTATTTTATTATTATTTTCGTTTTTATATTTAAAAAAAATTAATAATAATAGTGAAACGTGATTTGATCATGTTTTGAAGAGTGATTGTTATCACTTTAGTTTGTTAATTATTATATTTTAAATTAACCTCTAATTCTCTTCTTCATTATCTCATTTTGTTCCTATCTTTCTTCTCCCAACCATATGTATATCCATTTAAATTTTCTTATCTTTTAACCCAACTATTATTCTAGACTTAATTTGATTCAAGTACCTTAACAACCCGAAAAACTTATCACATTTTCAAGTAATCATGTCACGCCTTAATCTCTATCCTTTCTACACCCTCAACACTATAAGTAGACCCTTAATTCTTCCCACTTATTCACACCAATTCTCTACTTTTCTTCTCCTCTTTTTACACAAATCATCTCGTTTATCTTTGAAGCCAATTGTCGGACACTTCTGGTCAGTTTTTGGGGTATTGGCGTTTCACAGAAGATTGTTCCTCTCAAACAATTCTTGAGGTTAGGCTTAAGAGCACCCAATTTGGAGTTATATCAAAGGAGTTACAGCCTTTGCAAGTTCTGCCTATTCTTTCCAACGCAAATCCAATTCTTCTCTTTTCCTTGGTTTCTTATCTTTTCTTATTCTCTTCTCTTATTCAATTATTATTATTATTATTATTATTATTATTATTATTATTATTATTATTATTATTATTATTGTTATTATTATTATTGTTATTATTATTATTGTTATTTTGTCTAGGAAAGACTCGCCTCAACGTCGTAGGTAACTTTTTTGGGAGACGCGGGCTCGACCGTCCTATAATCATGATTCAAGTACATATCTGTTATTTTCGAAAATTAAAAGAATTGAAATTATTTGAAACTTGAGTATACGATTATGTGTGCATTAAATTTGGTGTTAAAACACCTTAGGGAATGGTATGGTTGGGTGATCTTGAGTTATGCTTGGTTTATTGTGTTATGAATTGCTTATTGCAAATGGATTTTGAATTGAATTGTTTGTGTGATTCGACATTGAATTAATTGTTTTGAATGTGTGTGCGAAACAGATGAAAATGATTGATGAAATGATACAGAATTACTTTAACTTGCATTACTTGAAAGATAATGGATTCACAGTTAGTGAGTTCATAACTGGAATTGTCATTCTGGCCTTAACCCTTTGTGAGAAGTATAATTTGGATATGTGATATGTGGCAAGTATCTGGATCATACGAGTGTTACATGTGGTCAATATGGTTGAGTTGTTATTTTTGAAATTAAAGGATTTGATGACTTCTATGGGATAAAGAGGTTATTTTGGATTGTTATCATGAATATATTTGGAGGATTTGTGTTATCAAGTCTTTCCTAATTTTTGGAATATGATTACATTGATCAAGGAAATATTATTTGTGGTAATGATGAGTTGAACTATTTCTGTATAAGTGTTGGAGTGAGGTATCTATTTTTGGGAGATAAAAAATGGATATTAGCATTAATTTATGATAGTTTGTATCTAATGGTGGAAAGTATCCATATGGTATAAGGATGAGTATCGTGGTTATTATTCAAAGCAAAAAGGATGATGGTTGAATATTTGAAGAAACTTAATACAAAAGTTAGAGGATTTTGAGTCAATTCAAGTGAAAGGATGTATTTGAGATAAAGGTATTTGTTTTAAATCGAAGTTTATTTTGAAGAAATAATATCTTGTGAGGGGATTTAATGAAGTTAATTAAAAGAATTACTGTTTGGATGGTTACTCAAAGGATTTTACTCTAAGGGATTGACGACAAAGTTAATTGATATAGAGAAGTTATTAATGATGGAATAATCAATGATTGCATTGAGATATTAATGAATTGCCTTAAAGATGATTTATAGATTTTAACAACCAAATTAAGGTATTTGAAGTTATGAGAAAAGATGATCGAGTTTTTAAATGTTTAAAACGAAGTATTATGAAGTAACCAAGAGTTAATGATTACGATTTAGGATGTATTACCAAGATTTATGAATGTGTTTGGGAAGTTGTTAATATTTTTGGAGGATACCTTGAGACAAGTTGCTAATCTACGAGCGATAAGAGGGTCAAGATAAGATGTGTTCCTTTTATGCTTAGTACCCACGACAGTGTTTTCTATGAAGTTGAATATGTGATTATTGAGTTTCTTTATGAAAAAGTAAGACTTTTATTGAAACAAGTATTTTATTACAAGTATGTAAAATGAATTTTCAAATGCACGATTTTCAAAATAAAGTTTTGTATTCTTTGTTTCTAAATAATTTTTTAGATTGAAAACTTTCATAGATCTTTTAAAATAATTTATTAATTTTTTTTTATTTCAGTTCATACTTTGTAATTATATATATACGAGACTTTTACAACAATTTCTCCTAATGTAAGTGTAATTATACGTATAATACTAGTATTTCCATAGAGGGAGATTTGGGGGTGTTACAGAAGGTTATACCCCTTAACGATCCAGGAGATCGTTAACTCCAATAGGTCTGAAACCATGACTGGAAGTTCGGGGATGAAGGTACAAATCCAACCAAAAAGAGACTAAATCTGCCCTAAAAATAGGCCTTTACTTTATTCTTCTCGTATTCATGTGCGCTTTCTGACTAACGTACAATCAATAAGTTTACCCTGAACCTGTTTATCTATGTTGGTTGAATATTAATTCACAAATAAATCTATAATTGGCGATCTCTTAAATTATAATCATATTAACCTAAACAAGATTATTATCTTATTAAACATGATTACAAGCACAAATTCCCTTTAAACATGCATAAAAGGTGTGATCAAGCAATAAATAACAAGCAACATAATAACAATCATAACAATTATAACCATAAAAGCAATAATCATAATTAAAATAATCATGTTAAAGCATAAGATTATTAGCAAGATCCTAGACATGATACTAACAAGATAAATAACAAACCCTAGCATGTCACTAAATAATAAAGATCAAATAGTCCTAACATGATACTAACATGATATTAGGAAAGGAAATAGGAAGCATCATAATAATCATACTTGATATTAGAAATTTTAGTTATTACCTTAAACATGATATTAGGAAGCAATAAAACATCCTAACATGATACTAGGAATCAACAAAATAATCTAAGCATGATTTCTATATCAAAGGATCGATAAAACAATTAAAGTACTTACTTCGATGCCTCATATCTCTTTCTAATAACAAAATACACACGTTAGTAGCTTCAAGGAAAGTAATAAACAAACAATTAAATTAAATAATTGAGATAGAGATTTGGGACCAAACCCTCAGAAATTACCAACCTTTCACGTCTAGGGCGAAGGCAACTTAGAACTTGGCTAGGTGTGCCTAGAACTAATAAGAGAGGAATTTTGAGAGAGGGAAGGTTTAGAAAAAGAAGAGAGAGAGAAAGCTTCTAGATTTTAGAGAGAGAGAAAGATTGATGATTATAGATGATTTCAATACGGAGAAATACGACCCCTTTTTTATAGGAAAAATAGCACAGGATCAAAGAAAACAATATTCGGAATAAAATACCTCATGTCGCCAACGACAGGAGTCAGCCCCAGACGACAGCTGCAGCGCCAAGCGACGACTCTGTCGTCTCGCGCTGGTTCAAAAGTAGAACGCGCTTTTATGCGCGGAATCACCTTTTAAACCGTTTACAGGTAATTCTGTGTCCAAGAAGATTTGAAATAATATTTAATATATTTTATTCAAAATAAAACATCTTTTAAAAATATAATTATCAATCCTAATATTATTAGAATCAAAGAGAACCTTCTAGTATTCCTAGAAGATTGAAATCAATCCTAATCACTTTAGGAATAATAATTAATACGCCCTCCTCTAGATCATTGGGCCGCATTTAAAATCATTGGGACTAATTTAATTTAATCCATAACTCCCTCATTATTCATCGAAATTGGGCTTATAATATATCATTGAAAAACTCTTTCAAGCCCAATCCATCTACACTACTATATAACCCTTATCATGGACCAAACCAAATTGGACTGGCTATTTTTTATAAATAGGGTAAGAAAAGAAATATTTTTGAAAACAGAAAGAGAAATATTTCAATAAAAACATCCTCATCACTAGAATTTTCACACTTTCACTTCGTTCGATAATCAAATGACGTGAATGGTATTCATCGCTGGGTTTGGTTTTGCGGAGATACATTTGGGTGTCTACAGATGATCGAGCCCGTGTCTCCCAAGAAAGTTACCTACGACGTTGAGACGAGCCTTTCCTAGACAGAGAGTCGTACCCATTATAGGCCTCCGTAGAGAACTCGAGCATACGTTTCTGATTCATCTTTCCACAAATAGGAAAATAGTTTTATATAAAAACCAAGCTTTTGACTTTCATACAAATGCGAAACTGTATCTATCCTATATGCCCTTCTTAAGTCTACTCACAATTTTTATTATTACTCCAATTTTAATCTTTTTAGGACCGTTGAAACTAATACCACTTTGTAACACCACCAAATCTCCCTTTACGGAAATACCAGTATAATACGTATAATTATACCGTAGAGATAGAATTGGGCGTATTATCGCCGCGTGATTACGCAAGGTTACTCAAAATACTTTATTCAAAAACAAAACTTGCAGCGGAAACTTAACTTTCTTTTATTAATACCTATAAAAATAGTAACATTGTTATGATTACTCAAAACAAAGACAAGACCAACATTCTTAAACTAGGTGAAGCAAATCCCGGGACTCCTATATGCTCATTCATGACTCCACCTAAAAATAGTCAACACTGCTTACCATTACGGTAAATAGGGCGAACCAAAACAAATAAGAAATACGGATTAGCAAAATATGCTAAGTACGATAAGTGCAAGATAGTGTAAACTCAATTTATTTGCAAACATGCTTTTAAAACCAATTCCAATAATTAATCCAATATATTAAAAACTCATTATTCCAAAACCGATATTCAAAATAATAGTTAATAAAACCAATTCCTTTATTAAGAACCAATTCCTTTTAATCTAATTCCTTACCCAAGTGTGCACACCCCAAGCTAGTCTCCTTATGTTACAAGGCTATTCTTGAGAAAAGGCCCGATCATACAAAGTCCGAGGCCTTATCAATAAACCAAATCCGCATAGTGGGATTACTAATATGCTTATAAATCGTTAATAATAATAATTCAATAGTTCTATATATCCTTTTAATATCCAATAGTTCCAATATAATTCAAAATCCTTTTTAATTAATTCCACATGTTTTCAAAATCAAACCTCATAAATAAATACTTGAGAATAGAATCTCATATTAATAACTTTTAAAAATTAACAACTCTTCCTTGAAAAACCTTTATTTAATTAAACAAACCTTTTTAAAATCAATTCCTGTATTTAAACACGATAAGTAATCCAAACCATTCAAAACATAATTTAAAAATCAGTTATTTAAAATACTTTTATAAAATGAATACCTTCAAACATATTTATTTCAAAATCATAATTCAAATTAGTTTAATTCAATCACTAATCAAATCATGTAAAACATGTTATTCAAACCAATCACTTTCAAAGGTAACTAGCGACCTAAACGTACCTTGATCCTTGCTATAAAAACTACACAAAAAGAACCTCAAGAACCTTGATCGAACACACCCTACAAATAAATATAACCTTAATCAATATAAGGTTAACAAATAATTAAAAACCCCAAACTATATGTACATGAGCCTTTTAAATTAATTTCTCATAAACATCATTAAAAATCTGATTTTATATAATTAAAACTACTCATAATAGTTATTTATAAATCCCCCATAATAATAATAATTGAATAAGAGAAGAGAATAAGAAAAGATAAGAAACCAAGGAAAAGAGAAGAATTGGATTTGCGTTGGAAAGAATAGGCAGAACTTGCAGAGGCTATAACTCCTTTGATATAACTCCGAATTAATTAGGTGATTCTTGAGCCTAACCTCAAGGATTTTTCGAGAGGAACAATCTTCTTTGAAACGACAATACCCCAAAAATTGACAAGAAGTGCCTGAAAATTGGCTTCAAAGATAAACGGGATAATTTGTGTAAAATTGAGGAGAAGAAAAGAAGAGAATTGATGTGAAGAATGTGAGAGGTATGAAGGGGTATTTATAGGCTAGCTCATGAAAGAATTATGGCAAGAGAATATGGGAAGAATTATAGCAAGTAGGGTTTGTTAAGGTGAGTAAAAGATTTGATATTAAGGAAAAGATTTAAGGAAAGTTTTGATATTAAGGTGGTTGTGTATACTTGAATATGGAAGGTATGTATGTCATGATAAATAATAATGAAATTAGCATTACTTGGGGAATAATTAAGAAGAATGATTGGCAAGAAAATATGATGCTTAGATATTAAAAAGATGGAGAATTAGAATTAAGGAAAATAAGATATTTTGGGAGATAATTAAAAATATAATTTTACCAATTAAACTCCCCAAAAATAATTCAATAGGGCCGAAAATATTGAGCTAACCATAGCTCAAATTTTTGGACTCCTATAAATATATTTAGGAAGATTTTGCTCGTTTTTTTAAGGAATAAAATAATTGTGTAAATAATATAGAATAATTAATTAACTAAATACCAATTATTCACCAACAAAATTACTAAGAAAAATCAGATTTCCTACACATAGGAAATTCGAAATTCCTAGCTAACTAATGGGAATTTTCAGTCATATTAATTAATTAATAAAATATAGTTTTTGCCTTAAATAAAATATCCAAAATATATAAATAATCCGGTTTTAAATAGGATAAATGGATAATAAATCTTATCCAAAATAATGATTAGTTTTCAAAATGCTTTTGGCGCTAAAATTCAAACATTATTTTGGCTCCAAATAATAAATTTGCTAAAATACCTTTTTTATAAAATACTTCTTAATTAATTAATTAGAAAATACGTATGAAAATAGGGGGTATTACAGTTAATTTCTAACTTATTAGAAAATTTATAGGATTCAATCTAAAACTTTGGTGAATTCTATGCCTATATGGGGTTATTGCATCAAACACTGAGTTTCAAGGCGCTTCCAAAGCCCTTTGATTATCTTAATCTTACTCCAACTTTTCAGAAGTTTTGCGAGTAATGAATTCTCTTTTGAGGCATTTGTAAAGTTCTTTTGAGTATTTTTTATCAAGTACTCTTACGAAGCCCTTTTAAGGTCTTCCGAGTTTCTCATTTCTAGTTTGGTTCTAATCTCGATGGTTATCGAGTTTATTTTTCTCCCAATTGTCGTATTGGAAATGTGTTACTTTCCAGAAAGATACCACTTAATGCAACAAACATTATGTTCTCAATTAGGTTGTGGAAGTAATGCCCGTAATCTCCTTTGAATGCTTACAAAGAGACATGTATATTGTCTTTGGGTAAAAGTTTGTTATGAAACAAACAGTTAGCTCCCACATTGAGCTATTTTAGTCTTTAATAAGCCATTAAACTCCCAATAAGCCACCTAGCTCTTGCCAAGCTAGTGAGCTCCCACTAAGTCACTTAGCTTCCACTGAGCCAGTGAGCTCCCACTGAGGCTAAAAGTTTAAGACATATACTAGAGAAGACGTTTAAAAGTTATTTCTATCCATAACTGATTATGGTGTCCTTTCTTAGCTTCGACAACTTTTTTAGTGTAACATTAGTCATTTATGAAAATCGTTAACATTTTTATAGGAAGGGATGTGATCTATCATTGTTCGAGTCATTTTCAAATTGCATCGAGGTCTCCATGAAGACACACTATGTTCTTTATGGAGTTTTTATGAAAATTTTAAATTTTATAACTTTAAGATGGTCACGCTTGGCTCAAGAAAATCACGCTCGATCTAATCTAGACATTTTCATATCTTGCTAAGTTGATTATGTACTTCATTGAACTCTTGAGCTACTCAAGGTCATGTTTGTTCACACTTGATGAATATAGCCATGTTCTTTCAAATTTTTTGTGAAACTTTGAAGTAATTGAATATTCTTTAGCGTTTGGAGTCAATATATATGCAAAGAACAATATCTCTTTACTTTGTCGGTTTTTAACAAGTAAGACTTGCTTATCTTAGAACATAGATCAACTACCAAGAGCCTATATAGCCTTGAGTACGTTCTTGTTAATGTGACATTGCTAAAGATATTCGAAAACAAATCACGCTTATGATTTGAACTTTTGTGAGTTATCATGTTAGGGAAATATTTGTATATAATCAAGCATTCTTGACTCATGGTTTAGAAAACAATGCCGTTCAAACAAATTTGCAACTATTGCTCTTTACTTTGAATGTGAGTCTTTCCATGTGTAAACAAATTGCTTGCTGATTATGGAACACAATAACCATTTATTTGTTCCAGCCTCAGCTTTAAAGGTCTTCAAACAAATCATACTACCTTACAACTGATGTAGCACCACTTGCTTCATTCTAAGCTTGTAAGTCAATAACTTAGCTTATCTTTAATAGTTTGAGGTCACTTTCAAGTGTAGTACACAAGGAGTATCTGATACTTGTGAAGATAATGACTTGCTAAGTTAATTAGCATAACATTAACTCTTTAGTAGAAATGGAATCTTATTCCTTTTCTATGTCCCTTATTTCCTATATTTCTTATTTATACTTCATCTCATAAAATTAAAGAATCATTTCTTTAAGAGTCTTTGACTTTTATACTTTGTTAGGCATGATTAAGCATCTAGTCCACCGTATAACAAAGTTCTATCTTTTCCTTTAATTCATACTTGAATAAATACATTAATGAGTTTTACTCACCAGCGTATAAAACGAAAAGATATTTTGGCTGTCAAACATTGACAATTTTGAGTTTCCAACTCAATATTTCAGGTTTGTCAAAACTACCTAGTATTTTGAATACATGATGTCCAACCGTCCTTTCGGACTTTGTTATAAAAGTCATTTATAAGAATTTTATTATAGAAATGCTACTTTTCTTTGACAACCATTCTAAAATATTTCCCTTACCAATCATTGGAAAACAATACAGTTTGGTTTGGAATTCTACAAATATAAGTGCAAAGTATAACTATTTAGAAACAAAATAACATAATAAGTTTGAAATTTAAAGCATTATCATGCAAACTTAATCTTATTAAGCATCTTATCCACACATTAAATTTGTCCCCATTTGGTGAGAATAAGGCAATTCCAGGGTCCAAAGAATCAATGAGGGATTAAGCATGTTTTGGCTTGTCTTAACACTGAAAATTCTAAGGTAAACAACCTTTGCTAATGGCTCAAAGCCACTCTTAGTTTGATCAATCGTCGCATCTAATGCTCTCTCAACAATTTATCTACTTTGTCACGACATGTTAAGACTCCATCACTCATATCATTGAGTATAACCAAAACCAACTTGCATAACCGGTATGCCTTACGTATCCTAAGAAGTAATAGTGATGCCTCGCTTTGGCGTAGCCCATCACTACTCTTAATAGGTCGATAAGTGTTGTTTTGGAATGACAATTTTTCTCGATATTTTAGGGACCTAGGGTTTCTATGTTGGTTGATTTAAGTGAACTTAATTAATCATCGCAACATTCAAAATCATAAACGTGCATCTAACATATAATTCACATATATATAAGGAAAATTTAGAAATAATAATCCCCGCTTTCATCAATTTTGGTATAATAATCCCAAATTTGTTTTTGGTAAATAGAGATTTTATTACCAAAGTAAACAAATTAAAGCTTAGAGAGTTAATGCTTTCAAAAGCTTAGAAAAACTCACCTCAAACACCAAAGAACAAATAGGCCATACAACCATAAAACCAGTTCTAAAGTCAAACCTAGCAACCTTCTGTGAAGGGTTGTAGGATGACAAAGAACAACTACTGGACTCAAGCAACTGGCAACCTTCTAGGAAGGGTTCCAGAAGCAAGGACAAGATAAAGAACCTAATAAAAACTCCAAAGACACCAGCAAACACAACAGAACTACAATAACAGCTAATGTCTATCAACATCAGAACACCTGCAAGCAACTCTGAAAACAATATCCCTAAAAACAACCTCTATAGGCAAACAAACTCCTGAATAAACAGTATTGTTCTTTAGAATCCAGATAACATAAACTGTTTCAGCAAGAAACATCATATGCAGCCTACCAGCAGCTCTAGATTTCCAGCAAAATCTGATGCTCCAGCTGACTTCTTGACAAAAAGGTTGTACTACTTTCATGCACTTCAAAAGAGTTAACACCTTTTGCCAATCTTGTTTAGAATATGAGAATTTAAAGAACAAATGTTGAGTACTCTCAACAACATTCACACACAACACACAAGTTTTATCACACACCATATTCCAAGTTGTCATCCTGTCTTTAGTAACAAGCCTATTATGAAAAGCCATCCACAGAATAAAAACACTTTTTGGAGAAGCTGCATTGCTGCAGACAAGTCTTCTTCAATAGGTTTTAGGAGCTTGAGGTCTAAGAAGCCTATAATGTTTTTTAATGTGCATTCCATTTCCATGCTTTACTTTATCCCACCCTCCTATATCAACAATAACTTGTCTTCATTTTAGGATCCTTTTCAGAACCCAAGAACGTTTTTGAGGAACAAGAGCTTCCCAAACATCCCTATTCTTGAAATAGTAAATGTGAATTCATTTCACCCATAAAGAATAAGCTTTTTGAGTAATATCCCATAAAAGCTTAGTGATAGCAAAAATGTTCCACTCAGGGAGAGAAATCACATTCTAGCTACAACTAACTTTAGACAGACAGACTGTGTTCTAGGAAACTAAGGCTTTCCTAGAGGGATTTCACTTCCTAGTCCAAAGAAAAGCTCTGAACCTAGCTTCAATCTCTTACAAAATCTTCTTAGGCAACACAAAATCTGAGACTAGTATGTATGAATACCAAAAAGGACACTCTTGACCAATTGGAGCCTACCAGCATATGAAAGGTGCTTAGTAGTCCAACCAGTAATTCTACAAGTAACTCTATCAACTAAAGTTTGCAATGACCAATAGTAAGCTTCTTTGAGGAGAGAGGCACCCCAAGATACCTAAAAGGGATAGTTCTAGGAGAAACTCCAAGAACATGGAGGAGAACAGTTTGATCAGTTTCATTTACCCCACCAAAGTAAGCTTCACTCTTTTCCAATTTTGCAAACAACCTGAGGCCTCAGAGAACTTAGAGAACGCCTCGAACAAAAGCTGAACAGATATTTCATCATCTCCAGAGAACATAAGGAGATCATCTGCAAACATCAAATCAATGAGCTGCATTTTTTCACATCTAGGGTGATAGTTGAAATCAGGAATATCCTTCAACTTATGCAAGCGTCTTGACAAATATTACATTCCAAGAGCGAAGAGGAAAGGAGAAATAGGATCCCCCAGCCTAAGCCCTTTTGTTGCAGGAAAAGAAGAAGCAGGCACCCCATTAATAAGAATAGAGAATGAGATTGTAGAAAGACAATTCATAATCCAAGAAATAAAGATACCAGGGAAACCTAACTCTTCCATGACTGTTTTCAAGAAACTCCATAAAATAGAGTCATAAGCCTTTTTCAAGTCCACTTTAAGCATACACCTTGGGGTTAAGAACTTGTTTGTATACCCTTTAAAGAGCTTAGTTGCCAGCAGGATATTATCACCAATGTGCTTCCCAGGAATAAAGCCTGCCTAAGCATCATCTACTACCTCTCCAATTACCATAGCTAACCTTGATGTCAAGATTTTAGATATAATCTTGTAAAAAACTAAACAACAAGCAATAGGTCTAAAATCCTTGGCATTAGAGGGATTATTGACAGGCTAAAGTCGTATCACCTAATCAAAAGTATTACCTAAGTCCTCTAACTAATGTAGATAGGGAAGTAGGGTCGAATCCATAGGGAAACAAGTCTTTCTATTCCTAATTAATTAATATAATCTAGATTATCAAGTAACTAATTTGTTGTTATAAAAAGGGAGCTAACTACGAAGATCAAGTTTAGGGAGAAAATAAAAAATAAGAAGGACTCATAGGTTCACCAATAATTAATATTCCGGGATAAAGCATAACAACCAATAATTAACATTGCACAAATAACATGATTAACAAGCTCTCGCAATTTATTAACCAATATGGATCTAATAGGCTCTCGCAATTTATTAGATCTAAGTTCCTATTGAAAATAACCTTTAATATCAAATTAATATCTGCTCGATTCATCAATTCAATATTGCTATACTTTTACAATCAAATCACATCTGCTCGATTCATAATCCAATTGTAAAGAATTAAAACAATTCAAAAATAAATTATCATGCAATATTAATAATCAACAATTACAAATTATCCCTTCATATTAATTATGGATTCCCATAAACCCTAGAATTTAACTACTCGGACATAATTAAAACTAAACTAATCAAAGCAATTAAACAAGTCATGAATAAACAAAGTAATAAAATTGCTGAAATTAATAAAATAAGAAATTGTTACCAAAGTAATCGGAATTAAAGAGTTGAGTCAAGAACAAGAGTGAGTTGTAAAAGAGAGAAAACTAGAGAGAGAAATAATCTAAGTAGAGAAAGAAAGTCTAAGAGAAGAGGTACTAAGCAAAAGCATTAAAATTGTACTTAAACAATAACTAACATTACTCCTAATTAGAAACTAAGAAATCACCGAAGATGCTTCACCAGAAACACGCGCCCGATCGGGCCCGCCTTTTTCTTCGCACACCCTTCTGAGCAGCCGCGCCCGATCGAGCCAATGCTCACCTGATTGGGCCCGGCTTCTCCTTGAAGCTTGGAACTTTGATTGGGCTTACTTCTTAACCCAATCCGGATATCCACCTAGGGTCTTGAATACTCAGTCCAACGCACGTATTCCACAAGTTGAGCTCTTAATCACTGGCTTGATGTCTCTAACTAGCCTTGGACTTAAAAAACGGTTGCGCTCCTCTAATGTCCGTAGTTGCTCCATAAAACCCGGGAAAATGCTCCTAAAGTGTAATTCTCTACAAAACTCAACCAAAACTACGAAAACACTAGAAAACACCAATTAGTAATAAAAGTAGATATAAAGAGCCAAAAACACTACTAATTATAACCAAGGGACGGGGGTAAAATACTATATAAATTAGACACATCAAACTCCCCCAAGCCAAACCTTTTCTTGTTCCTAAGCAAAGAGCTCATCAATGAATACATAAAACATGCTTCACCCAAAATAATCGAAATTAAGAACCAACATTTCAAGGCAAATCTAATAAACATGCTTCAATGTCATTCATTTAATCACTCTTCCTCCCCAACAATTGTCAAGTAGAGCAAACCACATGAGTATATAGAATTGAAGACTAGTGCTCACACACTCAACTCTCATTTATGTGGCGAGTAAAAGATGTACTCGATCGCTCTCCTTCCCAACCCCTTGTATGTGAACAATGCCCTCCCAAACTCACAACACTCATGTGTTTAAAAAGATATACACTCAACCTACTAGTCGACTCAAAATATGTCAAATCATAACTTGCATTGATAAACAACACTTTCACATTCATACAACTCTATGCACAAAGGTCGGAAGGTCTTTAAATCTTGTAAGGTATGGCTAGGGTAAAGGGTAGGAAACATTTAGGAAAATGTGGGAGAAAAGCCATGCTTAAGGGAGCCATATCCTAACAAAACCCAAGGTAAAAAACAAACAATGACCAAATCATCTCCAATCATAACTTAACTCCACAAAAGTTTACCAAACAATGCCATACATAACAACAATCCCAACACTTACACATTCACTCACAAAAATATGATAATAAAGAATTAGAGTGAAATAAAACAAACTTTGAACTCATTCTTTTTTTTTTTTCAAACTTGAACTTCTTTTTTTTTTTTTTTGAATTCTTTTCTCTTTTTTTTTCATGAGCAACCTTCACATAGAACATTTTAATATTTGAAACAATTTTTTTTTTCTTTTGGTCTTTTTTTTCTTCTTATCTCACATTGGAAATTTTTTCATCCATGATCAACAAACTATCAACAATTTTTCCAACCACAATCAAAAGAACAAACACTCTTCTTTTATTCCCACATTTTGCAAATAATATGCACATCACAACTCCCTCACCTCACCAACTAATAGCTCCCCCAAGCTAAGCTTGGGACTAATAACCAATGGGGATCATATAAGCTTGTAATGTGGCTAAATAATCAATAACAGGACACAAGCAACAACATGGGTAGAAAGAAGGGAACAAATGTATCTAATATCGTCTGAAGGCTACCTAAAAGAACAAATGCCTGCATCCTCCTCAATATGCATAATATTAAGCCATACAAACATTACTCATAGTTGCAAACCAATACTCAAATTCACTAACATACCAGGAACTATCACACAATTCCTAACCAAATCAACTAGTTAAACACTATATTCACAAATACTTTTTTAAAATTGACGCATGTTTAGGCATCCGAACAATCAAACTTCAAATCACGATCAACAAATTCACAATGCTCATTGTCATATACCAAGAATCAAAACAATATTTTTCCAGTATGGGGCACATGGAAGCATGATTTACTATTCATTGGAACGTATTTTTGGTTTTTTTTTATTTTTCAATTTTTTTTGTATTTTTCATATAGGAAAGCAATAAAAAATACACTAGAAAGCAAATAAATCTATACTAGAAAGCAATAAATAGAGAAAAGAGATAGAGAGAGATAGAGAGAGAGAGAGAGTTACCATATGCACAAGATCATCTCCCCCAAGCCAAATCAAGCAATGCCCTCATTGACTTGGGGGTGTAGCTAGGAGTAGCTACTCCTCATCATCATCCTCATCCATCCTCGAGTAGCCTCCACCATGGCTAGAGCCGGCACCTCCATGGCTGAAACCAACGCCACCACAACCCGAACCACCTGCAAAGTAGTTAGGGTCCACATTCCCCCTTATCCCACCAAAAAGAGCATCGGCCCCATAACCATGGATCGAAGAATAGTCCACATAACTACCATAGGCACCAGGTGTGGAATACCCTCCTTGGGGGTATTGAAACCAATCGGGAACAAGAGCCTCGGGGGGAATATCCCCTCGGCGGGCATAATCATCATACATGGGGTATAAACCCCTCCCTAGGTTTCTCTCCACATACCCAACCCTTCTATCTAGAGAACCTACTCTAGTGTCAAGGTTTTGCACTAAACCCTCTACTCTTCCTTAAGTCCTCTCAATCTTATCGAGTTGGCTCCTAAAAGTCGAAAAGTCATATGGGGCATGAGGGTCAATGTTATAATCAACGGAAAAGGTAGGGATGTCATGTGTGTAGGGTTAAGGTGGTTGTTGGAATTGAGGTTATAGGTGGGGTGGGGTATGGTGAGCCGCTTGAGCCTCCCCTTGATCATCTAACTCGAATGTATAGGAAGGCTTACCCTTCTCAAACTTAGTCAAGGTGGGTTGGGTAGCTTAAAGGCTTTGTCTCTCCTACCTAACTCTCGGTAGATTATCTACCATGTCCCACCACCCATGGGTTTGATCCAATTAAGGCCTCCTAGGTAAGCAAGGTCCATAAGGGTAAAACCTTCTACTTTCCTATAGTCGGTAGGGGTGAAACCTAGATTTTTGACCGCAATGTGGGTAACCAACTTACCAAAATAGATAGGTTCCCTAGACCTACCCCCTTCGGCCGCATTGGCCGCCCGTTGGAAGTGTTGGGCTATCCTATGCAGGATGTTCAATTTTTCGCCTCTAAGGATCACATAGGAGGCCAACAACTCTAGCTCATCCCTCCTTACATTAGCCGGTTCATGCCTCCTAAAGATGGTGAGGCAAACAAACCGTTTCCAAAATTTTTGCACGGGATGTTGAATCCAAGTTCCCTTGGCATGTTTGAGGTTAGTTAAATCCTCACCGGTGAGTTTTTTTTATAGACCACGGCAATATGGTCTTAGGAAGGTTCAATGAATTTTTCCGATTTTAACTCAAACAATTTACCAAATTCTTTCAAAGTTATTCTCACATCATTGTTAAGCAATCGGAATTGAACATGAGTAATCAAAGTATTAGATTTAATCACATTAAAACTAGAAATAAATTCCAAAGTCAAATAATCATAAGTATCATAATGCATTTGAAAGAAACCACTCATTCCAATACCCTTAAATAATTTTTCTACCGATTTATCAATTCCTAATCCTGACAATGTAGGATGATGCACAAAGCGAGTAGAAATTACCTGCCTCTGAATGAGGTAAAGCATCCTAGCCCGTTGTTCGGTTGAGGTGATCACCACCTTGCTCCACCCCGGAATTTGGAGTTCCGGGTAAACCATTTAGGGGTGAAAGTAAATTGGATAAAAACCGAAAACCGAACCAATCCAAACCGAATAAGCAATTCGGTTCGGTTTTTTTTTCGGTTTTTGGATTGGATCGGTTTGAAAAAAAAGAAACCGAAATATTTCGGTGTGGATTCGGTTTTGGAATTCGAAAAACCGAAAACCGAACCGAAACTTATAAGCCCACTAATCCAGCCCATTTTATGACATATATATATCAAAAACCCTAGATCTTTTCATCCCCTCTTTTCCCATTTCCCTTTCACGGTTTCACTTTCCCTCACCAAAACCCTAGATTTTCCCTCTTCTCTCCCTCACCACCTCACTCCGTCCGTCCACCACCAGTCTGGTACTTCGGTATCTCACCGCCGCTCAACGCTCACCAGTCACCACCACGTTCTGATTCAGTCAAAGGTAAGAATACCTTCTCTTTTCAGATTTCACTTCTCTTTTCCTACTTCTCTTCGATTTTGCGAATTTGATGTTTTTCTATGTTCGAAATGGTAATATTCCCTTGTGAATTAGTGAATTTGATGTTTTATAGTTCGAATTGGTGAATTTTCCTTTGTCCAATTGTCCCTAGATTTCCTTTATTTTGTTCGAAAACTTCAAATTGGTGATAGATTGATTGTTTGGTGATATTTGATGTTCGAATTGGTGATAGATTGATTGTTTGGTGATAATTGATGTTCTCCCATAGCCTCTGTTTGATATGTTTTAATAACAACAATTATTATATGATAATTTTTTTCATTATTTCATGTATATTATGTAACTTGTTTTTTTTGTTTCTGTTGTTAGACTTAAGAAATTTGACACAATTGGTGGTGGTCAAAATAACCAAGACTTGGTTGAGCTTGATTGAACGGTTGAAGAGTTGAAGCTGCCAACCAATTAAGCTGTTGCCATTGTTTCATTAAGCTGCTGCCAATTGAATTAAGTTGCTGCTAGTTGGACTCTTAATTCATTTTTAAGATTTCTATTATGTCTGTAATTTTATTCTAACGGTTGGAATGTTTTTTTTTTTATTATTATGCTATTACTTAATGTGATAAATATTAGTCTTAAAGACTTTAGTTTTTTCTTAAAATTTTGTTCAGGAAACGTACAAAATTTTGGCCTTTAAACTGACTAAAACAATAGGCCCAAATAAAAGCCCAAATTTAAGGCCCAAAATGACAGCCCAAAAAAAATTTGGTTTGCATTGGATTCATTTTTCAAAACCGAATTATTTCGGTTTGGATTGGATTGGATTGAATCCAAATTTGGTTTGGATTTGGTTTCAAAAATCTTAAACCGAAATAATTCGGTTTGGATTTAGTTTGGAGTAAAATCCAAACCGAATACCGAACTTTCACCCCTAAAACCATTGGTGGTTGTTGTTGCCTTGAAATTTCACCCCTTTGTTGCCTAGATCTCTGGGAAGCCATTTGAGTAGGAATTTGATGAATTTGTAGCTTTATATCTCTTAGGGTTTTCACAAATGTTGAGAAAAAGTGGGAAAAATTGTATGGAGAATGTAGAGGAAGGTGAAAGGATGAGGACTATGTGACAATTTATGAGTTTTGATGGGAGAATTTGAGGAGATCTTGAAGAGAAGGTGAGTTTAAAGGTATGAAAATGGAGTTTAGAGAGAGATAGAGTGAATGAAGAAGATGAAGTAAGGAGGAAAGAAGAGAAGGGAGGAGAAAATGAGGTTAAGTAACAAGGCCTAATTTAGGCGCGCCCGATCGGGCGAATTACATGATTCTCAAAGCTGAATTTGCACACCCGATCGGGCGCGAACTCGAAGTATTTTTCTCCATCCAATTCGCCCAATCGGGCGAGATTCGCCCGACATATCTTTCTGTCTTCACTCGATTTCTCCATAATTGCGCCCGATCGGGCGCCTTTGCCCGATCGGGCGAATTTCCCTTGAATTTCTTTCCTCACTTGCGTGCCTAATTGGTCAAGCGTCGCCCGATCAGGTGATTAGAGCTCCAAAAATTCTTCACTTGGGCGCCCGATCGGGCGAATTTGTGCTCGATTTCATGTTAATTCTTGATTGTTATGCTTTATCCTGCAATATTAATTATTTGTGAACCTGTGACCCTAGGCCTTCTTATTAATGATTTTCTCCCTAAACTTGATCTTCGTAATTAGTTCCCTTTTTATAACAACAAATTGGTTACTTGAAATTCTAGATTACATTAATTAATTAGGAATAGAAAGACTTGTTTCCCTGTGGATTTGACCCTACCTCCCTATCTACATTGGTTAGAGGACTTAGGTAATACTTTTGATAAGGTGATACGCCTTTAGCTTGTAAAAATTTGGCGCCGTTGCCGGAGAAATGATTTTATTTTTATTTTCTGATTATTTTTGTAGTCTAGATTATCCCCTCTTGTCTCAAAGAATGTTAATTGTATGAGGCAATTCTCATATTTGTCTTTTAGTTTTTTGTTTATGCCCAGGTGTTCCAGATAAAGCTTTTATAGAGGAATGTAGTGCTTTATTGCAAAATAAAGTATTTTGATTATTGTAGTCCTTTCGGACAAATTTTTGCTCGATCAGGTGAGTTAAAGCTCCAAATATCATGATACCTAGTATTTTGAATACATGATGTCCAACCGTCCTTTCGGACTTTGTTATAAAAGTCATTTATAAGAATTTTATTATAGAAATGCTTACTTTTCTTTGACAACCATTCTCAAATATTTCCCTTACCAATCATTGGAAAACAATACAGTTTGGTTTGGAATTCTACAAATATAAGTGCAAAGTATAACTATTTAGAAACAAAATAACATAATAAGTTTGAAATTTAAAGCATTATCATGCAAACTTAATCTTTTTAAGCATCTTATCCACACATTAAATTTGTCCCCATTTGGTGAGAATAAGGAAATTCCAGGGTCCCAAGAATCAATGAGGGATTAAGCATGTTTTAGCTTGTCTTAACACTCAAAATTCTAAGGTAAACAACCTTTGCTAATGGCTCAAAGCCACTCTTAGTTTGATCAATCGTCGCATCTAATGCTCTCTCAATAATTTATCTACTTTGTCACGACATGTTAAGACTCCATCACTCATATCATTGAGTATAACCAAAACCAACTTGCATAACCGGTATGCCTTACGTATCCTAAGAAGTAATAGTGATGCCTCGCTTTGGCGTAGCCCATCACTACTCTTAATAGGTCGATAAGTGTTGTTTTGGAATGGCAATTTTTCTCGATATTTTAGGGACCTAGGGTTTCTATGTTGGTTGATTTAAGTGAACTTAATTAATCATCGCAACATTCAAAATCGTAAACGTGCATCTAACATATAATTCACATATATATAAGGAAAATTTAGAAATAATAATCCCCGCTTTCATCAATTTTGGTAGAATAATCCCAAATTTGTTTTTGGTAAACAGAGATTTTATTACCAAAGTAAACAAATTAAAGCTTAGAGAGTTAATGCTTTCAAAAGCTTAGCAAAAACTCACCTCAAACACCAAAGACCAAGTAGGCCATACAACCATAAAACCAGTTCTAAAGTCAAACCTAGAAACCTTCTGTGAAGGGTTATAGGATGACAAAGAACAACTACTGGACTCAAGCAACTGACAACCTTCTCATAAGGGTTCCAGAAGCAAGGACAAGGTAAAGAACCTAATAAAAACTCCAAAGACACCAGCAAACACAACACAACTACAATAACAACTAATGTCTATCAACAGCAGAACACCTGCAAGCAACTCTGAAAACAATATCCCTAAAAACAACCTCTATAGGCAAACAAACTCCTGAATAAACAGTATTGTTCTTTAGAATCCAGATAACATAAACTGTTTCAGCAAGAAACATCATATGAAACCTACCAGCAGCTCTAGATTTCCTGCAAAATCTAATGCTCCAGCTGACTTCTTGACAATAAGGTTTGACTACTTTTCTGCACTTCAAAAGAGTTAACACCTTTTGCCAAATTTGTTTAGAATATGAGCATTCAAAGAACAAATGTTGAGTACTCTCAACAGCATTCACACACAGCACACAAGTTGTATCACATAACATATTGCAAGTTGTCATCCTGTCTTTAGTAACAAGCTTATTATGCAAAGCCATCCTCAGAATAAAAACACTTTTTGGAGAAGCTGCATTGTTGCAGACAAGTCTTCTCCAATCTGTTTTAGGAGCTTGAGGTCTAAGAAGCCAATAAGGTTTTTTAATTTGCATTCTATTTCCATGCTTTACTTTATCCCACCCTCCTATATCAACAATAACTTGTCTGCATTTTCTGGACCCAAGAACGTTTTTGAGGAACAAGATCTTCCCAAACATCCCTATTCTTGAAATAGTAAATATGAACCCATTTCATCCATAAAGAATCAGCTTTATGAGTAATATCCCATAAAAGCTTAGTGATTGCAAAAATGTTCCACTCAGGGAGAGAAATCAAATTTCAGCTACCAATAACTTTTGGCAGACAGAATGTGTTCAAGGCTACTAAGGATTTCCTTGAAGAATTTGACTTCTTTGTCAAAAGAAAAGCTCTGAACCTAGCTTCAATCTCTTTCAAAATCTTCTTAGGCAACACAAAAATCTGAGACTAGCAAGTTTGAACACCAAAAAGGACACTGTTGACCAATTGGAGCCTACCTGCATATGAAAGGTGCTTAGAGTCCAACCAGTAAGTCTACAAGTAACTCTATCAAGTACAGTTTGCAATGACCAATAGTAAGCTTCTTAGAGGAGAGAGGCACCCTAAGATACTTAAAAGGGATAGTTCTAGGAGAAAATCTAAGAACCTAGAGGAGAACAGTTTGATAAATTTCATTTACCCCACCTAAGTATGGTTCACTCTTATCCAAATTTGCAGACAACCCTGAGGCCTCATAAAACTTAGAGAATGCTTGGAACAAAAGTTGAACAGATATTTCATCATCTTTAGAGAACATAAGGAGATCATCTGCAAACATCAAATGAGTGAGCTGCGTTTTCTCACTTCTAAGGCGATAGTTGAAATCAAGAATATCCTTTAACTCATGCAAGCATCTTGACAAATATTCCATTCCAAGAGAAAAGAGGAAAGGAGAAATAGGATCCCCCTGCCTAAGCCCTTTTTTGTAGGAAAAGGAGAAGCAGGCACCCCTTTAATAAGAATAGAGAATGAGACTGTAGAAAGACAATTCATAATCCAAGAAACAAAGATACTAGGGAAACCTAACTCTTCCTTGACTGTTTTCATGAAACTCCATTCAATAGAGTCATAAGCCTTTTTCAAGTCCACTTTGAGCGTACTCCTTGGGGTTATGAACTTGTTTGTATACCCTTTAATGAGCTCAGTTGCCAGCAGGATATTATCACCAATGTGCTTCCCAGGAATAAAGCCAGCCTGTGCATCATCTTCTACCTCTCCAATTACCATAGCTAACCTTGCTATCAAGATTTTAGATATAATCTTGTACAGAACAGAACAACAAGCAATAGGTCTAAAATCCTTCGCATAAGAGGGATTATTGACAGGCTAAAGTCATATCACCTAGTCAAAAGTATTACCTAAGTCCTCTAACTAATGTAGATAGGGAAGTAGGGTCGAATACACAGGGAAACAAGTCTTTTTTATTCCTAATTAATTAATATAATCTAGATTATCAAGTATCCAATTTGTTGTTATAAAAAGGGAGCTAACTACGAAGATCAAGTTTAGGGAGATAATCAATAATAAGAAGGCCTAGGGTCACAGGTTCACCAATAATTAATTTTTCGGGATAAAGCATAACAATCAATAATAAACATTGCACAAATAACATGATTAACAAGCTCTCGCAATTTATTAACCAACATGAATCTGACAGGCTCTCACAATTTATTAGATCTAAGTTCCTATTGAAAATAGCATTTAATATCAAATTAACATCTGCTCGATTCATCAATTCAATATTTCTATACTTTTATAATCAAATCACATCTGCTCGATTCATAATCCAATTGTAAAGAATTAAAACAATTCTATAAGAAATTATCATGCAATATTAATAATCAACAATAACAAATTATCCCTTCATATTAATTATGGATCCCCATAAACCCTTAAATTAAACTACTCGGACATAATTAACACAAAACTAATCAAAGAAATTAAACAAGTCATGAAGAAACAAAGTAATAAAATAGCCGAAATTAATAAAATAAGAAATTGTTACCAGAGTAATCGGAATTAAAGAGTTGAGTCAAGAATAAGAGTGAGTTGTAAGAGAGAGAAAACTAGAGAGAGAAATAATTGAAGTAGAGAGAGAAAGTCTAAGAGAAGAGGTACTAACCAAAAGCATTAAAATCGTACTTAAACATTAATCTAAAATTACTCCTAATTAGAAACTAAGAAATCGCCGAAGATGCTTCCCTAGAAACACGCGCCCGATCGGGCCCGCCTTTTTCTTCGCACATCCTTCAGAGCACCCACGCCCGATCGAGCCAATGCTCACCCGATCAGACCTATCTTCTCCTTGAAGCTTGGATCTTTGATTGGGCTTACTTCTTAGCCCAATCCAGATATCCACCTAGGGTCTTGAATACTCGGTCCAACGCTCGTATTCCACAAGTCAAGCCCTTAATCACCGGCTTGATGACTCTAACCGGCCTTGGGCTTAAAAAAAAGGTCGTGCTCCTCCTATGTCCGTAGTTGCTCCATAAAACCCGGGAAAATGCTCTAAAAGTGCAATTCCCTACAAAACTCAACCAGAACTACGAAAACACTAGAAAACACCAATTAGTAATAAAAGTTACTCTAAAGAGCCAAAAAAACTACTAATTATGACCAAGGGATAGGGGTAAATTACTATAAAAATTAGACACGTTAATTATGAACCTTAGGAATAAGAGTAACAGTTGTGCAATTACACTCTTTCTGCATTACACCCATCTCAAAAAATTGCAGAATAGCAATATAGATATCATGCTTGACAATATCCTAAGCTTTTTGAAAAAAGAAAGAATTGAACCCATCAATACCTGGAGCTTTTGATGTATCAATACCTTTCAGAGCCATATCAATATCATATAAAGAAATAGTGGCAATGAGAATTTGCTGAGCCTCTCTAGAAAGCTGCCTCCCTTTTCTCATGGTAATCAAATCAACAGCAGGTAAGGAAACAACTCTTTCTCCCATTATATTCTTATAAAACCTATAATCTCATTCTCAATCTCTTCTGGTTTCTTCAAAAGAACATGATTTCCATCAAAGATTGAATCAATCCTGTTCCTATTGTTCCTAGTTTTCATAACAACAAAGATGTAATGACTGTTAGAATCACCCAATTTCACCTAATAAACTCTAGATTTTTGTTGATAAATACTTTATTGAATATGCCCCTAATATTTGATCTTTTGAATATAGTCAGCTTCCTTGGCAACCAAATCTGGATCACGACACCTAGCAAGCAAGCGTTGAATTTCAAGAAGAGAGTTGTGAGCAACATCAATTCTAACCTCAATCTTTAACAAGCTTCAATTTTAACCAAACACATTTCATGGCATTACCAGATATAGAGCCTTGCCAAGCAGTCTTCACAGAATCCAAGAAAAGATCATGAGAAGCAAGACAGTTCAAAAATCTGAAAGGTCTAGCTTTACCAAGAGAAGAAGAGAAGATCTCAAAGAGAAGTGGAGTGTGATCAGAAAGGGAAGGAGGGACATAAATAGCTTCAACAAGCCCAAATTGATCAATCCAAGCTTGATTAACCTGACCTCTATTAATCCTTGTACAAGTTCTAAGCCCATCATGAGCTTTATTAGACCAAAAGAAAGGAAACCCTTTACTCTTAATCTCATCCAGTTCCATTTCATCAATAAACTGCTGGAAATCCCTAGTTTAATAATCAGTAACAACATTCCCATGAATCCTGTCTTCAGAATGAAGAACAGAATTGAAATCACCAGCACATAACCAAGAAATCCTAGGAGTAGATAAACTCCTAATTCCATCCCATAGAGCTTTCCTATCATGAATATAATGAAGCCCATACACAAAAGTACAACTGATTTGGGTAGCCAAATCCTTAGTACCGAGTAAATAGTGAATAATCTACTTATGAATAGAAATCACATCCAAAGTAACCCTATCATCTTTTCAGCCAACCCAAATTCTACCTTTGAGAGAGTGAGAAAGGTTAGTGATCCAAGACCATCCAATACCAATCTTCCTCTGCACATTAACAACATTCTTCAACTTGACTTTATTTTTAAAAAGACCAATTACATCACAATTATTTTGAGAAAGTAGCTTTTTGACAGTACCTACTTTATTGAGGTCATTAAGACCCCTAATGTTCCAAGTGATGATAATCATGACACAGAGGGGGATTACCATCACCTCCGATAGAATTAATAGTGAACCCTCCAGTCCATTCAACTCATCAGTCATTAGAGAAATATAGGCATTAGAAGTAGTAGTAACTGTAGCCTAAGTTCTAGTGTCTTGAGTTTTAGTTTTCCTACCCACAATTTTCCACCCATCATCTGAGTTATGATAAGCATAAGTTGCAGCAGGTGTAACAACAACTCCATGAACAGTTTTTTCAAAAATAGTATCAGTAGCAGCAGTTTATGAAGGTTTAGGAACCCAAACTTATTTAGTAACTGGTGCTGCAGGTTTAAGAACAGCTGACTTTGTAACCTAGTTCTGTTTTGCAGGAAAAGGTTTAGTAGCGCAATCATGTCCCTCCTTGTTGCAAGTAGAACAAAAAGGAGGAGTCCATTCATATATTACTTTCAATTCCAGCAACTCACTTGAAGGGCTTTTGACAAAAACAGTCTTAGGTAGAACCTTTGTCACATCTATCTTAATAAGAACCCTAACAAAAGATACCCTAAGCTACCTTGTTGTACACTCGTCAGCACAAATTGGAACTCCCAAGAGACTACCAATCCTGCTAAGAGTTTTAGCCCCCCAACAGTTTAACGGCAGATTTGGGAATTTGACCCAAAGAGGGACAATCCTTAAAATCTCAGCATTAAAATCAAATTTAGCACTCCAAGGTTTAATAATTGCAGGTTTGCCATAAAACATGTGAGGTCCAGCACAGAGAATAGTGTTTTTATCATAAACTGAACATAGATTAACAATAAAGTACCTATCATCATGCCAGAACACTTCAGGCTTTTGCACATTATTCCATAGTTGAGCAATATAACGTTGGACAACAACAATAGTAGGATAGAACTCAACAACATAGAAAACTAAAGCATTTAGCCATTTTATGTGACCTGCAGAGAGTTCAGATTCGTGCAATTGAGCAATTTGTTTGCCATCCTCCACTTTTGGGGCAACATAGGTTAGAGAAGCACAACATTCAGCTTTCCTTGGAACATCTATCTCCCTCAATAAGTGCAGGTTAAGGATCAGGAATAGTAGGCTCAGGTTAACCCCAAAATTTTCCAGAAATCAATGGAACAGTAACCCTATAGGCTTGAGTTACTGTTCAATTGGATCCTGATGTTGTGGCTTTACCAAAATTCTCAGCAAATAGTGCAATAGTCTCAGCATCACTTCTCAAAATAGGTCCCACCGCCAGATTAACAAGCGCCGACGCCGGAGTAACCAGCTCATCCACTTCATGAATCGAGCTGGGTGAAAAAGTAGTGCCAGAGTTCCTTAAATTCCTCAAAATTATATCAAAAGGTTCATGTGAAGTCGATTTTGTAGCTTGTTGAGGTGCTGGAGTATTCTTCTTCCTCTTTTGAGCCATTGGAGATCAGATTTGATGTAGTAAAACCATCAAAATCGAAGAACCAAGGAGAGGAGAGAGAATAGAGAAAGTCATCAAAAGTCAACGAAAGCTTTTATAATCCCAACTTTAGATTATACTGGAATAATCCGAACTTTGGGGGGTGTTCTTTTTCTTCAATCCCAAATACCGGTTACCAGTAGAAAGGGTTAAACTTTTTTTTTGTTAAAGTGACACGTATCACAAAATAATTGGTTAAAAATATTTTTAAAAAACACCAAAAAAATAATTTAAAAACAAGCAATTACCCAACCCTCCACTATTGCTCACCGGAGCCCCGTATCCCACCCACCGCCCTATCCCTCTTTCACTGTAAAACAACGCTAAGACCGCAAACCCTAACCCCGACTCTTTCCCACATCGCAAAACACCATCTCGAAACCCCTAATCCCAGCCCTACCCATTTTTGCAACCCCAGTTACATCTCATACCTTTCATCAAATCGAGAATTAGCAGTGCGTAGGGAGGGGAATTAGCGGCGCAGGGAAAGAGTACTAGTAAATCAGGGGGAAGGGGGAATTAATGACGTAAGGGTGGGGTATAAGCAGCGTAGGGGGAGGGGGAATTAGCAGCGCAAGGCGGTGATTTTTGGGGAAGAATTGGGCGGGTTTTTATTGGTTGTTTAGTGGGGGTTTCAGGGAGGAAGGGTGGTGATTTAGATGGTAGCGACTGGAGCGGCGACTAGGGTGGTGGTTGCGTGGGGGTCCGACAATGTTCGTGGCAGGGCGGGTAGTGACTAGGGTGGTGGTTGCGTGGGGGTCCGACTAGGCTGGGCTAGGTGGTTTTTTTTAAAAAAATAATTTTGTTTTTTGTTTTTTGCGTTATTTTTTTTATTTATGGACCAATCAGAATTTAACACTTGTTAAGTGACCTGATATAATAGGTCATTGACTTTTGTTAACCGGTTAGGGATTGAGGAAAAAGAAGACCCCCTAAAGTTTGGATTATTCCAGTATAATTCAAAGTTGTGATTATTATTTCTAATTTTTTCTATATATATAACCATAAATGTATATTTAAAATATAAATAATGATGCATTTGGCAACTAGCATGACCCCTTGAGTCTTCAAGTTTTCAAGGGACGTCTTTCGCAACTTCATGGCTTCGTCTTCCAAGAACCTCCGTCTTCAAGACAAAACAAAAATTATGCAAACATGACTAATCTAAATATTAAGGTACAAAATATTCAACGGTTCGCAGACCATATTTAGATTTACAAAAATACTCCACGGAACGTAGTATGTATTTTCTATCCTAATCAGGCCCCATAGTTTCCATTTTTATAAAACCTGCGGTAGTATATACATTCCATTCATCCATTCACTATTTGTGAATGCCCATGCAATTTATAAAGATTAATAAGTAACAAAGCACAAAACTGCGTAAACTAGTAAGAATTTAGGTCGTAATTCAATTAACACGCCTTATAAAAAACTAATCAAAGTTGTTTAATCGATTATGTAATTTAGTGCGATTAAAATTGAAGCTCCCACTAAGTTCCGCACCCATCTTAATTAATCCAATTAATTAAGCTGGTAAACACAAAATTTTTCCAAAATAAACTTTTTCCAGCCATTCGCACAGAGTAGCACGCATTGCGCGCACAGTTGGTGGCAACGAGCAGCAGTTGATATGTCCATTTTATATAGTAATTAACCCCCGTCCCTTGGTCATAATTAGTAGTGTTTTTGGCTCTTTCGAGCCACTTTTATTACTAATTGGTGTTTTCTAGTGTTTTCATAGTCTATATGGACTTTTGTAGGGAATTGCGCCTTTGGAGCATTTTCTCGGGTTTTTTCATGGAGCGACTACGAGAATTAGAAGAGCGCGACCATCTTTGAAGCCCAAGGCCAGTTAGAGTTATCGAGCCGGTGATTAAGGGCTCGGTAATTGGGATACCGAGGTACTTGGACCGAGTATTCAAGACCCGAAGAGGAAATCCGGATTGGGCCGAGGAATCAAGCCCAATCGAAGTCCGAGCCTCGAAGTGAAGCAAGGGCCCGATCGGGCAAGGATTAGCACGAGCGGGGGTGGCATGCATGGTGCTGGTGCGTGGCCTAAGGCGCGCCCGATCGTGCGAGCATCTAGCTCGATCGGGCGGCGCTGCTGAGAAGGGGCACAAAGAAAAAGGCACGCCCGATCGGGCGGCCTCTAGCCCTATCGGGCGCGTGTTATTATCAGACCTGATTAGTTTAGTTTAATTTTTGATTTGAGGAATGTTTAAGTACGAATTATGTACGTAATTTTTTATTACCCTCTTTTTTATATTTTTCTCTCTTTACTTAGAATATTTCTCTCTCTAAATTTCTCCCTCAACTTTGTTTTTTATTATTTTCATTAATACATATTTCCCTTGGTAACTATTTCTCTTCTCTTAATCTTAGTTGTTATTTTGTTCTTTTAATCATGTCTTGCTTTAGTGCTTTGATTTGTTTAATTTTTATTATGTGTGAGTAGTTCTATTTCTAGGGTTTATGGGGATCCTTAAATAATATGAAGGGGTAATTTATTGTTGTTAATTATCAATGCTAGATTAATTTCCTATTGATTGATTTAATGCTCTGTGACTAGATTAGGCCTGATTTTTCATGCATGAGTTTGACAATATTGATTCGAGAATCGACAAATGAGAATTGATGTTTAGGTCTAGTTTCAATAGGCGGATTAATTTATAAATGGTTAAGTCGAGATTCGAGAGATGAAATTTAATACCGGTAGATTAATTCTGTGATTGTAATAAGTAGCGAAAGCCCTTTACGATCTGGTTAATTGATGCATTGATGATTGACTATTATTGATTTTTGATATTGCATGATAATTTCTTATTGAATTGTTTTAAGGCTTTACAATTATGGCTTGTAAAAGTATAGCAATATTGAATTGATGAATCGAGCAGATGTTAATTTGATATTAGAGGCTATTTTCAATAGGAACTTAGATCTAGTAAATTGCGAGAGCCTGTTAGATCTATGTTGATTAATAAATTGCGAGAGCCTGTTTTTTTTTTTTGTTCTTTTTTTTGGAAAATATGATAAATTTTATTACCAAAAGGAAAAGTTACAACTTACAAGAGCTAAGTTATAACAAACACCAAACTCCACAAGACCTGAAAAAACAGGCCAACCAACCACCAAACTGTTCAAGCTCAATCTCCTGCCACCTTCTAGGAAGGGTTCAAGAGAAAGAGACAAGAACAACCTGAGCTCAATCTCCTGCCACCTTCTAGGAAGGGTTCTAGAAACTAAGCCAAGGAACACAAAACAAACACAGAGCAGGACAAACCTGCAAGCTAGAAACACCACTCATGCAGACTGTAAAAAAGAAAACCTCTACCTAGACTCAGCTGCAAAAGCAGCAGGACTAGACAACAGAAGGTAAAACACCAATTCAGAGAAAACAGCCAAGCTAAGCACCAGAACAAAGTGCTGACCTAAAAACCATCATTAACAGCAAAACAGACCAGCAACTGCATCAAAGACCAGCAACAACAGAACAGCAACAAACAACAACATTAGAAACCAGGAACAGCAGCAGATTTCAGCAACAGCAACAGAAAACAGCAACAGATTCAGCAACAGAATAAGATTCAGCTGACTTGCTGACCAGAACAGCAACAGAACAGCAACAACACAACAGAACAACAGTCAGCAACAACAACATAATTTAGCAACAACAACAGATTTCAGCAACAGCAAAAGACAAAAGCAACAACAGCAGAAACCAGCAGCAACACAGAATTCAACAACAACAACAAAAAAACAGCAACAACAACAAAAATCAACAACAACCTTCAGAATTCAAAAAACAGAATTCATAAATCAGCAACAGAGCAGGCAGAAATCAGAATTCAGCAACAAAAACCAGCAACATCAGCTGAAAAACAGAACAGCAGAAGTAGCTCCCTGATAAACCAACTAAGCAATCAAGTATTTGCTTCCCGCTGGGATTCTACAAGCTGAATGGAAGATAATATCCCTAACTAGGACATCAACAGGCTTGCAACAACCAGTGAACAAAATTACATTCCTCCGAATCCAAATATCATATACTGTTTCAGTGAAGGCTACATGGATCACTTTGTTTTTCAATCTGGAACTTGTGCAGATTTTCTTCAACCATTCAATCTCATCACCAAACTGCTTAACAGGCTTGGAAAAATGTAAGGTACTCAACACCTTGTTCCAAACCTGTCTAGAGTACTCACAATCAAAGAATAAGTGTTGAACATTTTCATTGCTATTCAAGCACAAGAAACACCTTGGATCACAAGAAATGTGCCATTGTAGCAACCTATCCTTAGTGACAAGCCTATCCCACAAAGCTATCCACAAGATATATACACTTTTAGGAGTTGCTAAGTTATTACAAATGACCCTCTTCCAAGGAACCTTAGGAACTTGAGACCTAATAGCGGCATAAAGCTTCTTAATTTTCATCTAATTTCCCTGTATGAAACCATCCCATCCCCCTTGATCATTCACAATATCTCTACAACTCAGAATCTTCTTCAAAAACCAAGAGCATTTAGCAGGGGTAGGAGTGGTCCAACAATCTTTATGCTTGAAATAATAGATATGGACCCACTTAACCCAAAGATTATCAACCTTGTGAGCAATATCCCAAAGTAACTTAGTGACAGCTGCTTTATTCCACTCAAGAAGAGAAAGCAAGTTCCAGCCACCACAGACTTTAGGAAGACAGACATACTTCCAAGAAACCAAAGATTTCTTAGCAGGGGCAGAGGATCCAGTCCAAGGAAAGCATCTGAATCTAGCCTCGATCTCTTTCAGAATTTTCTTTGGTAAGATAAAAATTTGAGCCCAATATGTCTGAATACTAAACAACACACTCTTCACCGACTGAAGCCTCCCAACATAGGACAAGTGTTTAGCCATTGACCCTTGGATTATAGCAGTCACCTTCTCCACCAAAGGTCTACACTGAGCAATAGTAAGCTTCTTGGAAGAGAGAGGGACCCCAAGATACCTAAAAGGAATAGAACCTTGAGAAACACCAAGAAGCTCTCCCAGCTCTGTCTGAACATCAACAGAAACTCTTCCAAAATAAACTTCAATTTTATCAAGATTAGCAGAAAGCCCGGAAGCACCAGAGAATTTCAAGAAAGCTTGGAAGAGAAGCTTAACATAAACACTATGAGCTCTAGAAAACATCAATAGATCATTAGCAAACATCATGTGAGTTAGGTTTAACTTTTAACATCTAGGATGAAAGTTAAAATCAAGAGTTAACCTAAGCTCATCAAGGCACCTGGAAAGGTATTCCATACCAATAGCAAAAAGAAAGGGAGACATAGGGTCACCTTGTCTTAAACCTTTCTTAGCTTCAAAAGGAGGGGCAGGAAAGCCATTAATAAGAATAGAATAAGAGATAGAAGTAAGACAAGTCCAGATCCAGCTAACAAATCTATGAGGGAAACCAAGCTCCTCCATAACAGTAATCAAGAATCCCCACTCAACTGAATCATAGGCTTTCTTCAAATCCACCTTAACCATGCATCTAGGCGAGATAAATTTTGTGATCATAGTCTTTGATCAATTCAGTTGCAAGAAGGATATTGTCACCAATGTGCTTGCCTGGAATGAAACCTGCTTGGGCATCATCAATGACCTCACCAATGATAGCAGCAAGTCTAGCAGTTATTACCTTAGAAATGAGCTTATAAACCACAGTGCAATAAGCTATAGGTCTAAAATCCTTAACATGGGAAGCATTAGGGATTTTAGGAACAAGAGTGATAGTTGTGCAATTCCATTGCTTAGGAAAGGTCCCTTTAGTAAAGAAATCAATAACACTAGCATATATATCATCTTTCACAATATGCCAAGCTCTCTTAATGAAAAAGGAGTTAAAGCCATCAATACCAGGAGCTTTAGTGTTATCAATTCCCTTAAGGGCAAGATCAATTTCAGCATGAGAAACAGGCTGAATGAGATAACTCTGAGCAACAGAGCTAAGCTGTTTACCCCTCCTCATAGTAACAAGGTCAACAACAGGAAGCTAAGGAGCCTGAGTCCCTAAAAGAGACTTATAGAAGGAGATAAATTTTTGAGAAATAACATCCGGATCCTTAAGCAAAACATGGTTAGAGTCAAAGATGGAGTCTATTCTATTCCTTGCTTGTCTATTCTTCATCACTGAGAAAAAATAATGAGAATTTCCATATCCAAGCTTAATCCAGTTAATTCTAGATTTTTGTTTGAAGATGCTTTCCTGAATATCATTCCAGTGTTTGACAACCTTAATAGCATCAGATTCTTTAGCATATAAATCCAAATCATCAGGATTCTAAGCCATTAAGTTCTGAATTCCAGCAAGCTCAACATTAGCTTGATCAATATTCTCCTCAATGTTGCCAAACTACTTGCTATTAAGAGGCTTGATACTAGACTTCACAGAATTAAGCTTCTGCTAAACAAAACTACCAGAACCCCAAGCCTCAGAAACAATATCAAGGAAATCAAGATGATTAGCAATAGTTTAGAAACCTGAAAGGTCTACCTTTCCCAGTAGGAGCAGAACAAATATCTAACAGAACTAGACTGTGATCAGATAAAGAAGGGGGGAGATAGACAGTCTCAACATGCCCATGAGAGGCCAGCCAAGCTTGGTTACCAAAGACTCTATCAATCCTTGAAAGAGTTCTAGGACCAGTGTGAGCCTTATTTGACCAAGAGTAGAAGGCTCCTTTGCTCTTGACCTCAGTGAGGCCCAAATTATCAACCAAACTCTGGAAATCTCTAGTTTCATAATCAGTAACATCAGTACCATGAAGCCTATCTGAAGTATGAAGAACAGTGTTAAAGTCACCAGCACAAAGCCAAGGAGAAAGCTGAATAGAGATGTTCCTAATCCCTTCCCACATAGGAAGCCTATCATGAAAAGAATGAAGCCCATAAATAACAGTGAGATGAATTTGATAGAAAGATCCTTAGAAAGGACAGAACAATGTATAAACTGCTCATGTATCTTCAAGACATTGGCAGTTACTCAATCTGCATTCCAACTAGGCCAAATCCTCCCTTTAAGAGGATGATCATAATTGCACACCCAAAGCCAAGAAGAGCCAAAATTCTTTTGATAACTGAAAACATTTTTTGATTTAACTTTTGTTTCAAGAAGGCCAATAACATCAACTGAATGGGAATGAAGCAAACTCTTTACAGAGGCAACTTTGCCAGGGTCATTCAGGCCCCTGACATTCCAAATAGAGTAAATCATGACACCAAAGGGGGATTAACCTCACCCCTGCTTGGATTTATAGTGAAATCACCTGCACCATCCATCTCATTTGCAAATAAAGCAACAAAAGCATTAGAGGTAGAGGCAGGCTGATGAACTCTAGTTTGCTGGCTTTTTGTCTTCCTTCTAACTATTCTCCACCCCTCATCTAATTTTGAGAAGTATGAACCTGTGGAGTAATGACAGATTTCCCATGAACAGAAGCATCAACATCAACAACAGGAGCAGGGGCTTGGCTAGCCTTAGGAACCCAGGCTTGCTTTTGCTTTGGAGCAACAGGAGCTGGCTGCTTAAGAACCTGCTTAGGCTTAGCAGGAGCAGGTTTAGTAGAGCAATCATGACCAACCTTGTTGCACTTAGAGCAGAAAGGTGGAGCCCACTCATACATTACCTTGAGCTCCAATAGTTCCTTTGAAGGACTCTCAACCAGGACAGAGTTAGGCATAGGCTTTGTAAAATCAATTTCAATTAGAACCCTAGCAAAAGACACTCTAAGCTGTCTAGTAGTACCCTCATCAACACAAATTGGCACTCCAAGCAAACTTCCAATACGGCTAAGAGTGTTAGATCCCCAACAATTAAGTGGGAGATTAGGAAACTTAACCCTGAGAGGAACAGTTCTCAGAATTTCAGCATTAAAATCAAATTTAGGACACCAAGGCTTAACTATTGCTGGTTTTCCAAGGAACATATGATGACCAGAACAAAGTACAGTATCTTTATCATCACTAGAACACAAATTAATGATAAAGTACCCATCATCATGCCAATAAACATCTAGTGTTTGCATATCACTCCATTGTTGGGCAATAAAATGAAGAACATCAGCAATAGTAGGGTAATAGCCAACCACATAGAAAACTAAAGCATTAGACCACTTTTTATTACCTGCATCAAGCTCGAATTCTTGCAATTGAGCAACTTGCTTCCCATCTTAAACTTTCGGAGCAACAAAGAACAAAGGAGCTCCTTTAGCAGCTAGTTTTCCAGAGAATGGAACAACACGATCCTCACCATCTTTATGTGCGTTCTGCTCCGGGGAAGGTATAGAATGATGAGCAGGAACTGTCGGCTCAGATCGATGCTCAGATCTTCCAGCAACCAATGGAACAGTAAACCCAGAAACCCTAGATAATGTTCCATTAGAAATCCTCGAATCTGGCCTACCAGTTGCTTCAGCTAATAGAGCAATAGTCTCGGCATCAGTTCTGGGAATAGCAACACATGCTGGATGCACCAATGCCGGCGCCGGAGTAACCAGTTCATCCACCTCCTGAATCGCACTAGGAACAAATGAAGTGCCTGAATTCCTCAAATCCTGCAAAATTGTGTCTAAATATTCATGAGTATTCTTCTACTGTACTACTTGAGGTGTAGAAGTGTTCTGCTTCTTATTCTTAGCCATCGAAATCCAAAATTGATGAAGAAACCGATCAAAGATGAAGAACCATGGAGAAGAGAGAGAAGAGAGAAAGTCAACGAAAGTCAAACCTCGTCATTTTTATTATTGATGGAAGGTATCCGACTTTCATTACGAGAGCTTGTTAATCATGTTATTTATGCAATGTCAATGATTGATTATTATGTTTTACCCTGGAGTATTATTTGTTGTTGAACCTATGCCCTAGATCCTTTTTATTATTGTTTTCTCCCTACTCTCAATCTTCGTAGTTTAGTTTATTATTCAAATATAAATATTGGTTACTTCATAATCTAGATTATATTAGTTAATTAGGAATTGAAAGACTTGTTTCCCTGTGGAGTTCGACCTTACTTCCCTATCTACTTTAGTTAAAGGACGTAGGTAATTATTTTTGATTAGGGGATACGACTTTACCCTGTCAAAATTAGGCGCCGTTGCAGGGGAAACGATTTTATTTTTATTTCTGATTATTTTTGTAGTCTAGGTTATTTTCTTTTTGTCTCAGAGAACATTAGCTTCTAGTTTTTGTTTATGCCCTAGTGTTCCAGATCAGGGTACATCCCATTCGATCCTGAGATCAAACGTTCCTTCCATAGACAAAAAAATCTCTACAAGCAAATCCTGGCGGATTCTGGTGATAATAGTAATAATCACCGCGATCCTCCGACTGGTTCCAGCGATTCAGAGGTATCATGAGACGCAGAATCAGAGATGGCGGTTCCAAAGAAGCTTAGTGATTACTCACAACCAAAGCTTACATATATTCCACATCTCACCCCTACTCCGGCTCTTGATGGATTTCAATTCGAAATTAAACCTTAATTTATAATGATGATAGAGAGGACGCAATTCAGTGGAGCTAAGGGTGAAGACCCGAATCTTCACATTGTCGACTATTGTCAATATTGTAATACCATCAGGCAAGCCGGGGTCACTCAAGACCAAATTAGGGAGATTCTCTTTCCCTTCTCTTTAACTGGAAAAGCTAAATTGTGGTTTAATGGCTTAAATAGAACTACACTTGGTATAACTGACTGGGAAACTCTTGTTTTGAATTTTTATAACAAGTATTATCCTGTAGAGAGAACAGCCGTACTACGGAGTCCTATTTAGAACTTTGCCCAAGAAGCCGATGAATCTTTATATGAGGCTTGGGAGAGGTTAAAGGACTTACAAAGAGAATGCCCTCACCATAATTTAGCACAATGGCATCCAAGCCTTTTATAATGGCATTGGAAATTCTTCCAGAATAATTTTAGATTCTGCAGCTAGTGGGAGATTTATGAATCTTAATGTTGATGATGTAGGTCAGGTTATTGAAGATATGACGATACACAATTCCCAATATGGGAATCCTAGAGGATTTGCTAGCAAGGGAAAACATAGTGTTGACTTTGTATCCTTTTTTCAAGCTCAACTGACCTCTATATGCCAAAAATTAGATAATCTTAGCACTGCCAATGTAGCTATGTTTTTGCAATTAATAATAATTCTAATGAGGCTTTCTGTGAAAATTGTGGTATTATAGGTCATTGGGAACAAGATTGCAGGAGTTCCGTGGAGCAAGTTAATGCCTTTCAAGCTTATAGGCAGAATAACCCATACTCCAACACCTACAATCGTAGGTATCAGAATCATCCGTACCTTTCCTACCGGAGTACTAATGTTCAAAATCCACAACCACAAGAACCACAGGCGCCACAACAACGACATCAGAATTATTATCATCCCAATGCTGGCCAGAAGAACCAACCACAACAAACCTCCTCATCTTTTGACCCTTCTCTGGTGGAAATTAGAGCGATGTTGGTTAATATGCAAAAGCACATGGAGAGTAGAGATGCGACAATTGATCAAATTCTAGCACATAATAAAATTGTAGATAATCAAATTGCGCAACTTTCCGCTACTCTACAAGCCCGCCAACAGGAAGCTCTGCCGGCACAGCCGACCAGGCCTACGGATTAAGCATATGCAATTACTCTAAGGAGTGGTTCAAACTATGAAGGGCCCCCTATGCCCAGAGTTGATGAACCTGTTTTATTAAATAATGCTAATCTTGATTCCGTTAAACCAAACAATGTAGTTAATAGCCCTGCAGGGCTAAAGCATAGTACTAATAAATCTAATTCTACATTGCAAGGTACGACTCTAGAGAAGGTGGCTACTCAAGATAAGAGTAATAATGCTCAAAATCCAATTATCAAGCTTCCATTCCCCAATCGTCACTTGAAGACAAATTTGGATAAGCAGTTTGGTAAGTTCTTGGAGATGGTGAAAGATTTGAAGGTAACAGTTCCCTTCACTGAATTAATCACACAAATTCCTTCATATGCAAAATATATGAAAGAAATATTGAAAAGGAAAAGGTCTATTAGTGAGGTAGAGACAATAGCTTTCACTGTAGAGTGTAGTGACGTACTACAAAATAAGTCTCCACCTAAATTAAAAGATCCGGGTAGTTTTTCTATCCCTTGTCATATAGGCAATCTAATGATTAATAATGCATTGTGTGAATTAGGTGCTAGCGTTAGTGTCATGTCATTATCTGTGTGTTCCAAACTGAATATGGGTAAATTAAAAGCTACCAATATTACTCTACAAATGGCCGACCGTTCTTTTAAATACCCCTTAGGTGTTTTAGAGGATGTCCCCGTTAGAGTAGGTAAATTTTATATACATGTTGATTTTTGTTGTTCTTGATATGGCTAAGGATGTGCAAACCCCAATTATTTTGGGTAGACCGTTACTTAACACTGCAGGAGCAATCATAGATGTGAGAAGTGGTAAGTTAACACTATCTGTAGGGGATGATAAAGTTATTTTTAATCTTAATAATGCCCCTAAAAGCTCCATGACTGAGGAGAAATGTTTTAGTGTTAATGTGGTTGAGAACTATTCTAACAAGCCCCAAGCTCTTGAAAAAGATCCTTTGGAGGCGGTATCTTGTGTTGTATCCCTTTTAGATGAGATAAACAAATGGCAGAGGGAAGTCGATGCAATAGAAAGAGCACTTTACACTGTTGGTCTTGGTTTCGAGGATGAAAAGGTGGAATCAATCAAGCAAGTTGTGCGATTTGAGCCTACGGTAACTGTTCCGCCAGATCGAGTTGCAAGTGTTGAATGCAATGACAATTTGAAGCAACCCTCGATCAAAGAAGGATCTTTGGTGCGTAGCATTGAAGAACCCCTTACCCAAGTCAAGGAGGATCCACCAGATAAGGTGAATTGGCGTCCCACATGGCATGTCAAGAAGCCGTGTCGCAGGCGAAACACTGCTAGACCGGGTGAGAAACCACCCGATCAAGTATTAGGCCAAGGGTCCTAGTTATTATACTGTGGTAAGAGGGTCGTGCGAGACCTAGATAAACCAGCGCTTTGCGGGAGGTAACCCGTATTTCTTGCTTTCTAAACTAGTTTTCCTTTTTCTTTATTTTTATTTTTATTTTAGAGAGGCAAGGAGAGTGAAATTTTACCTTTTATAAGTGTTTTTGTACAGGTATAGGTTTGAGAGGTAAAGAGACTTAGAAAAATTTAAAGACGAAAAGAAATCAAAGAAGAAGATAAGAGAATCTGACCGGGCACGGCCCGACCGGGCGGAGCTCGCCTGATCGGGGGCAAAAGCGAGGAAAAATTTTAGCTCTTAATTCACCCGATCGGGCGCAAAATTGGAGTTGGAAATTGGAGCTTAATTCGCCCGATCGGGCACATTTTTGTGAAAAATAGAGTGAAGGAAAAGAAATGTCGGGCGAAGCTCGCCCGACCGGGCGAGTCAAAAGGCGAAATTTTAGTTCGTATTCGCGCCCGATCGGGCGGAGCTCGCCCGATCGGGCGCGCAACCAGATATCTGGAATCCCTTAATTTTGCCCAATCGGGCGAGGCTTTCCTGATCGGGTGCGCCTATTTATGGCCGTGCCTTATATTTCTTTCCCTTCTTTCTTTCCTCACTTTCTTCTTCTTTCATCTTCTTCATTACTACTTTTTATCTCTAAAACCTCCATTCTCGCACCTTTAAACTCCCTTATTTTCAAGATCTCCTCCGATTCTTCCATCAAAACTCAAAATTTTTTGCATATTTTTTATCCTTTCATCTTTCTCTACAATCTACACCAAATATCTACCACTTTCTCTCAACTTTTCTCAAAACCCTAAGAGAGAGAAAGCTTCAATTCCTACCTTTTCTCATAAAAAATAGCTCTCAAAAGATCTAGGACCGTAAGGGGGGAAAGCTCAAGGCAACAAGAGCTTAGAATTGACCCGGAGTTGCAAGTTCCGGGATGGGAGAGGGTGGTCATCACCACCCAAGAGCAAAAGCAAAGGATGATCAATCTCACGTCAAGGCAGGTAATTCCTACACGTTTTGTTCATCACCCCACCCTTGCTAAATTAGGAATTGATAAACCTGTAGAAAGTTGTTTAAAGGAATTGGCATGAGTGGTTTGTTTAACTTGCACTATGATACTTATGACTATTTGACCTTGGAATTTATTTCTAGTTTTAATGTCATAAAAATCTAATGCTTTTATTTCTCATGTTCAATTTAGATTACTTAATAATGATGTTAGATTGTCTTTGAAAGAATTTGGAAAATTATTTGAGTTAAAATCGGATAGACCAATTGAACCTCCCCAAGACAACATTGTCGTTGTCTATCAATCCCTTACGGGGATACTAACTTGAACCTCCAACATGCCAAGGGCACTTGGATACAACATCCCGTGCCAAAGTTTTGGCAACGGTTTCTTGTCCTTACCATCTTTGGGAGGCATGAACCCGCCAATGTTAGGCGGGATGAACTAGAATTGCTAGGCTCATACATGATACCTAGGAGTGATAAGCTCAACATTGTCCATAAGATGGCCAACCACTTCCAAAAGGTGGCCAATGCGGCCGAGGCGGGTAGGTCTAGGGTACCCATTTATTTTGGTGGGCTAGTAACTCACATAGCGGTTAAACACCTTAACTTTGTCACTAACAACGAAGGATAGGTAGCCGACCCAACAATTATGGACCTACCCTATTTAGGTGGCCTAAATTGGATAAATGTCATGGGAGGTGAGACTTGGTGGGTGATTAAATGGGAATCGGGTAGAAGGGACAAGTCTTTTACTTTGCCTAACCCCGCCTTGACCAAATTTGAGAAGGGGAAGCCTTCTTATACTTTTGAGATCAACGGTCAAGGTGAGGTTCAACCACCTCACCCTTCACCATAACCCCACAAATCTCCCCTAGACCACTCTCCTCATCAGCATTAACCACACTACCCACCACCTCCACCCTTCACATATGACATTCCCACTTCCTCAACCAACTACAACATTAACCCCAACGCCCCTTATGACTTTTCTGCTTTTAGGAGCCAATTGGATAGGATTGAGATGGGGCAAGGGAGATTCGAGAGTATGGTTAGGGACTTGGACACTAGAGTTGAGTCTCTAGATAGACGGGTGGGGTATGTGGAGAGGAACGTCGAGAGGGGTTTGTACCCCATGTATGATGATTATGTACGTCGGGGGGCTATTCCCCCCGAATCACTTGTTCCCGATTGGTTCGAATATCCTCAAGGAGGATACACGGACCCAAGTGCCTATGGTACCTATGTGGACTACTCATCGGTCCATGGTTATGGGACCGATGTTCTTTTTGGTGGGCTTGGGGGGAATGTAGACCCTAACTACTTTGTAGGTGGTTTGGGTTATGGAGTGGTGGTTCGAGCCATGGAGGAGCCGATTCGAGCCATGGAGGAGCCGAATCTAGCCATGGAGGGGGCTATTCGAGGATGGATGAGGATGAGGAGTAAGCTACACTCCCAAGTCAATGAGGGCATTGTTTGATTTGGCTTGGGGGGGTGATCTTTTGCTTGGTAATTCTCTTCCTTTTCTCTTTTTATTTGCTTTCTAGTGTAGAGATTGCTTTCCTTTATGAGAAAAATACAAAAAAATTGTATTAAATAAAAAATCCAAAAATACGTTCCAATGAGTTGTAAATCATGCTTCCCTGTGCCCCTTACTTGAGAAAATTTGTTTTAATTCTTGGTTATTGATAATGAGCATTATGGATTTGTTGGTCATGATTTGAAGTTTAATTGTTTTGATTCCTAAACATGCGTCAATTTTACCAACTATTTGTGAATATAGTGCTTGACTAGTTGATTTGGTTAGGAATGTGTGATAGTTCCATAGTTCCTGGTATGTCAATGAATTTGAGTATTGATTTTCAACTATGAGTAGTGTTTCATGACTTATTATTATGCATATGAGGAGGACGAAGGCATTCATTCTTTTAGGTAGCCTTCAGAGTATTTAGATACATTTGTTCCCTTCTTGTTACCCATGTTGTTGCTTGTGCCCTTTTATTGTTTATTTAGCCACATTACAAACCTATATCAGCCCCATTGGTTAATACTCCCAAGCTTGGCTTGGGGAGCTATTAGTTGGTGAGGTGAGGGAGTTGTGGTGTGCACATTATTTGCACAATGTAGGAATAAAAGAAGAGTGATTGTTATTTGATTTTTGATTGGAAAATATTAAGATGTTGTGTTACAAAGTTGAAATTTCAAATATGAGTTAAAAAGAAAAAAAAAGTTGTTTCATATGTTCAAATGTTCTATTTGAAGGTTGTTCAAGAAATAAAAAAGAAAAAATTCAAGTTTGAAAAGAAAAAAAAAAGAGAATGAGTTCAAAGTTTGTATTTCACTCAAGTTCTACATTATCATATTTTTATGAGTGAATTTTGTAAGTAATGGGATTGTTTATATTGTTTGGAGTTGTATTTGGTGGATTTTTGTTGGAGTTAGTTATGTTGATGGTGATTTATGATCATCATTTATTTTGATCATGGGTTTGTTAGGATTTGGCTCCCTTAATGCATAGCTTTTCTCTCACATATTCCCAAATTTTTCCTACCCTTTACCCTAGTCTTACATTAAAAGCTTTAAAGACCTTCCGACTTGTGCATAGAGTTGTGAGAATGTGAAAGTGGTGTTTATCAATGCAAGTTATGATTTGACATATTTCGAGTTGACTAGTAGGTTGAGCATTCATTGTTTTAAACACACGAGAGTGTGAGATGGGTGGGTTGTTAAGCTAGGGTTCACTATGAATAACAAACTAAGAGTATCAACAATCAAAACCAATTAATAATTGCAATTCCTAAATCAATTGGTCGAGTCCTTAGTAATTACAATGCAATCTAGCATAATTCTCAAGGCCTAATCGAATTACACGCATGCAAACCTTCATTAATCACTTTAATCTCAACAATCAATCAACACAATTCTAAATTAATCAGAATAAATCAATCATACAAGTTTCACCCAATTCCTAGCCAAACAACTATTCAAGAATCAACAATATATCAAGAGCAATTATACTAATCAAGAATCAAACATCAAAATAAAATCAAACAAACATGAAATTAAACAAATGAATAAGGTGAGATACAGTTAGGAATGCTCATTGATAATAGAGAAGATCTTCAACACAATTGTTACCCTTTTATCTTCAATCTCTTAATCATCATTAAAATCCCTCATTTTCTCACTCTAAACCTACTCCTAAGCTAGAGAGAGGAACCCATAATCTACCCTAATCCTCCCTAAAAGAGAGAGAAACTATTCTAAATTAAAGAATTACTTCCATTCAGACTAAAGAAAGTCGTACAATACATATACAAACGGAGAAAAGAAGCTAAATCGCGAATAAAACCATGAAATCCACGCTCGCGGAGAAATCGACCGCGCCCGCATTGGAGAAAAGCTTGAACAGAGCAGCCCCAGGCCGCGCTCGCGGCTGAAACCTGCGTCTGCGGATGCTTATTCCTCGAAAGTGGCAGATTTGAGGTGCAGCCAGCCCCGCCTGCGGCTGTTGGGTGCGCGGCAGCGCTGCTAGGCTGCGTGGCTGCTCGGGTGTGCTGATGTGTTTCATGGTTACTCGGGGCTACTACTTTGTTGCTTGGGGTCGCGAAGCTTGCTTGGTTGCTTGACTTGCATGCTTGGCTTCTCGAACTCAGCTCCACTGAATTCCTTGAATGCGCTTGAGCTCCCTCCTTGATGATTAAATCCGAGAAACTCGACATGCCTATAAAACAAGTCAATGGAACGGAGTAGCGAGCAAAAAAGCCGAGAAATGAATAAAATCATAAGAAAACCATTAAAAGCACGTATTTCCCTAAACATACACACAAACACGCAATTCAAGAATTATTACCTAAAAACACGACATAAAAGACTAAAAACGAGCATAACAATATGAAGAAAACCTAGCCTAAGAGTTCCATAAATGGACGCATCAAATTCCCCCAAGCTAAAATTTTTCTCGTCCTCGAGTAAAACAAAATCCAACCCAAGGGAAAAATGATGAAATTATTCAAGCAACGAAAGAAACAAGAAAAAGAGAGAATGGGAATATATAGTAACTCACTTTCATAGGAATCATGAACAATTTTAACAAATAAAGACAAGCCATTTAAACCCCCTAGATCGCCCTAGGGGACGAGTGATGCTCTTGTAAAGGTTTCCTAAGAGATTAACCTATAACTCTAGTAATAATACAAACAAGGCAAAACATGAGAAGGAAATCAAAAGAAAAGAAAAGCAAACACATGTTCATGAAAGGACTTTTCCAAATGCACAAGCACAAATGAATGCAAATCTTTCTAAACAAGTAAGGGATTGCACGCTCCAAGATACCCGAGGTTGATTGAAACATAAATATGCTAAGCATAGGAACTAGTTTTCGCAATCCACTTTCATCCCAAACGGTCTTACCGCGTTCTCCCTACTAGTCTCACATCTTCCTCTAGTGAGCATCTCAAAAGTTCCACGAAGGAATCGAAAAAAGAGATAACTTTGGGCTACTCGACGTCTTGAATATGCATCCCCTCTCCTTAGGCTATGACTCATAAGTCCATTCCCCTATAGGTGATTCAACCTGTAGGTTAAAAGGACTTTCAAAGGTTGTAACGTAAGGCAAAAAGGGTAAAGGGTAGGCTAAAATTTAGTGGTTTTCCTAGTTAGTGAAGCAAAGGGTGATCAATCCTCAACACCTTAATCAAGTAAGCACCAAACAAAAGAGACCAACACCCCCAAGCTTATTCAAATCTATACTCACAAACGTATACAGAAAAAGCGTGAGAACGCTTCCCCCCAAGCTTAAATGGAGCATTGTCTTCAATGCTCTAAATAGGGATAAGGATATTCTCATTAAAATATTTTTGCTTTTTTTCATTTTTCACCTTTTTTTGTTCTTTATTAGTGCTTTGCCCTCGCCTCTTTTTACTTTGGACGACTTTTTCAACTTTGCACTTGCTTTGTCCTTGCCTCTTTTTTTTTTTTTTAAACTTTGGACGGCTTTTTCATTTATTCATTTGCCATTATTCACACAAATATACAAAACACAAGCTTGCTTACAAATATGAACCAATATCCAAACTCGTATACCACAAACTCCAATAAAATGATCATTTGCTTCACAAAAACAAAAAATGGAAAAAATATGAAACAAAGGCTTAAAATTCTAAAGATGTGGCTTGAAAAGAAGGGAAAAGGCTCAAATGATTAGCAAGTAGGCAAATGTAAACCCAAAAACAAAAATTAATAAAACTATCCTAGAAAAGAAAAATTACCACCCCAAAAAGATGCCTTTGTCCTCCCTAGATGGTTCGGTCTCGGTCTTGAGAACCATAAGTTAAGTTTCTAGATTAGGTCCGCAATAGTCAAGGATCCATGACCCTCATGCAAATATATATATGTTAAGGCTTGAAAAATAACGAACCTCACATGGATGTAGCAAAAACTCACTATTGGTTTCAAATCGACTATAGGAACCAACTACCATCATGCCACAAACAAGTAGAATCCGGTTCATGGTTCCACTAGTTCTAACCAACTACCTTAGCATGCTATCCTAGAATCAACCAAGCATACTCTAAAACTGTGCACACCATTACTACTTAGGAAGAAAAGCATTCAATTTTACAAGTCCAAATTTTATTATGTCCAAAGCAACAACAAAACAAAACACAATGCAAATTTGCATTGATAGAAACAAAAATCATTTTGGAAAATAAAGGAACATGGAAAAGCATATACAAAGGTGCATGACATATATGAATCAAAATCCCATCAAACATGATAGAATACCCTCCCCCAAGAATGAATGAGACATTACACTCAAACATAAATAAAAAAAAATACATGGGAGGGGAAAACAAGGAGATCAATCCAATCAAACCAACATATGTCCAACAAGTGATCAACCAATGTAGAAAGAACAAGGAAAGATATTACCGGATTTTAGGTGGGTGTAAATACTCTCAAATGACTCAATTTAACCTTTCCAAGATAATTTCCTCAATAATTGAAACTTGTTTTCTATGTGCTAGCAATTGTGGGTGCCAATCTTCCTTGATTCTTGATCCAAACCAATGCACAAAAGTATATCAAGTCATGTACCTAGCAAAAGGCACACAAACATTTCCATGAGAGAAAATCTATTCTAAAAAGAAAAGAAAATGAAAGTAATAAAACACGGGTTACTTCCCGAGAAAGGCTTGCTTAAGGTCCAAGCTTGACCGCTCTAGAAAATAATAATTCAACGCACGCAAAAGCTTGTCAAATACACTACTACACATTTCGTAAGATAAACGGTAGGCAAATGACGAGATAAGAACGTGCAACAAGATTATTGCACGCAAGTGAGAAGGGAGATGCAAAAAGAAATAAGAAAAGGGATCAAAAGGAAAAAGAAGAAAATAAGAGGAAGAAGGGGGAATAAAAGAATGGAAAGAAAAAGAAAAAGGCAAATCCTCCTCACTAAAATATTTTGGGTGGCAACATCACCTTTTTCCTCAACAATAGACGAATGAGGGATAATAAGATCATCATAGACAAGGGGGTCCCCAATAGGCTCATTAACAAAGGAAGGGAGGGATATAGGAGTGTAGGGGATGTGATTGAACCTCCTTGAAAAAGGGACATGAGAAAAGGGAATAGGGGCTATGGTCTCACAAATGAACTCTTCCTCACTAACATGCCTCAAATCACCAATAAGAGCATGAAAATCAATCATAGAATCCTCAAAAGAAGAACACTCATGATCATCATCTCCCTCAAACATCAAACTTCCAAGAGGAACTACATAATCCCCTTCACTACAATCATGAACAACAACTCCTCAACTTCCTTAAAGCCTAAAGTCTCAAAGTCATGCATGAATGGATGCAAATTCATTTCAAACTCATCTCTCTCCCATGAAGCATTCTTAATGAACTCACTCAAAAGGCTATGGGTTTTCATTTTACACTCAAATATTACATTGTTCATAACCTCAATCGAGTCCAAATACTCATGGATAGAAGAATCACAATCATGCATAAGAGACTCATCAAGATGGGAAGTAGGGTTGAGGTTATCAAAATCAACACTCTCTTCATTCTCAACTCCTTCACCATCACTCAAATGCTCACCAATGGGATCCTCACACCCTCTTGGCTGCTCAAAATCATCATCATCATCCACAACACACTCATTAAATTGAGATTTTTCACAAACAAGCATCAAATATGACAATTGGCTTTCTACATCTTCTTTTCTTCTCCTTCCCTCCTCAAGACGCTCCTCATTCTTTTTCATTATCTCTAATTGACCTCTCATAAAATTAAGAATCATCTCCATACTAGGCCCAAGCTCATTAACAAGCTCAATGAACCTAATTTGAGATTCAAAAGTAGCAATAAGAGATTCAAACGGTGTAGAAGGTTGAGTCTCATCAAGAGAAGAAGAAGTACTATCAAGATTGGAAGAATCAACATTAAGATCATGAGCATATACATCACATTGGGGAGTGGGGGCACAATCAAACACATGAGATTCATCATTAAGGGAATGAAGCACATCACAAGAAGGCATGGTATATAATAAAGAATATTGAAACACACCATTAGAATCAACTTGAGCATGCACCTCATCATCATGAACAAAAGGGAAAATAGAGTTGAAATCATGTGTTCTAGGTTCACGTAAGGGATCATGTAACAAATCATGAGAAATAAAACTAACATTAGAAGAATCGAGACATTGCATATCAATATTAGACTCATGATTACCCCTATCATAAACATCCCTAGCAAACCAAATATAAAAATCCCAAGCATCATCAATTAACAATGCTCTAAATTCACCATTATGCATGCATTCAACTTCATCCCTAGTTTGCTCATTCAAACCAAAATAACAAATCTCACAAGCCTCCTAAAGACTACAACAATTATAGTCCAAAAATCCCTCAAGTCTATTGAAATATTCACAAAAAGGCTCATTGTCAAATTAAGGAAACGAGAGATATGCCATTTTTAAACAAAACAAACAAAAATCAAATAAAAGAAAAGTATAAACACAGACCTAAACTCAAGCAATAAAAAACACTCAAACATAGACACCGTTCCACGGTAACGGCACCATTTTGACAAGGGGTAAACTAGGTCGTTATCTAATCTTCCCTCGGTCAAACTAAATTTATAAACACTTAACAAACCTAAATATGAGTATAGAGGAAAATCAAGGGTCGAACACAAAGGAACAATAATGTTCAAGAACTCTCAATTATGTGCCTAAGCTAGGTTAAAATCGAAGGTAAGATGTAACACTAACAACTAACAAAACAAGTAACCAAGGAAATAAAACACTAGGAACGGGGATCAACAAGTAATCATGTCAATTGCAACAACTTGGGAAGTTCATGCCAATCAAAGGTTGTGAAGACTAATGATAAGAGAAATCAATTAGAATCAAAGAGTTATCTCCTAATTGTTAAGCTAGGGTTCACTATGAATAACAAACTAAGAGAATCCACAATCAAAACCAATTAATAATTGCAATTTCTAAATCAATTGGTCATGTCATTAGTAATTACAATGCAATCTAGCATAATTATCAAGTCCTAATCAAATTACACACATGCAAACCTTAATTAATCACTTTAATTTCAACAATCAATCAAGACAAATCCTAAATTAATCACAATCAATTAATCATACATGTTTCACCCAATTTCTAACCAAACAACTATTCAAGAATCATTATTTATTCAATTAACAACTATGGAAATCAAGAATTAATAATATATCAAGAGAAATTAAACTAATCAATAATCAAACATCAAAATCAAATCAAACCAACATGAAATTAAACAAAGCAATAAGGTGAGATAGAGTTAGGAATTCTCATTGATAAAAGAGAAGATCTTCAACACAATTGTCACCCTTGTATCTTCAATCTATCAATAACCATTGAAATCCCTCACTTTCTCTCTCTAAACCTACTCCTAAGCTAGATAGAGGAACTCCTAATCTACCCTAATCCTCCCTAGAGGAGAGAGAAACTATTCTAAACTAAAGAATTACTTCCATCCGGACTAAAGAAAGTAGTACAATATATATAAAAACGGAGAAAAGAAGCTAAATTGCGAATAAAACCCAAAAAGCCGCGCCCGCGGAGAAATCGACCGCGCCCGGAGAGAAGAAAAGCTGGAACAGAGCAGCCCGAGGCCGAGTTCGCGGCTACATCGCGACTGCTTACTAATCGAAAGTGGCAGATTTGAGGTACAACCATCCGCGCTCGCAAGCAGGAGACCTGCGCCCGCAGCTGCGTAGCCCGCGTCAGCGGCTGCTGGTTGCGCGGCAGCGCTACTGGGCTGTGTGGGTGCTCGAGTGTGCTGCTGCGTTGCGCGGTTACTCGGGGCTGCTGCTTTGTTGCTTGGGGTTGCGGAGCATGCTTGGTTGCTTGACTTGCATGCTTGGCTTCTCGAACTCAGCTCCGTTGAATTCCTTGAATGCGCTTGAGCTCCCTCCTTGATGATTAAATCCGGGAAACTCAACACACCTACAAAATAAGTCAAAGGAACGGAGAAGCAAGAGGAAAAGGCGAGAAATGAATAAAATAATAAGAAAACCATTAAAAGCACGCATTTCCATAAACTTACACACAAACATGAAATTAAAGCATTATCACCTAAAAACATGACAGAAAAGACTAAAATCGAGCATAAAAATATGAAGAAAAGCTAGCCTAAGAGTGCCATAAATGGCATACATTAGCTATAAATGACAATCATCAAATTCCCCCAAGCTAAACTTTTGCTCATCCTTGAGCAAAACCAAGCAAACAAAAATAAGGATGAAAGACTTATTTAAATAGGAAAAAGAAAGACATAAGATGGGAATATACACTAAGACTCACTAACGTAGGAATCACAATTGTTTTTAGCTACAACAAGCCCTTTAAACCCCAAATTCACCTATGAGGACGAGTGAGGTCTCGTAAAAGTTTCCTAAGAGCTTAACCTATAACTCTCCACCAACATACATGAGGCAAACCCCAAAAAGTAAAAGAAAAAGAAAGAAAAGCAAATTCAAAACCTTTACGAATTGGACTTTACAAAATGACTACACTTCAAATGAATAAACAACTTTCTTAAGCGAATAGAGGTACGTGGTTGATTGAAACATAGAATATTCTAACCGTAGAGAACTAGTTATTACAATCCACCTTCATCCCATTTGATCTTACCGCGTTCTCCCTATAGTCTCAAATCTCCATCTAGTGAGCATCTCTATAGCTCCTCGAAGGAGCCGGAAAAGAACATATTTTAGGCTACTCAACGTCTTGACTTTGCATCCCCTCTCTTTAGGCTTTACCTCATAATGCCCTCCCTCGATATGTGACTCCACCTCTAGGTCGAAAGCTCTTTCCCAATGTTGTAACGTTAGGGCAAAAAGGGTGAGGGTAGGCTTAAAATTTAGAATTTGGCGGTATTCCTAATTAATGAAGCAAAAGGGTGATCAAACCTTCTCCTCATAACCAAGCAATCACCAAACAAAAACAAACTAACACCCCCAAGCTTATTTAAAGCTATAACCACAGTCATATATATATTTCTCCCCTAAGATTATATTTCCTCAATGCTTGAAAAGGGGAAAAGGATCACATCAAAATATTTTTGAAATTTTCTCAATTTTTTTTTTCACTTTTTATGACATTTTTTCCTAAGCTTTTGAATTGCTTTGCTTTTTATTATTTTAAAAAAAATTTCATTTTTATACGTTATTCGTTGTCCTTGCCTCTTTTAACTATGGGCGACTTTTACAACTTTGCATTTGAATGTCCTTACCTTTTTTTACTTTGGACGGATTTTTTCATTTATTTAGTTGCCATTACTCACAATATATACACAAGACAAGCTTGCTTACAAACAGAACCAACTTCCAAACTCAAATACCACAAACTCCAAGAACATGATCATTTGCTTCACAAAACAAAAAATTGAACAAAAAGAAATGAAAGGCTCAAAGTTCTAAAGATGCGGCTTGAAAAGAAGGGAAAAGGCTCAAATGGTTAGCAAGTAGGCAAATGTGAACCCAATATCTGAAAAAAAAGAAGATTAATCCTCGAAAAAGAAAAATTACCACCTCGAAAAGATGCCTTTGTCCTCCCTAGATGGTTCGGTCTCGTGTTTAAGAATTATGAGTCAAGATTCAAGATAAGGTTTACAATAGTCAAGGACCCATGCCGCTAATGCAAGTAAGTGTAGAAGGCTAGAAAAATATGTAAAACTCACATGGAAGCAGCAAAAACTCACTAAAGGTGTCAAATCGACCATAGAAAGCAACTACCAAGCATGCCACAAACAAGTAGAATCGGGGTTTCATGATCCCCCTAGTTCTTAGACATGCTACCTTAGCATACGCTATCCTAGAATCAACCAAGTATATTCTTAAACCGTGCATACCATTACCACTTAGGAAGATGTTCATTCAAAAGCAAAAGTCGGTCGTACATAGTCCAATTCACAAGAAAGGCAAAAATTGAAAAATAAAGCCTCAAAACTTGCCACAAACCAAAATAAAAAAGAAAGAAAATAAAATAAAAGAAAAGAAAAGAAGAGAGTAAAGGAAAACCATAGATAAAGGACGAATAGGAAAAGAAAGAAAGGAACAAAGATGCAAGTAAAACACATAATTCCCAATCGACAAACAAGTGATCAATTGATAACATCGCCAGTAATCCCAAACACTCTAGGTGTTACAAGCTTCCATCCTCGAACCATTCAACTTCCCCTAAAACTAATCCTAATCTATGCATCCAAGAAAAATAAAGAGATAAAAGAAAATAAGAAAGATCTCACCAGCGTCCAAGCAATGCTAATAAAAATAAGTGGTAAAATCAACCACCTTCATTGAGCTCCAAAGACAATAGCATCATCATCAAAGCCATGTGAGAAGAAAAGTAGATAAAGGAATTATAGACAAAGAAAACTGTTAGTAACTTCAAAAAAAAAAAAAAAAAAAAAAAATCAAGCTAAACTAAACTAACAAGAAATAAGAAAGAGTAAACTATCAAGAAGTAAACCACAAAGCAATTAAACTAAAGGAACTACACACTAATCTAACAACTAACACTAAACTACAAAATTTGGATTATTCAATGGGATTTGGAGATTATGGCTTTGGATTTATGGGAGCAACACATGCATCATCATCAAAGAAGAATCATCACAACAACAACAAGAATAAGATAGAAAGAATAGGCATGGAAAGCTCATAAAAGTAACAAACAAACACCATAAAAAAGAGATCAAGATATGAGAATATCAAACTAAGAGGAAAAGAAAAACAAGGCAAGCTCAACAACAATATTGGCCACCGAGACAAACCCTTAAGAAAGATGAAGTTCCCCCAAGCTAAACATGAATACATCTCAACATCCCTTCAATACAAAGAAAGCACACATAAAATAAGGGATGGAGGCAAACGAAACAAAAATGAGGGACCTAGCTACCACTACCACTCGGTTCGGCACCATTTTGGCCATCCCTATCATAGGAAAATCCGGATGGGGGACAATGAGGATCCCATCTCCCGGTGTAACCGGGTGGCCAACCGTAGTGCCCCTTGAAGTTGTCTTGCTGCCAAGGGGAAAGGGGAGTAAATTGCTAGGGCAAAGCGAGTGGTAGTGGGTGCTCGGGGTGCACATAGGCTTATTTAGGATCACCCCAATAGTCGCTCCCACCGGGAATACGGTAATCATAATTATCGTGCTCATCGGGGAATGAGCAAGTCTCGATGTTGGACCCCGGGGGTCCTTGCCAATGTGGGTACGTAGGTACCCCATCAACCCCATCAGATGGTATAGGACCATGTTAGGGTGGAAAGTATGGGTAGTTAATCGGGGGAGTAATATCTCCCCAGTTAACACCCGCATCATACAATTGTTGTTGTTAGAGAAACATACCTTGTTGCATCTCCGAAATGCCTCTCATTTGATTATAAATTGCCAAAAAATCTTGATTATACATACCTTCTAAATTAATTTGCATCCCCTTCATTTTCCTTCTAAGGGCATCCAAGTCGGGATTATCAAACTCGTAACCTTGTTGATCTTGATGTTGTTGTTGAGGTTGTTGTTGATGCAGAATTTGTTTTTGTTGTTGTTGCTCTTCTTCTTCTTCACCTTCACCCATTTCTTCATCATCATCATCATAATCATAGAGAAGACGGTGATTGAAGGGAACATGCCATATATTAGCCACATTCTCAAGGTGGATAGAAGTCAAGGAAGGGTTAGGGAGATAACACCAATGCTCGTTCTCCCTAAGCCACTCGAACTCCTCATCATCATCTTTCTTTGCTAAAAATTGCACTTGCTTCAATTACGCAATATCAACGTAGAGAGTGTTCAGGCTACCCATTGGAGTAAATAGGGCAAGTAGTGGCCAAGATTAAGGTTGGAGGAAAGCCGCGAGACCATACTTCCACAAGGAATCTCACCGGACTTTCTATCTTGCAAACTCTTGCAATACTTCAAAAATATGAACCCTAAGTTCAAGCGACCACGATATTCCTCCCGAGTGGAGCTCTAATTGACTCATTTTTCCCAATTCTTGCTTCGGGATTACCGAGTACCCCAAAAGCCGATGAAGAACTAGAAGATATAGTTAGAATACCTGACTAATCGAAGCATAACGAGTCCCAAAGTCACCACCCCCAGAAATATCATCCCACCATGAGTGTTGGTCATAAAAATCATTGAAGAAGAATTCGAGGTCCAAAATATTCTCCCACGGATCAAGATCAAGAGCCGCATTTAACTCTTCAGGAGAAATATCATGATGAATGTTGAAGAGTTGAAAAGAGACTCGGTAGTGTAGACATCTACTTTTGGCCTCCTGTGCCAACAGGAAGTGAGATGATGATAAATTAAACCATCTTCGTGTTAGATCAAAGTGAAGAATACTTATGGAGAACTTGTTAAGCCACAAAACATAAAAGACTAGCCCAAATTAAAGATAAAAGCGAAAACCAAGGTCCAATTAACTAAACCCGAACAAAATTAGGCTTAAGCACGTGCTTAAAACCCAATAATGACGGATTAAGGAGCGCCTAGGTTAAATTTTAATGTTGCCGCAGAAAAAGCCGCGCGCATCTCAAACAGTCGCGATAGGCTGCCGCGCGCAACTAATTGTGTTGCGCGCGACACCCTGCGCAACCTCCAGAGTTGCGCTGCGGAAGATTCAGAATTATACGGAAAATATAAAATTGAGTCTTACCATAAAGTCACGCGCAAGATAATTAGTTGCGCTGCCCATAGCAGCGCAACCTTATCACTTGCAATGGGATGCCGCGCGCAACTCCACCTGTTGCGCGCGACGAGTTGCGCGGGACACCTGCTACGGAAGAACGCTCGTAACCCTAAACCTAATCATTCCCTATAAATAAGAGCTTAAACCGAGGCTTAGATAGAGAAAAAAATAACCTTAAACTCTGGCTAAATACTTGTGAACTTGTGCAACCTAGCCTCTCTTGTCCTAAACACTCACCCCTTTGATATTGTTTTACTACGGTGGAGGTTCCCCAACAAGAAGGAGTCCATAAGTATTCTAAACAGAGATCTAGCAAAGAGAAGGGTAAATTCCCGAGCACTTAGTTAAATCATATTTACTTTCTTGTTTAAATGAACCCTAATTCATAAATTAGTGTTGTTTGATCACCTTTAAAATAATTAATTAATCAATTACACATAGTATATTGCGTTAAATAAAGATTAGAATTGAATGAAACAATTGTTGGATGATCACTTAAGCCAAGGCGAATATTGTTTATTTTCTTGTCCTTTTCACGAATTTAATTAAATAAAAAATAACGACATTACAATGTAATTCCTACGTGATTAATGCTTGTAAATAAAATCAACTAACATAGTTTTAGGTATCGCATTGCATATATTGTTTGGTGATGAAATTGTAAAAAAGGAAGATCTAGTGGAGGCCGCACTAGGGCTAGGGTAACTATTCCCCTCTAAAGGGAACGTTATTTTAGTACCCTCGCTCCCGAACTCATTTCTGGTTTATAGAACAATTTGGGCATGGGTAAACTTATGATTCGTGCTAATTATTCCATGAAATCCACATGGAAGAAAGGCATGAATGAGGTTTATAAGTTTCCTAAAACTCATTGGCAACTCCCTACTTGTTTCTTACAAAAAAGCGAAATGATAGAATCAATTCTAATTCAAGGTCCCCCAAACAGTCATGAATTCAAATCCTGCTACACCCTAACAAGTGTAAAGTCCTAGGCTTTAAAGGGCTATGGGCATTTAAGGAGAGGACCCTTTACGATGGGAACCCCCTCCTTACAGTGGCAACTCCACTGGGGACCTAGAGGTTATATGATTAATTCGTAGTTATGATCCAAGGTTTCCAACACCAGGTTGCCTATGGATTGTAACGAGAATTAAATTGGATAATCTCTAGTTAGAGAGCGAGACTTGAACGCATAATATCTTCCTTTTGCACAAGAGTAAAAACCAAACAAGCAACATTGCATCATGCATAAGCATAGCACACTTAAACCATTGGGGATTGTCTCATTGACTAGGGGTCGCCAACACTAGGCTTCTATCCCGAAATCAATAACAATCATCCCACCCATATTGCCAACAAATGTTGGGAGGGCGATGCCATGAGTTAACACGTTGAGGGATTGATTTGTGCGTCGTTTCTTAAGATATGGTGCCTTTGGACACCCAAGCCTTTTTTGACCTTAGAATGGCAATGCGTGAATCTTGACTTATGGCATGCTTATGTGATTATGTGACTATATGCAACGTGTTAGAATAGTCTTTTTCTTTCTTATTAGTTTGGTCTAGGTTCTAATTACGAATTTGTCTCTTCGTGATTTAAAATCATATTCAAAGGATAGTAAAAAAAATCAAATAAAAAAAACGATGAAAAAAAAAACTCTCGAATTAAAAAAATATCCTACAAGGAGGTGGCGTGCGCAACTCAGTGAGTTGCGCGACCCCTCCCAGCGTAAGAGATTCCGTTGCGCGCGATAGCCGCATGCAACTGAGTCACTTGCGCACGCCCACTGAACGAGTCAATTTTGATTTCTTTAAAAACAAATTGACTTGTCCGAACAATATCTTCATTGAAGAATTGTGAAGGGTGATGTTATCCTTTTGAATATATTTTGCGTCTTTTCTTTTTTTTCTCCCTTTTTAAATAAGCGTATCGATTTACTTATCCTTTCGTACTCCTTTAGGGCCGGTTTCCAAGCTTGGGAAAGAAGACTCCTGGGCACTCGCATTCTACGTTTACCACCCAAATATCAACCCCTTTCAAACCACTTTTCTTCGACAACTAATCCTAGTCCAACAACAATGCCAACCATCGAAGAACTTCAACAAGAGATTCTTCGTTTGAGAGAGGAAAAGGCTCAAGAAGTATTAAGAAAATGGAAAAGGCTGAAAAGAAAAATGCTGAAACCTTAGCCTTGCAAGAAAAGATGGAACAATTATCCATGAAAGAAAAGTCATTGGAGAAGCTACTTCTTCGTTCTACAATGGGCAACAAGTACTTTGATGCAGAAAATTTTGCTCCTCCCCCAGGACTTGCTTTACCGAAAAAGTTTGTAGCTATGGATTTGCCAATATTTAAGGTGACCAATAATCCACAAAATCATTTAATTTGTTTTACTGGTACTATGGCATCAAAGGGAGTTCATCCTAAGCTTTATGCTTTGACTTTCCCTTTATCCCTAGACCCAACCGCGAGAGAGTAGTACTATGGGCTAGATCCAAAATTCAAGGCAACATGGGAAGATGTAGTTTCGGCTTTCATTACCCAATATTAGAGTAATGTAGAGTTCAAGTCAACTTTACGTGAACTTGAGATGCTTAAGCAAGGTGACGATGAAGGTTTCCTTGCTTTCTATGGTAGATGGCGAGAAAAGGCGGCCCACCTTGCCCAAAGGCCACCTGAACTCGAGTTAGTACAAAAATTCATTGACAACGGTCATGAAAAGTACAACAAACATCTATGTTACCTTGGTTTAGACACTTTTCAAAAGGTCTATTATGTGGCTACTAGGATTGATGATGATCTTGCTAAAGAAAAAGCAAACAAACCTCATCATCAACATCAACCTAAGAATAACTACAAGAAGGGGAATGATAATGCATCATCCTTTATTGACGTATTTGCGACTTCCACGCAATACAATAACACAAATCGATATGATGATCCTAGAAAAAGATGGACAAAAGAAAGAAAATTTACTCCATTTTCTGTAAGCTATAAAGAATTGTTAGAAAAATTAAATGAAAAAGGCTTACTTGCGGCAACAGAGCCAACACCACCCACTCCACTAGAAAGAAGATTTCCTCAATGGGATGGTAATGCTTATTGTGCTTATCAGAGAGGTGTTGGAGATGATACTTAACGTTGCTATGTCTTAAAAGCACAAATTACAAGATTTAGTAGACGATTGGAGAATTCCCACGCCTAAACCTAACAATAATGCACCCCCCTTAGGGGTATTTCACATTGATGAGGACCATATGCGAAGTGATATGTTCAATCCTTTGGACTATATCACACCTATAGGAGAACCTCTATCCACAATACTCATAAGGGCAACTAATGAAGTATGAGGACTATGGGACGACGACTTTTAAGACTTATATGTCTCTAAGTATGCTGTCGTGCCACCTCCATCTTGTTTACAAAATGAAACAAATGGAGCGCATGATTGGGATCATTTCTTGGGGAAATTTCAAGATTTATCAAATCTCTCCTTGGATGAACAATGGCATCAAGCACAACTCATGGAACATCTTGAAATGGAGGCACATCCAAAGCCTTTAGAAGAAAGTTGGTTTGTGAGTCCTACAACTAACCCAAACGAGATAGATCATTTAACTCGTTCTGGGCGAGTCTACCAAGCACCACTACAAAATGGATCTTCGACCACGCAAAATAAAACTTAAGTTCAAGTACAAAATCCAATACCACCTTCACTTTGCCAATCCAAGGCAAATGTTAGCATTTAGGAACTTCTAAGTACTTCTAAAGAACATAGGAATTCTCTCATGAACGCTCTAACGGCTTATTCTATAAGCACATACACAACCCCTCAGGATCTCGTTAGCTTGCTTACAAGCGAGAAATCCAAAAAATCAATCATTTTCACTAATGATGATTTGCCTTCTAAAGACACTACTCACAACAATGCATTATACTTAACTGTGGGATGCAAGGGATACAATATCCCTCTAACTTTGGTGGACAATGAGTCAACTATAAACGTATGCCCATTACGAACGGCAAAATACTTAGGCCTAAATCCAGAAAAAGATTTCCAATCAACAACACAAAGTATTAGGGCCTATGACAATTCGAGAAGATCGGTGAGTGGAACTGTTAAGCTACCAATTACCACAGGCCCAATTCAAAAGATGGTTGAATTCCATGTTATGGACATAAAACCTACATTCAACCTTTTACTTGGACGTCTTTGGATACATGAGCTTGGTGCAATACCATCCTCACTTCATCAAATGATTAGGTTGAACAATCAAGGGCTTCCTATGACTATACATGCTTCTCCACTCAAAATAGCAATAAATGGTCAATCACTCTAAGAAATAAACCATGATAATGATGAAGAGGACATGTGGGGATTCGCCGCGGAGCCAATCTTCACAATTGAAATGGAAGAAGACTTTGAAGAACCATTCAATCTTGATCCATATTCCACTCGGATAGTAAACAACAACTTACTCAAGAGTAGTTCCTTTCCTGGGATGCCTTTGGGAATAGGAATGAAGAAATCTCTCTTACTTCCTATCCCAAAGAAAAGCTTCTCCTTTCACTACGTGAAAAAATGAATTTGGCACCGGTTCAAACCCGGCCTAAGGCACCGGTTTGAACCGATGACTATGTGGGGGGTGCCAAAAAGGGGTTTAAAAAGGCACCGGTTCAAACCGGTGCCACAAATCGAAATTGGCACCGATTAACCGGTGCCAAAAAGGCCCACAGAAAATTATTTCAAAGTTTTTGGCACCGGTTATCCGGTGCCAAAAGACCCCCAAAAATCAATATTTTTTTTTTGTTGTCATTTTTCACTTAAAAATCAAATTGACTAAAATAAATAAGAACAACAACATATTAATCGAATATCATTGAATATAACCGAAATTTTCAGTATATAATCAAGAAAAAATTACAATATACGAATTATAAAATTAAACAATTACAACATATAAATAAATAAAAAAGAACTACAATATAAATCAAAACAAAATAATACAACATCACAATAAAAAAAAACCCAAACATCTAAATCAATATTCTTGATTCTTCAATTATGTGCAATATTTTGGGCTTGCAAAGCAAATAGTATACCTGCACCAATTAGTTCATCCAACAAAATCAATTAAAATGTATTAGCTGCGAAAATTAGTTAAAAACCAAGAAAATTAAAAAAAAAATCGAAAAAATTAAAATCGAAAATTAGTAAAAACCCAGAAAATCGAGAAAATCCAGAAAATGAAGAAAAAATTAAATTAAAACCCAGAAAATCGAAAAAAATTAAAACCTAGAAAATTAAAAAAATATATAAAAAAAATTAAAATCGAAAATTAGTTAAAAACCCAGAAAATAAAAAAAAACGAAATAATACGCAGAAATCAAAAAACAAATAATAATCGAAAAATGAATCAAAATCGAAAAACAATAATAATAGCCAGAAATCGAAAAACAAAAACCCAGAAATGAAATCGAAAAACAAAACCCAAAAATAAAATCGAAAAACAATTACCCAGAAATGAAATCGAAAAACAAATACCCAAAAATGAAATCGAAAAACAAATACCCATAATTCGAAGAAAAATAAATCAAAATCGAAAAAAAACCTATTAAAATCGAATAAAAATAAACCAGAAATCAAAAATAATAAAAAAAATAAAATAAAAATCTATCAAATTTTAAATCGAATAAAAAAAACCCCCAGAAATCGTAAAAAAAAAAAAAAAGAAATCGAAAAAAAAATACCAAGAAATCGATTGAAAGAAGTGAGAACGGTGTTGCATGTTGGAATTCTTCGATTGATAGATGGGAGGAGGACACCAGGGAGAAGGAGATGAGGGAGAAGGAGATGAAGGAAGAGAAATAGAAGGAGGACGGAGAAGGAGATCGAGAAAGAGGAGGAGGGGAGAGAGTAAGAGGAAGAGAGGAAGAAAGGAGGACAAAGAAAGAGAAACGGCTGATTGAGTTAATAAGTTAGGGTTGGGGGGCTTTTATATGGGCCGGTTTTTTTTTTTTATTTTTAATATTTAATGGCACCGGTTCACTTGTAACCGGTGCCCTTTTATGTTTTTGCCACCGGTTTGAAGTGAACCGGTGCCATATATCCTAGTTCAACTTCCCACCAAATTTTAAGGCCATTTTTGGCACCGGTTTGGATTGAACCGGTGCCAATTAGGGGGTGCCTTTTTGATTTTTTCTACTAGTGTTTGGATTGGGATATAAACGAACCAAAGAAGAATTGGAGTCTCATGATGCAAAAAACAAAGCACGTAGAAAAAATAATAAGAAAGGGATAATCACTTTACTCCCGTCATATCCTATCAACAAACCCTTAATGGGCAATTCATTGGGGAGGGAGAAGATTAACCATGCTACGACTTTCCAGAACCCTTAGTTCTAGAAGGAATCAAGAAGCTTGGATTTGAAATATTTCACGATTGCTACTTCTTGGATGACGATCTTAGTATCGTTAAATAAAAACACCCAAGTCCAGGGTGCTATGATGGGAAAGCATTTATCTTGCTATTTGGATTAGAGTAAAATCATATCGCTACAATGACCAATCAAAACGCCATTCAAGATGAAGCTTTTGACCCAACCTCGTTGATCACCCTTTAAAATGAAACTTTTGAGCATGGATGGAGGAAATCTTTCAAATGGACCAATCACAAAGTTGATAAGCTGAAAATCGTCACATGCGAAGGGAATATGTTAGAAGAATTAGACAATGAATCTACTTTAGACTCTAGGGAAGCTGAAAATCTAGGCCTTGTGGCCATTATTGAGTCTTTATTTTCTAGTTCTAAGGACAAAGATCCCAAAAAGGATTCTTCTCTTGATGTATTCTCTTTTGATTTTAATAATATGAACTCTATTTCCGAGTATATGCCTTCTCTTGAATCTTTCGAATGCTATAACAATCAATCTAATGAAGATGATAACATTAATAAATTGGTTGAACTAATGAATGAACGAGAACAAAAGAACCCTATCGTTGAAGAAACTGAAATAGTTAATATAGCAACTAATGAAAATAAAAGAGAAGTCAAAATTGGCTTAACTCTAAATCCGGAAGAGCGATCGACCCTCATATCGACGCTCAAAGAATTCGAAGACGTGTTTTCTTGGTCATACAAGGACATGCCTTGAATAGATAGGGAAATTGCGGAACATACTATTCCCTTGAACCATACCTCTAAACCAGTAAAACAAATACTTCGACGAATGAAACCTGATGTTACATTAAAAATAAAAGAAGAAGTACAAAAACAGTTGGACGCAGGTTTTATTCGTGTATGTAATTACCTTGAATGGGTAGCGAACATCGTCCCAGTCCCTAAAAAGGATGGACGAGTTTGCATGAGTGTCGACTTTAGGGACCTTAATAAAGCTAGATGATTTTCCTCTACTACATTTTGATATATTGGTAGATAACACAACTGAACATGCAATAATATCCTTTATGGATGGATACACATGTTACAACCAAATTTTAATGGCAAAAGAAGACGAAGAAAAGACATGCTTTATTACCAATTAGGGTACGTATTGCTACACAGTCATGCCATTTGGTTTAAAAATGCAGGAGCTACGTACCAAAGAACGGCTACGACTCTCTTGCATGATATGATGCATAAAGAAATAAAAGTGTATGTGGATGATATGATCGTGAAGTCCAAAGACAGAATGGGACATATAAAAGATTTTCGCAAATTTTTCACTCGCATAAAAGTATAAAAAATGCGATTGAATCCACAAAAAAAAAGCTTTTGGAGTAACTTCTGGCAAGTTACTCGGATACGTAGTAAGCATACGTGGCATCGAGATCGATCCCTCTAAAATAAAGGCAATTGTTGACATGCCTCCCCCCTCAAATAGAATAAGAAATTAGGGGATTCCTTGGCAAACTACAGTACATTAGTCGATTTATCAACAAATAGACTATGACTTGTGAGCCAATATTTAAAAAATTGGAAAAAGAGGAGAAACATGAATGGGACGATCAATGCCAAAAGGCCTTTGAGAAAATCAAAGATTATCTTAAAAGTCCACCAATTTTAGCACCACCAGTACCTAAATTACCTCTTAGGCTATACATTATAGTTACAGACACAACCACATGTGCCATGTTAGCACAAGAGGTAGAAAAAGTCGAGCGTGCAATATATTACATAAGTAAAAAATTCATTAAATATGAAACGAAATACAACACCTTGGAAAAGACAAGCTTAGCATGAGTCTGGGCAACTAAGAAATTACGAAATTATATGCTACCACACAGTACTCATGTGATTTCTCAACAAAACCCGATAAAGTATTTGTTTGAATAACCACCTATACATGGAAGGATATCTAAGTGGTTGGTGATGTTGGCCGAATTTGAGTTAAAATATATTCCTTAAAAATCAATGAAAGGAAAAGTAATTTCCGACTTTCTAGCACAACATCCAATTCAAACAAGTCGTTCAGATACTACTCATCTTCCGGATAAAGAAATTCTCATGAAAAAAGATGACAAATGGGTAATGTACTTCGATGGTGCGTCCAATAAAAAAGGATGTGGCGTAGGAGTGTTACTCATAAGTCCAGAAGGAGCACATACTCCAATCTCTGTTAAACTAGTCTTTGAGGTTACCAATAATGCTGCAGAATGTGAAGCGTGCATTATTAAATTAGAAGAAGCAGCTAGCATAGGTGTGCAAAAATTAAAGGTATATGGAGATTCTAGTTTGATTATAAATCATATACTAAAAAAATGAAAAATAAAGAACTCCACAATGATATTATACTAAGAACACCTAGAGCAACTCGTCGAGCATTTTGAACATATTGATTTTAAATATCTCCCAAGGGATGACAATCAATTAGCCGATGCGCTAGCAAAATTAGCCTCAATGATCAACATTCAAGATCACTTAAATATGATGTCATTATGCGTTTATAGAAGAGAATAACTAGCATATTGAAACGCAATAGAGGAAATAAATGACATCGAAGGAGACAGTCCTTGGTATGATCATATCCTCCAATAGATTACCAATGGCACATATCCCGAAAATACTTCATCGGAAGACCAACGAGCCTTACGAACACTTGCGCCCAATAAGGTCTATTATGCAAAAAAGGATCTAATGGTCAAAGTTTACTGTGTATAGACCAACCTGAAGCCACACACCTTATGGAAAATACTCAAAATGGTATTTGCGGACCTTACATGAATGGTAAAATGCTTTCAAAAATAATTTCACGGCAAGGGTACTATTGGTCCACTATGGAACATGATTGCTTACAATATGTTAAAAAATGTCCAGAGTGCCAAATGTTCGCTAATTTACAATACCTTCCACCATCCAAACTATACAATCTCACTTCCCCTTGGCCTTTTTCAACTTGGGGAATTGACATAATTGGAAAAATTTCCCCAACAAAAGCAGGAGGGCACGAGTACGTATTAGTAGTCATCGACTACTTCACTAAGTGGATTGAGGCTGCTTCTTACATGAATATCGCTTCTAAACATGTCGCAAAGTTTCTCGAACGAAACATATTTGTAGATATGGAGTTCCACATGAACTAATTAGTGATTAGGGATCTCAATTCAAAGCTGAAGTCGAGACCTTCTTAACTCGTTAAAAAGTAAAACATCATCATTCATCCCATACAGACCTCAAATGAATGGAGCTGTAGAGTCGGCAAACAAAAATATAACAGTCATCATTAAGAAAATGGCAAAAAATTATAAAGACTGGTCGAATAAACTACACTTCGCAATATGGGGTTATAGAAAGTCTATACGAACATCAATAGGAGTAACTCCATACTCCTTAATTTTCGGAATGGACGCAGTTCAACAAGTCGAACTGGAAATACCATCCCTACGCATCGTACTTGAAAGTAAGCTACCAGAATCTGAATGAGTAAGATGGAGCGAGGTATGAAGAGCTTTTATTCCTCAATGAACGACGGTTAAGAGCTTTGCATCATGTACAAGTCTACCAAAGGCGCATTACGCGTCATTTCAATTAAAGAGTCAAACCTAGAAATATAAAAGAAGGTGACTTTGTACTAAAGGAGGTTAGGGGTCCACCAACTGATCCAAGAGGGAAATTCAAACCTAATTGGATAGGTCCCTACCGCGTAATTGAAATCCTATCAGGAGGAGCCGTCAGATTAATGGATATCAAAGGAGATGAAATTCGCCAATTAATAAACATTAATCGACTTAAGAAATATTACATATGAAATCCGGATAAACTCATTCACTCATACAACCAATTTTAATTAGCATTCAATTGAAAGATTCTAAGTATTATGCATTTTACCGAATAACACGGTAAAATACATAACACTTGGGGGGTAATTTAGAAATAATAAACCGCTCTAAGTGTTCAAATTTTTTTCGAACATCGCGAAAAAATCTTCTAACTTGGGGGAGGGGGGGGGGGTAAAAATACAGAATTTTATAAAAAAAAAATTCGAGACATTCGTAGCACAGGTGTCGTGCATAACTGAATTAGTTGCGCGCGGATGTCACGCGCAACAGATTTTGTTAAGCGCAGCAGGCTTTCGTAACTATAGATGTTGCGCGCAGCAGGCTTACGCAACTATAGATGTTGCGCGCGCCACCTGAGGACGAATTGCGAACCCGAATTTTTTTAACGTTTGAATGAAGTTGCGGCAAAAAGAGGGTGTTTCTTAAATATAACATATACTCGGAAAAAAAAATTAAACTTTGATTTAATTCTTTTTAAACAAGGTTTGATCAATTTTTCATTTAATTTCTACCTAAGAGATTAAAGAAAAAAAAAATACATAATAAAAAAAAACACATTAGAACTACGCAAAGACCTGATTTCGTAATGCGAATACGTAGGCATTCTTTATGGTTCGGTCATATCAAAATATAAAAATATAAAGCTCATTTTATTTTATTCAAATTTCAAAGAAAAGAGAGACATTGTTGAACTAGATTGTAAATGAAAAAAAAACATAGTAGTGATTACACTTTATTCAATTTAAAACTAATAGCGAAAATATGTGACACTCTAAGGTTTTACTATTTCCTCAATTGTCATAGACGATGGAGGAGGAGTTTCCATCGCAGTATTTTCAGAAACCTTAGAGCTTTCTCCTACGCTCTTCTTCTTGACCCATACATTGTTCTTCAATTTGGGAATTAAGGTCTTTTCAATATTTTTTCCCTTTTTCGAAGATTTTGTTAGAGTCCTTTTTTGATTTTGTTGCGAAGGTTCCTTGATTATCACACCTCATTGTGCGGGTTTTGAGGGAGCTTTCCTTTTTGTTTCCTTCGAACGCACCTTAGGAGATGAGAAGTCTAATTTTCTTCTCACCCCTTTGTTTTTTCCACTAGGAGGAGTAGTGGTGGCCGAATGTATCAAGGGCATAGGTTGATTGCGAGTCGTAACGGCTTGATATTGAGATCGAGCCTTGTTTAGTTTGCCCTTATCCGCCTCATTCATCCAAGCTTTGTAAAAGGAAGATAATGCAATACTTGCAGTAGGATTGTTGGCGGTTTTGTTCTAGTTCGATGGTGGATGGGTTTCTTTTTGATCCCTTTTGCTGGTGTCGGAGCTAGTTTTGTTGGTTCAGGGTGCGCTTTGATGTGGTCGACGGGTGGTTTGCTGGTCGTCTTTGCTCTGGTTTCTCCCCCTGTTTGGTGTTCTTTTCTGGGTTCTTCGTTCTCCGGGGTTTGGTGCTTGCGGGTTGCTGCTTAGGTTGGTGGCAGCTCCCTTGGTTTGTTGGGGTTTTTCTATGGTGTTTGTGGCAGCTCCCCTGAATTGTAGACTCGTAGATGTTGAGGTTTTTCCTGATGTTCTTCAATTGTAAAAGGAAGGTTGAATATTTCTTGTTTGCCTCCCTTTTGCTGGGAATTGTTTTTTTTTTTTGTTGTAACTACTGTCTAGATGTATTTTGTTACTTTTTTCAGCTTAGGCTTCCTAGTGATTAGTGTTGTTGTGGTAGCGATCCTTTATCCTGTTTTGTATTGTATGCTTGTCGTGCTGTTGTCCTAGCAGGCTGGTTTCTGGGTTGTTATTTAGCTGTGATATTATGATTATGTCTATTGATGGTGGATAGTTTCTTTCTTTTGGAGGTTGGTTGTCATGGTTACGTCTAGGTCTTGTTAGCTTGCTTTGTGTATAGTGGGTTGAGGCCCGTTTTTTTAGTGCTGTCTCCTAGCATGAGGTGCTAGTTGATGGCATGGTTTGTATGGTGGGTGCTTCTCCTATAACTTCCTTGTTTTCTTCTGTCTGGACTTATTTGTATGCCTCTTCTTTTGTGGTAGTTGGTGACCTTTATTTTCCTCGGCATCTTATGCTTTTCTGCTTTGCTTGAGCTCTTATGTTTGTGATGCTGGTTGATGGTTCATGGCTACGATCCTCTGTCCTGGTTTGTATTGCATGTATGCTATTGTTTTGTCCTGGCATGCTGACTTCGGGATTATTACCAAGCTGATTTTATGGTGATGCTGGTGGAAGGTGTTTTTCTGTGTTTTATTTAGTGGAGGTTAGCTGTCATGGTTGAGTCTTGGTCTTTTTAGCTTGCCTGGTATGTAGTGGGATGAAGCCGTTTTTAGTGTTGTCTCCTAGCATGAGGTGCTAGTCGATGGCTTGGATTGTATGGTGGGTAGTATCCTTCTTTCTACCTTGGTTCTTGCTTTTGTCCAGGCTCCTTCTTTTGCCTCTTTTGTTATGGTTGTTGTTGATCTACCTCTATCCAGGCATCTTCTGCTATTATGTTTTACTTGAGCCTCATTATGTTTGTGCTGCTGGCTGATGGTTCGTGGCTACGATCTTTTGTTTTGGTTTGTACTGCATGTATGCTATTGTTCTATCCTGACAGGATGACTATGGAGTGTTATCAAGCTGTTTTATGGTGATGCTGGTGGTGGTGTATTCTCTGTCGTTCTTTTGGTGTGGTGGAAGTTGGTTGTTATGGGTGAGTCTTGGTTATTCTAGCTTGCTTGGAGTGTAGTAGGTTGAGGCCCTATTTTTAGTGTTGTCTCCTAGTATGAGGTGCTAGTTAATGGCTTGGATTGTATGGTGGGTGATATTCCTATTGCTACCTTGTTTGCTGGTTCTTCCAGGACTCCCTCTTTTGCCTCTTCCGTTGTGGTAGTTGTTGATCTTCTTTATCGTTCATCTTGTGCTTCTCTGTCTTGCTTGAGCTTCCTTATGTTTGTGTTGCTGGTTGATGGTTCATGGCTGCGATCTTTTGTCCTGGATTGTACTGCATGCTTGCTGTTGTTCTGTCATGGTAGGCTGACTGTGGGATTGTTATCAAGCTACGTTTTTTATGATGATGCTGGCGGATGGTGTATGCTTTCAAGCTAAGCTAATGCTTTTTTATACTCACCTTATTTGTTATCTTTGGATGTTTGGGTTTATTGCCCACTTTTGGTTGTAGCTTTGGTTCCTCTCCCTTTGTTAGTTAGAAGTTTTGTAGTTGTTGTCTTTTTTTTGCCTTCGGGCTTTGGTTTTGTTGCTTCTTTGGCCCAAAGGGCATGTACTGAACTTTCATTTCTTGTAGTTGCTACTTTTATGGGTAGTAACTCTTTACTTTTGGTAATAAAATTCTTTATTTACCAAAAAAAAAAAAAAAACTCCATCCAACGAAAAATTCGCTCGGGTCTAAAAATCATATCTTTAGGGGCATCACAATCTTGCGGGGGAATAATTTGTTTTATCCTGTATTGTCTCATTACCCTGCAAGGAAAAATATAAGTAGTACTAGATAGGCCTAAAAGCCTAATATAAGGGCAATTGAGACAATTCCCAACCATACTATTTATGTTCCACCAAGGAATCATAAAACGTATGTTAGGAACCCTATGACAGAAAAACGGCGTCCATTCCTCTTCGTTCTTATGCTTATAAAGAATTCAACGTCCAGGGAATGTCCTTACTCCATTAGCCTCAAGGTTTTGTGGCTGATCAACAATTCGCAAGCGCTCCATGAGCCAAATCTACAAAAAAAAAAAAAAAAAAATCATTTTCCGATTTTTGCACAAGCAGGTGGCGCGTGCATCAAAACTAGTTGTGCGCGCCATTCGCGCGCAACACAGTAGATTGCGCTGGTAATGCCAGCGCAACTTCGTAACTTGCGCTGATAAACGACAAAAAAAATGTACGTGTAATAGGAGTGGACTGCCCGTGAAACCGTTTTCGTTAGGGTCTCCTCTAAGGTGATTCAAAACATAGAACGGTTTACTCCAAATCCAAAGGAGCGGGTGAATAACATCCCTCTATTTTCTCTACTATGGACACCATGGAATAGTCTCCGTATTCTTTGCATGTCCTAAGTAAACAATTAACAACAAGACAATAACATAAAGTACGAATTTTAAAGCGTTGTTTAGTCATGTTGTCACGAGGGGCGACAAAATGTTCAATAAATTAAATCAAGTTCACGCCTTCTTCAGTTCCAATGTTGGTCATATCATTGTCGGACAAGCCAAAAAAAACTTTGGAATATAGGTTTGGGATCCGACAATGTAGGCGAATAAGTCACAGGGAGAGTATTTGTAGGGAAACCTAGCAAGTCCTCAAACTCACCGGGTAGGGGGACAATTTCGTCACAGGGAGAGTATTTGTAGTTAACCACTAGCTGCATATAATTCAATAGAGGGTCTAGGTGGTAAATTTTGAAAGCTAGTTTGTCCTCTGTTAAAAGGGAAGTGACCCATTGCTTCAAATGTTGTTCAAAGGTATTCACCATTGTTCAAAAAAAAAAACAAAACAGAGAATGAAAATTTAGAGAGATTAATTCTTTTTAGTTTCTTATATTACTAAGAGAATGAATACGAGATGATCAAAAGTCTACACGAAACCATGTTTAAATTGACCTAAAAGGGGCAAATTTTCGGCAAATTCGGCTTAAAAGAAAGTTCACCAAAAGGTGGTGCGCGCAACTCATGAGTTGCGCGCGACATCCGCGCGCAACTAATTCACATATGCGCGTCATCCGCACGCAACTAATTCACATGCGCATGACAGCCGCGCGCAACTCATGCAGTTGCGCATGTCTCCCCTATTGTAGCATGTGAGTTGGATTTATTTCTGAATTTTTGCTCACATAATGATAGAATCTTCACGAAATCTTAAGACGAATCATACGCTTGAGTCCGTTTTTCTTGCCTTTTCTTATTTTCTTATTTTATTATTTTCATACTTTCTTATTTTCTTTTTATTTTTTATTATTTTCCTACTTCCTTATTTTCTTTTTTTTTTCTCCTTTTTCTTCTTTTTTGTTTTGTTTTCGCCTTCCTTTTTTCGAGTTTTGGTTATTTTTTTCGAGGGGGGTAAGTCCGGAATCCTTTCCTTCCCTCCAAATTTTTTTCCTTTTAATAATAAAAATAATAATAATGTACACATGAAAATAAAAATATATATAATGATGACATATATACAAATGTGTCATATGTACAACAATGCAAAAAAAAAAAAATACATATATATACATCTGTTTCCTAAAATAAATAACAATATGTGTACAAAAGGAATCAGGGTGCTCGGCGACTATTAGACGGTTGCTGCACATACTGCAAAATCCAAAACGAAGATTAATACATGAAATGTAATAACTTCGTTGAAAAGAAAAGAAATAAACTTACCGCAATCATCCGATGATCACGGCATGATAAAGTCACGAGGGCTCTCCGATAAGCAGCTCGAAAAGCCCGTAAAGTCCTCACCATGCCGTTCACGGTTTTCCGCGGAACCTGTTCTAGGAATATAAGGACAATTAGTAAAAAAATGTATATGAAACAAAAAGTAAATGTTTAAGTACATATACACAAAAGACATACCGACTCAACCGTCTAAGATACAAACGGTATCCCCTCATCATCCTCCGCTTCAAGAAGGGTCTCACGAATTATTGATCCGACAGCATCGGTATACATGATCTCCGCTGTATGAGGCACCCAACCACCTAACTCGACTCGCTAAAATATATATGATAAAAAAAAACGATTAAAGAGTCAAAGTTCAAAAAATAAATAGAAACAAGGAAAAGAGAGAGTTAGAGTACTAACCGAAACAAAAACCAGAAAAGGAGTCAGCCTGGATGCTATAAAAGCTGGATAAGAAACCTCCGGTAGCAACAGCTGCTTCGCTGGATAACAAAGGATCGGCTGAGCTTTATCCTCGGTAGACAGCAAGTCCGGACGTAACATCCGGATCGGAGGATCCACAAGAACCAAAGGCTACTCGGATAAAAGGTTCCAGAGAATACGCTCGCCTAAAAACCAAGCGTATGTCCTCTGGAGCACCGAGAGTCCGACAACGAACCATGCTGGACCAGTTAACCTTAGGGACTCCGACAATAAAACTCCAAGGACGGAGATCGATCTATAAAACACAACCACATGAAAAATCATCAGAAAATAAATAAAATAAAAAAATGTACATGTAGTTAGAATACTCAGTGACGCACGAGTCGCCGAAAGGATCCTCTGGTGAAAGTCGCCGGCAGAATTGGCTCGTCTGTTCTTAATCGTGACCAATCGATGGCGATAGGAAAACGAGCAGCCCCAAGCACCCTGGGGGCTAAGGATGGCAGGTACGAGTATCCCCAAGCCTGAAACCGAGAAAAAGATAAGCCTAAAAGAAAAAAAAGTAATAACTGAAAGAAGCTTAAAACACGTACCTCAAGGATACGACCATGCCACATAAGGGAAATCTGAGGCACCTCAGTAGCTGTCGTGGAATCCATCACCCCGCTTGCCTTGCCCATAAATGTAAGCATACGGGCATATGACACCTCCGCCTAACTCAGGTCACCTACTTAACCCAAATCGCTGAGGCAAATAAGTAACCCAATGGCGAAACGCTCTCCTTGATCACTCAAGATGGTGACGGAAAGAATTTGAGCAATGTATATCTGAGCCAGCTACTTAGGTGTACACTGCCGATCAAGCTCGTCATCCGACAACTCGTCGGCAAGAACCGAGTACGGACAAGACTGCGCGTACTCGTGAAGGGCCGATGCAAAACGGTCCCCACAAGGTCGCGCAGTCTCTCGTCTGACCACTTAACGAATTATATGGTTTCTTATCTAGTGTACGCGGGACCTTCTTGCGTCGGCTCTTCTAGTGTACGCGGAGTCTTGCCCGTACTCGATTCTTGTCGACGAGTTGTCAGCTAATGAGCTTGATCGGCAGTGTACACCTGAGCAGCTGGCTCAGATATACATTGCTCCCGTTCTTTCCGTCACTATCTCGAGTGATCGAGGAGAGCGTTTTTCCATTGGGTTACTTATTTGCCTCAATGATTTGGGGCAAGTCGGTAACCTGAGTTAGGCGGAGGTGTCGTATGCCCGTATGCTTACAGCAATGGGCAAGGCGACCAGGGTGATGGATTTCGCGGTAGCTACTGAGGTGCCTCGGATCTCCCTTACGTGGCATGGTCGTATCCTTGAGGTACGTGTTTTAAGCTTCTTTCGGTTATTACATTTGCTTTTTCCTTTAAGCTTATCTTTTCCCGGTTTCAGGCTTAGGGATACTCGTACCTGCGTTTCTTATCCCCTAGGGTGCTTGGAGCTGCTCGTTTTCCTATCAGCCATCGATTGGTCGCGATTGAGAAAAGACGAGCCACTTCTGCCGGCTACTTTCGCCAGAGGATCCTTTCGGCAACTCGTGCACCGCTGAGTATTCCAACTACATGTGCATTTTTTGATTTTATTTATTTTCTGACGATTTTTCATGTGGTTGTGTTTTATAGATCGATCTTCGTCCTTGGAGTTTGATCGTCATAGTCCCTTAGGTTATCCGGTCTGGCATGGTTTGTTGCCATTTCCGGGCCCTCAATCCAGGACTATCGGTGCTCCAGAGGACAAATGCTTGGTTTTTAGGCGAGCGTGTTCTCTGGAAGCTTTCGTCCGAGGAGCCTTTGGTTCCTGTGGATCCTCCGATCCGGATGTTACGTCCGGACTTGTTGTATACCGAGGATCGAGCTCAGGCGATCCTTGGTTATCGAGCGGAGCAGTTGTTGCTGCCGATGGTTTCTTATCTGGCTTTTATAGCATCCAGACTGACTCATTTTCCGGCTTTTGTTCCGGTTAGTACTCTAACTCTATCTTTTCCTTATTTATATTTATTTTTCAGAACTTTGACCCTTTATTTGTTTTTTTTCATATATATTTTAGTGGGTCGAGCTAGGTGGTTGGGTGCCTCCTATAGCGGAGATCATATATACCGATGTTGTCGGATCGATAATTCGTGAGACCCTTCCAGCAGCGGAGGATGATGAGGGGATATCGTTTGTACCTGAGACGGTTGGATCGGTATGTCTTTTGTGTATATGTACTTAAATATTTCTATTTATTTTTTGTTTCATATACATTTGTTTACTAACTGTCCTTGTATTCTTGGAAAACGTTCCGCGGGAAACCGTGAATGGCATGGTGAGGACTTTACGTGCTTTCCGAGCTGCTTATCGGAGAGCCCTCGTGACTTTATCATGCCGTGATCATCGGCTGATCGTGGTAAGTTTTATTTCTTTTCTTTTCAACGAAGTTATTAGATTTCATGTATTAATCTTCGTTTAGGATTTTGCAGGATGTGCAGCAACCGTCTAGTAGTCGTCGAGCACCCTGATTCCTTTTGTACACATATTGTTATTTATTTTAGGAAATAGATGTATATATATTTTTTTTTTTTGCATTGTTGTACATATGACACATTTGTATATATGTCATCATTATTATATTTTTTTTTGTTTCCATGTGTACATTATTTATTATTTTTATTATTAAAAGCAAAAAAAATTCGAGGGAGGGAAAGGGTTCCTGACTTACCCCCCTAAAAAATATAACCAAAACTCGAAAAAAGGAAAGCCAAAAGAAAACAAAAAAGAAGAAAAAAGAGAAAATAAAATAATAAAATAATAAAAAAGAAATTAAGGAAGTAGGAAAATAATAAAAAAGAAAATAAAATGGGAATAAGAAAGTAGGAAAATAATAATAAAAAATAAAATAAAAAGAAAATAAGAAAGTAAGAAAACAATAAAAAAGAAAATCAAAAGGAAATAAGAAAGTAGGCAAGAAAAAGGGACACAAAGGGTTAAAAGGAATGATTCATCTTAGGATTTCGTGCAGATTTCGTCATTACGTGAGTCAAAATACAGAAATAAATCCAACTCTCATGCTGCGACAGGGAAGACGCGTGCAACTGCGTGAGTTGCGCGCGGCTGTCACGCGCATGTGAATTAGTTGCACGCGGATGTCGCGTGCAACTCTTGAGTTGCGCGCGCCACTTGTTAGTGAACTTTCCTTTTAGCCGAATTTGCCGAAAATTTTCCCTTCTTGGTGGTTTCGTATAGGCTTTTGATCATTTCGCATTCATTCTCTTAGTAATATAAGAAACTAAAAAGAATTAATCTCTCTAAATTCTCATTCTCTCTCTCTTTTTTTTGAACAATGGTGAAGACCTTTAAACAACGTTTGAAGCAATGTGTCACTTCCCTTTCAACCGAGGACAAATTAGCTTTCAAAATTTACCACCTAGACCCTTTATTGAATTATATGCAACTAGTGGTTAACTTTGATTTTCTTCATGCCGCAGTCAACCATTGGAACTCTAATCACCATCTTTTCTTGTTTAAAGGGGACAAAATTGTCCCCCTTCCCTGTGAGTTTGAGGCCTTGCTAGGTTTCCCTACAAATACTCTCCCTGTGACTTATTCGCCTACCTTGTTGGATCCCAAACCTATATTCCAAAGATTTTTTGGCTTTTCCGATTATGATATGACCAACATTGGAACTGAAGAAGGCGTGAACTTGATTTAATTTATTAAACATTTTGTCGTCCCTCGTGACAACATGACTAAAAACCGCTTTAAAATTCGTGCTGTATGTTATTGTTTGTTGTTAATTGCTTACTTAGGACAGGCAAAGAATGCGGAGATTATTCCATGGTGTCCATAGTAGAGAAAATAGAGGGATATCATTCACCAGCTTCTGTGGCTTTGGCGGAAACCGTTCTATGTTTGAATCGCCTTAGAGGAGACCCTAATAAAAACGGTTTCACGGGAAGTCCACTCCTATTACACATACGTTTTTTTTCGTCGTTTATCAGCGCAAATTACAAAGTTGCGCTGGCATGACCAACACAATCTTCTTCGCTGCGCGCGGATGGCGCGGGCAACTAATTTTTTTTTTTCTTTTTTTTTTTGTAGATTTGGCTCATGGAGCGTTTGCGAATTGTTGATCAGCCACAAAACCTTGGGGCTAATGGAGTAAGGACATTCCTTGGACGTAGAATCCTTTATAAGCATAAGAACGAAGAGGAATGGACATCGTTTTTCTGTCATGGCGTTCCTAACATACGCTTTGTGATTCCTTGGTGGAACATAAATAGTATGATTGGGAATAGTCTCAATTGCCCTTACATTAGGCTTTTAGGCGTATCTAGTACTACTTATATTTTTCCTTGCAGGGTAATGAGACAATACGAAATGAAACAAATTATTTCCCCGCAAGATTGTGATTCCCCTAGAGATGTGATTTTTAAACCCGAGCGAATTTATCGTTGGATGGAGTATTGGTCAAGCATTCCTAGATGGGTAGTACATAATCCTACTGCGAGTATTGCATTATATTCCTTTTACAAAGCTTGGATGAATGCGGCGGATAAGGGAGAATTAAACAAGGCTCAATCTCAATATCAAGTCGTCACGGCTCACAATCAACCTAAGCCCTTGATGCATTCGGCCACCACTACTCCTCCTAATGGCCAAAACAAAAGGGTGAGAAGAAAATTAGACTTCTCATCTCCTAAGGCGCATTCGAAGGAAACAAAATGGAAAGCTTCGTCCAAACCCGCACAACGAGGTGTGATAATCAAGGAACCTTCGCAACAAACTCGAAAAAGGACTCTAATGAAATCTTCGGAAAAGGGGAAAAAGGTTGAAAAGACCCCAATTCCCAAATTGAAGAACAATGTATGGGTCAAGAAGAAGAGCGTAGGAGAAAGCTCTAAGGTTTCTAAAAATACTGCGATGGAAACTACTCCTCCATAGTCTGTAACAATTGAGGACATAGTAAAACCTTAGAGTGTTACACAGTTTCGTCATTAGTTTTAAATTGAATAAAGTGTAATCACTCCTATGTTTTTTTTTTCGTTTACAATCTAGTTCAACAATGTCTCTCTTTTCTTTGAAAATAAAATGAAATAAAATGACCTTTATATTTTTATATTTTAATATGACCGAATCATAAAGATTGCCTACGTATTCGCATTACCAAATCAGGTCTTTGCGTAGTTCTAAATTTTTTTTTTTTTATTATGTATTATAAGTTTTTTTATTTTTCTTTAATCTCTTAGGTAGAAATTAAATGAAAAATTAATCAAACCTTGTTTAAAAGAATTAAATCAAAGTTTAATTTTAATTTTCAAGTATATGTTATATTTAAGAAACACCCTCTTTTTGCCACAAGTAGAAATCGCAACTTCAATCAAACGTAAAAATTTAGGTTCGCAGTTCGTCATCAGGTGGCGCGCGCAACATCTGTAGTTGCGCGAGCCTGTCCCGCGTAACTGAATCTGTAGCGCGTGACATCTGCGCGCAACTATTCCAGTTGCGTGCAACACCTGTGCTACAAATGTCTCGAGAATTTTTTTTAATTCTGTATTATTACCCCCCCAAGTGTTAAATTTTTTTTGTGATGTTCGAAATAATTTGAACACTTAGAACGGTTTATTATTTCTAAATTACCCCCCCCCCCCAAGTGTTATGTATTTTACCGTGTGTAGGGAATAATTTCAAGTGTTAACCCCCTAGCTTGAACCACACCGTGATCATACACTTAAGTACGGTGGCGTCCAAAAGGGAAGAAGATAGAGCAAAAGAGTCGCCAACAAGTTTTAGGAACTTGTAAACCGTTCGCAGGGTCAAGGTTACACCCCTTAATGATCCAAGAGATCGTCAACTCCATAAGGTCTTGAACCAAATAAGGGTTCGGGGATGAAGGTACAAATCCAACCTAAAAGAGATTGAACCTGCCCTAATAATAGGTCTCTACTTTATTCTGATCGTATTGATGTGTGCTTTCTGACTAACATGCAATCAATATGTGACCCTAAACCTGTTTATCTATGTTGGTTGAATTTAATGCACAAACAAATCTATTACTGGCGATCACTTGAATTATAAACACATTAACCCTAACAAGATTATTAATTATCTTATCAAGCATGATTACAAGTACAAATTCCCTTTAAACATGCATAAAAGGCGTGATCAAGCAATAACAATAAATATCAAGCAACATAATCATAAAATAATAATAATTATAATCATGAAATTATAATAATAATAATAATATTTATAACCATAATCAAAATAATAATAATCATAATCATAATAAACATAATCATGAATCATGTTAAAGCATAATAATAGCAAGATCCTAGGCATGATACTAACAAGATTAGTAACAAACCCTAGCATGTCACTAAGCAATAAAAATCAAATCTTTAACCCTAACATGATACTAACAATCATAAATATTAGGAAGAACATAAAAGGCATCGTAACAATCATACTTAATATTAAAATTACCCTAGACATGATACTAGGAATCAAAATAACAACCTTAGCATGAACTCTACATCATAATATCATTAAAACCATTAAAGTACTTACTTTGATGCCTCGTACCTCTTTCTAATATCAAAATACACACGTTAGTAACTTCAAGGAAAATAATAAACAAACAATTAAATTAAATAATTGAAAGAGAGATTTGGGACCAAACCCTCATAAATTAAACCTTTCACGTCTAAGGCGAAGGCAACTTCGAATATGACTAGGTGTTTCTAGATCTAATGAATGCGGAATTTTGTATATAAAAAGCTAGTTTAGAAAAGAGAGAGAGAGTAATCAAGAGAATCTTGATGAGAGTTGATGGAAATTAGAGAGAATAAGAATTGATGAGAATTGATGAAAACTGGTTAAAACTGGTTGTAGATGATTATAGGTGAAAACTAGTTATCGAAAACGGAGTTTTTAGTATATTATTTATAGAGAAAATCAACTAAAAAGATAAAATATCAAAACAGAGCTCCGGCGCACGTAAAACCGAACCAGCGCCAATGCTGGCTGTTGGCGCCAGGCGCTACAGCTGGCGTTTGGCGCTGATCTGGAAAATCACGCGTTTTCTTAAAATCAGATAAAATTGCCGTACAGGAGGATAAAATCGTATTTTTCCTCAAAAATGCTCTTTGATTTTAATTAAAACTCCGAAAAGTCAACAAAAGTCAATTTATCAATGCTAATTGAATTAGGAATGAAAAGAACCTTCTAGAAGAATCTAGAAGACTAAAACCATTGCTAATTGTATTAGGAATGATAAATCTATATTAGGCCCTCCCCTAGATCATTGGGCCGCATATAAGATTCAAACCGGGCCTAGTTTAGTAAATTGGCCATAACTTCCTCAATATTCATCGGAATTGGGCTTATAATATATCGTTGGAAACGTCTCGTCAAGCCCCATCCAACTACACTACTATTGGACCCATATCATGGACCAACCAATCTGGATTAGCAAATAAGTTTTCAAAAACAGAGAGGAGAAAAGAAATTAAAACTATCCGCAACACTAGACTTTCCACACTTTCACTTCATTCGATTATGGTTCGACGCAAAAGGTACTCATCATCGGGTTTGGTTTTGGGGAGACACAAATGGGTGTCTACACCGTGTTATTCGGTAAAATGCATAACACTTAGAATCTTTCAATTGAATAATAATTAAAATTGGTTGTATGAGTGAACGAGTTTATCCGAATTTCATGTAATATTTCTCAAGTCCATCAATGTTTATTAATCGGCAAATTTCATCTCCTTTGATATCCATTAATCTGACAGCTCCTCCGGATAGGATTTCAATTACGCGGTAGGGACCTATCTAATTAGGTTTGAATTTCCCTCTTGTTTTGACTTTTTTATTGAAATGACGCGCAATGCGCCTTTGGTAGACTTGTTCATGATGCAAAGCTCTTAATCTTCGCTCATCGAGGAATAAAAGCTCTTCATACCACGCTCTTACCCATTCAGCTTCTGGTAGCTTACTTTCAAGTACGATGCGTAGGGATGGTATTTCCAGTTCAACTGGTTGAACTGCGTCCATTCCAAAAACTAACGATTATGGAGTTACTCCTATTGATGTTCGTATAGAAATTCTATAACCCTATAATGCGAAGAGTAGTTTATTTGGCTATGTTTCAGGGGTTTTTGTCCCTTGGGAGAGTTATAACACTAAGACTGGATTCAGCAAAGGACGCCTGTACCTGCAAAGCAAACGGACCGCTGGATGGTCGGTGTTCCGCCTCCGAAGATTAAGTTAGTAAGTATTCGGTAGGAAAACGTGCGGAAATAAAGTTATCTGCTCGGATTCCAAGCTCAGGTAAAGTGTTGTCTGTTCCTTGAAAACGACAACTCTGTAATTAATGTGAAATTGACGTGTTGTCTCGTATTACGTGTATTTGCTCTTGTCATAAATGTAGGAACTGTCCCTATTTATAGGGTCCTTTTGGAAAGTGTGCCCTCCCTAGGATCTGGTGACCTAAGGATTAGGTCACGCTGCAAAACAACGCCTCAAGGTTTGGGCACTTGAAGGCCGCCATTCCAGAGGCAATGTCTGAGTGACAAGTGTCACTGAGCCCAAAAGGCTTTTGGACATCTTTTAGGGTGACACGTGTCGCCCTCTGAATGGTCCATGCTGGATCGTCAATCTTTTTGGGACAGAAGGATGTTCGCCCACCACGTGTCGTCATCTCATAGGTCCAGATGGAACCTTTACTAATGACACATGGCAGTTTCTGACTGGGCCACCTGGTCGGGTAAAAATACCCAAATCATTTGCCCCAGCTTGAAGTTTGCCATCTGTAAGATAAGCCCGGATGTTGTCAATCTAGGTCGAGCTTCGGTCGAGAATTCCAATGGGGTCTTCAATAGATATACTTCTCTTTTCCATGACCTCCCAGAAAACCGACCGAGGTGTTTCACAAGAGTCGGATGATGCTGGTTTTGACAGAGCATCCGCTTGATTGTTTGAAGATCTGGGCACCTGAGTTAGATGGAACTCCTCAAGTGTCCCAACTTCACTTTAAACCGCCTGCAAATATTTTACCATGGCCGGATGAGTGGCCTCGTACGTTCCATTGACCTGGTGTACGACTAGTTGAGAATCAGAGCAGGCATCAATCTTCTTTGCCCCTGCCACCTTGCAATACCGAATGCCAGCTAGCAGGGCCTCATATTCGGCCTCGTTGTTAGAGACCTGGAACTTGAGCCGTAGTGCATATTCGTACTTATCTCCCTCAGGAGATTGGCAGATAATCCCTGCACCACAGCCGTTCACAGTGGAGCTCCCGTCCACATACACTTTCCGAACCTGGTCAGTATTGTCCGGTGCAATCGGCCTTGTCATTTCGACAATAAAGTCGGCGAATGCTTGCCCCTTTATTGCCTTCCTTTGTTCGTAAGTGATTTCTAATCCTTGCATTTCAATCGCCCATTTAAGCATTCGTCCAGAAGACTCCAAGGTTGTGATGACCACTTGATCGGTTGGTTAGTATAGACCTCTACCGCATGCGCCAAGAAGTAGGGTTTTAGCTTCTTGATGGCCATGTAAAGGGCAAGGCCAAATTTTTCAACCATGGGGTACTGAAGCTCTGCGTTCCTCAGAACATGGCAAATGAAATACACCGAGAGCTGGATGTCGTCTCTTTCAGCTAAGAGAACGGCACTGAGGGCATGATCAGAGACGGCTAAATACATGAAGAGCTTCTCTTTGTGCAAAGGGCTAACAAGCCTTGGCAAGAGTGCATATGAGTTTTCAGCTTTTGAAAGGCCGCCTCTGCATCATCCCCCATTCAAAGTTGGTCTTCTTTTTGATTGTCTGGAAGAAGCAGAGTTACTTGTCGCCTGACCGACTGAGGAAACTCCCAAGGCCGCCAGGAAACTTGTTAATTTTTGCACTTCCTTCACAGTAGGGGGCGATTGCATGTCGTTACCGCCTGTATTTTCATGGTTGGCCTCTATTTCCCTTTGGTTGATCAAAAATCCGAGAAACTTCTCAGACTCAACGCCAAAGACACAGTTTTTTGGGTTTAGCATGACTTTGTGCCGCCTGAGTGTGGCGAATGTTTCTCGGAGATCAGCAAGATGATCCGCCTGTTGTTTGGATTTGACTATGATGTCATCAATGTACGCCTCTACATTCCTTCCGATTTGATTAATGAAGACCGTATTAATCATTCGTTGGAAAGTAGCAGGCGCATTTTTCAAACCAAACGGCATCACCGTATAACAGAACAACCCCTGATCAGTGACGAATGCCATCTTTTCTTGATCTTTTTTCCATAGGGGGATCAAATGGAAACCTGAGTAGGCGTCCATAAAACTCATCAGGACATGTCCAGCTGTTGCATCGACCAGACTGTCGAACTTAGGCAGTGGATAGCTATCCTTTGGACATGCCTTGTTGAGGTCTGTGTAATCAACACACATGCGCCAAGTTCCATTCGGCTTTTTAACTAACATAACGTTAGCTACCCATTCAGGGAAATTGCATGGCCGAATGAACTTGGCGTCAAGCAGCTATTTAACTTTGGCGGCTGTCGCCTGACTTCTTTCCTCGCCATGGTTTCTTTTCTTTTGCCGGATGGGCTTCTTTTTAGGATCCACGACGAGTTTGTGGACACAAGATCCGGGCTGATGCCTGGCATCTCTTCCACTTCAAAGGCAAAGATGTCTTTGAATTCTCTCAACAGCTGGTGCAGGCTCTCACCCAGCTTTGAAAAAGTAACCGTCCCCACCTTGACCGTCCGCTCTGGGCGACTGTCGTCCTGAGGGATATCAATATGTTTGCCAGTAGGCTGGGGATGGAGATCATCCGACCGTTCCCCGGTCAGTGATTGCTATTGTTTTTCTTTTTTGACCACCACCAGCTGATCAGTCTTTCTTTTCTTTCCAGCTGGTGGGGCCGACTATTCTTCCTCGACATCGTCAAGGTCGATCATTTGCTTGGCACGGCCGGATGCTGCGACCGCAGGCTTGACGTCCGAGAGATAACACTCTCGAGTCGTCTTTTGGTCCCCATTAAGGGAACCGACTGTTCCATCATCCTTCTCATACTTGAGCAGCATGAGAGCAGGAATGATGACGGCCTTACACTCATTTAGAGTGGGGTGGCCAAAGATGAGGTTGTAAGCTGTGAGCTCTTCAACCATTAGGAAACGGATGGTCATGTGCCGACCGCCTCCCCTGCTTCCCATGCGGACAGGTAAATCAATGCGTCCGACTGGGTGCACAAGCCCTCCCCCAAACCCAACAAGGGTGTGGGAGACCTCCATCATGCTATTCGGTTTGTACTTGAGATTGGATAAGAATTTAAGGCTGATGAGGTCTGAGGAGCTTCCTGTGTCAATCTGAATTCGACCAACCAGCATGTTGGCCACCTTGCATTCAATGACCACAGGGTCATCATGCGGCCGACGGACTTTGCCTCTGTCCTGCTCGGTGATGACAACTTTAGGGAAGGCGGACGTGCCTACCGCCTCTCCTTCCTCAACATAGTTGACCATCTTCCTCAGATGGTTCTTGGTGCCTTGGATGGTCGGGCCACCATCGGCAAATCCGCCTGCTATGGTGTATACCGGATCTTCATCAGTTTCGGCACTCACAGCAGGCTGGGAGTATTTTTCTTGGACTGCCCCGGATTTTCCTTTGAAGTCACTTTGGACGGTTGAGCTCCCGCTTGAGACTAAAGCAGTCGTTCGTGTCATGGCCGACATCCTCATGGAAATGGCAATGCTTATTCTTGTTCCGATTTTCAGCGGATCCTTTCATAGGAGTCGGCTTCTCAAGAGTCAACCGATCCTTAATTTCCAATAGGATGGAGCAGCAGTCCTTATGGAACTCGTACCTTGGGACGTACGGTTTCCACTCTTTTTTCTTCTTCTGGGCCGGTTGATTAGAGTTATCCACGGCCCCGACTTATTTTTTTTTTTTTTGCTCTCTTTTGGCTTAGGAACCGGCTGAGCAGGCCGACTCTCCTTCTGTCTGTCGGACTTCTTATGGTCCGACTGCTTATTGGAGGAGCAGAGTTCGGTCGCCTATATATAGGCTTCCACCTCTCGCAAGGGTCCTTGCAGAGTAAAGATTTGTTTGCGGACGAGTTCATACTTAAAAGTAGACCCGTCCTTTAGACCCTTAAAGAAGTCTGTGAAGGCAAACTCATGAGACAGCCCATGAATCTGGATTCGTACCAGATTGAACCGCCTGACTTAGGAATGCAAGCCTTCTCTATCTCCCTGCTGTACATTGCCCAAATCAAGGCTTGTCTTTTTGGTAGGGATGTTCATAGAGAAGTTTGAAGCGAACAAGAACGCAAACGTCTTGAAGCTATTAATGCAACCAGCCGGCAGATTGCCGAATCACTGTTGGGCTATGCCCTTCAGGGTGGCTGGAAAGCAACGACACCATGAGGCATCATCCAACCCCTTTAAATACATGAGGTGGGTGTATGCTAGTAGTTGGTCTTCTGGGTTGGAGGTCCCGTCATAGGTTCCAACCAGAACATTTTTAACCTTGGTCGGCTGTTCGGCTTCAGTTATTTCCCTGGAGAAGGCAGAGGGTTGATCTCTAAGGTGTTGCTGACTTAGCTGCCAGTCCATCGGCTGATAGCCGTATGCCGCCTGTCCTCCAAAGAGGGCAGGCTGCATGTAAGGAAAAGCCGGCAACTAGTACAATGGCTGAGCCATGTACTGGGCCATCTGGATCATATGAGGGCCAGACTGAACCCGTGGGCTGCTTGCTGGAGTCTCATGTACAGACTGGGAATACCTCACAGAGGTATTCCGAAAGCTATCATGGTAGGTCGACGTTGAAGCCGACTCTGATAGCTGGGTCTTCTTCTGCTCAATGTATTGTCGAGCATCAGAGAATGTTTTGTTGCTACCATCCGGCTGTATGTGCCGGATGGCTTTTCTTGTGCCCGTTTCGGGGAAACGGAGCCTGGTAAGGTCAAATTGGGTCGAGCCTTCTCCGTAGGGGCAGGATGAGGAGTCGGCTGACGGTTCCTGACCGACTTCTATTTGCCATCCTGAGCTGGCTTCTTGGCCGACTGCTCCTTTCTAGGAGTAGGCGACTTCTTTGAGGCGAGTTGTTTGATTTCACCCCTAAGACTGCTCAGGATTTCATGAGTTCATCTCGAGTGACGGGAGTCGATCATGCCACCTGGGAAGGATCACCCGTCCGCACCGAGGTCTTTTTTGGCTGAGTAGAAGTTTTGCTTGGCCCCGCCTAATCAGTGTGACGTTCCCGCTTTTCCCTACTGCGGATGCGTTTTGAGATGAGGGACCCGTTAGGATCCACATAGGTTTCGACATCAGCGTCGTCCCCTAAGTCATAGTCCGTCTGGACCACTATATCTTCTGGAGGCCGATTGGCCTCAGGATTCGGTACAGGGACTTGTGAAGCCATTTAAGAGGTACTCTCCCCACAGATGGCGCCAAATGTTTCGGGGGTTTTTGTCCCTTGGGAGAGTTACAACACTGAGACTAGATTCAGCAAAGGACGCCTGTACCTGCAAAGCAAACAGATCGTCGGATGGTTAGTGGTCCGCCTCTGAAGATTAAGTTAGTAAGTATTCGTTAGGAAAACGTGCGGAAATAAAGTTATCTGCTCGGATTCCAAGCTCAGGTAAATTGTTGTCTGTTCCTTGAAAGCGATAGCTCTGTAATAAATGTGAAAGTGACATGTTGTCTCGTATTACGTGTATCTGTTCTTGTCATAAATGTAGGAAATGTCCCTATTTATAGGGTCCTTTTGGAAAGTGTGCCCTCCCTGGGATCTGGTGACCTAGGGATTAGGTCACGCCGCAAAACGGCGCCTCATGGTTTGGGCCCTTGAAGGCCGCCATTCTAGAGGCAATGTCTGAGTGACACGTGTCACTGAGCCCAAAAGGCTTTTGGGAATCTTTTAGGGTGACACGTGTCGCCCTCTGAATGGTCCATGCTGGATCGTCAATCTTTTTGGGACAGAAGGATGTTCGCCCACCACGTGTCATCATCTCATAGGTCCAGATGGCACCTTTACTAATGACACATTGCAGTTTCTAACTGGGCCACCTAGCCGGGTAAAAATACCCAAATCAGGCTAGTCTTTATAATTTTCTTCCATTTTCTTAATGATGACTGTTATATTTTTATTTTCCGACACTACAACTCCATTCATTTGAGGTCTGTATGGGATGAATGGTGATGTTTTACTTTATAACGAGTTAAGAGGGTCTCGACTTCAGCTTTGAATTGAGATCCCTGATCACTAATTAGTTCATGTGGAACTTCGTATCTACAAAATGTGTTTCGTTCGAGAAACTTTGCGACATGTTTAGAAGTGATATTAACGTAAGTGAGAAGGGTTAAATCGGTCGCTACAATCTAACTCTCAATCAAACAATACTTATACGAACACCCTATAACCAAGTACAATGGCAAATAAAGGTTCGGTCCACGAGGAACGAGAGTAATTGCAAATCAATCTTAAACCTAAGCTAGTTCTAAATCAATGGAAAATGGTGTTCTAAAATAATACTAATAAGATGGATTAAATCAATAAACTAAGACACTAGGGAGAACGGGAATTCACCAAACCATCGGTAACTACGCAACAAGGAATCACAGAGACAAACGGGATATGCAAAGACTATATGTCTGATCAATATCATGTGATAGGAAGACAACGGGCAATACTAAGCTTGGATTTCTCATGCACTTAACATTACTCGATACATAATCAAACCACATTAAATAATGAAATACTCAATTCACAATCTCTTGTTCAAATCAAGGATATCATGCAATCAAATTCAAGATTCTAGGTTAGCTACTCCTATTATAATGAATAAACATGCAATCGCATATAATCAATTTAATCACAATCCGTTTATCAAAATCAATCCTCAATTACATAGATTACCTAGGCCGGGTTTCATCCCGAAACCCTAGCTAGGAGACTACTCACACATATTCATAATCAAAGCAATAATGAATTCCAAAAGCATAATAGATATAAACATGAATTCTGATTAAGGAATAACAAAGCTTGATTAATAAACAAGAATGAATAATACCAATTGTATTGATGCGAATCAATGGAAAAGTTCAGAACTTTGATATCCGTCGTCAATGAATAATACAAAGAATCTTCACAAATCTTGCTTCAAATCAATCCAAGAAAACTAAAATCTCTAGAAATATCTTTAAGAAAACTAATGAATCTCTAATACTAAGAACGTTCTCCAATAACTCCCTACAAAGGGCCTCAAAAACTATCTCTAAAACTGTCTGAGGAATCCTCTTAAAGTTGGGCCTTATATACGTCTTCTAATGCGGAGAAGTCAAGCGCGCAGTTAACCCTGGATCAGCACGACCGTGCTGTATTTGGCACGGCCGTGCTAGCTTGTCAGTAAGTAAACCGGATTTCTTCTTCAAATTGGCACGGCCGTGCTATATATGGCACGGCTTGCAGCTTCCTGGCACGGCCGTGCTAAAAATGACACGGCCGTGCTGAATATGCTCTAGCACGGGGCTCATAATGAAGCTGACACGGGCACGGGCAACATCTGGCACGGCCGTGCTAATGGCCTGCACGGCCGTGCGGGTACGTGGATACTGACACGGCCGTGCTATTGGATTGCACGGCCGTGCTGCCTTGCCTGGGGTTGCTTGCTTATAGGCCAGCACGGGTGTGCCTATGGTAACACGGCCGTGCTGCCTGTGCTATGTAATCAATGCACGACACTTGAACTTCCTTAACTCCTCGGACTCTGGTCAAGGCTAGCTCGGTTACGCATCAAGGGCTCGGGATCCGATTAAACTCGGTTGATATTACCTTAAAACACATCAAAAACAAACCGAAAACCCGTGAAGCACGTAATATGGGGAACGTAAGCATAACAAGGTAATAATCGGCCAAAGCGGCCCCAAATACATCCAAAATCATCCTAAAATATGCTCTAAAGTGCGCCCTAAAGTGCGCTTGTCAAAACCCCCCAAGCTACACTTTTGCTAGTCCTCGAGAAAAAACCAAGGGAAACACACACAAGATCAAATAAACTATGCCATTGCGCACAAATCAAATTAAGCACGGAATGAAATCAATGGATCCTACTTAGAACAACCATGCTCGGAAGGAAAACTCACTCAAACAAGCAACGAGACACACAATCCAAGATATCGTTGATCAAATGCGAACAAGACCTAAACCAAGCATAGAGAACAAAGAAATCATGCTTCCCTCTAAACCCGACCAAACCGGCCACGTCCTCCCCTTTTGCGTCAAATCACCACCCTAATTGGCCCCTCGTGATTCCTCGAAGGAACCGGAAGAAGTGATGTTTTGAGGAAATAACAAAGGTATCCCGACATCTCGATTACGCATAATCTTTCCATAGGGTTGAAAGGTATCTCCCTCCACCGTTTGAGAACCGAACACCTCTAAAGTCTAAGGGTCTTAAAAGGGTTATAATGTATTGGCAATGGGTAAGGTAGGTGAAAACAATTTAAGAAAGTGGGGTTAGTTCCTAAATGAAGCGCAAGAATCACAATTCTCAAAAACAATAGTTCAAAAGATGTAATTCACTTTCCACAATCTCATTGATTCACATTCTTACACATCCCAAATTATCCATATAATACACACTCAAATGACCTCTTTCAAACTTCAAAACTTTATTTATGTGTCCTTGCCTTTTTCACAATTCGGACGGCTTTTCTCTTCTTTTTTTTTCTTTTTTTTTTATTGATGGCAAAAATGACTTTCACATTACATATTTACAATTAGGCTCACTTTCACACCTGCTCAAACCAACTATCAAACTTTATTTCTTGATTAGTAAACAATAAGCTCAACAAACCTATCTAGGTAAACGCTGCACAACTAAGGGTTGGTAAAACATTGGCCATCGGGTTTGTAACACGGTTAACCAAGAATGGAATTAAAGCTCAACATGGTTAGCAAGTAAGATGATGTAAAAAGAAAATCAATTTGTAACAATACAAAAGGAACAAAATAAGAAAAAATGAAAAAGGTGCCCTCTTCCTCCCTTAAAAGTGTCAAGTCGGTCTCGGGAGCTACTAGTCAATACAAAGATCGAAAAATGCGTAATCAAGGATCCAAATATGCCACTCAACAAGAATGATGAAGGCTAGAACAAATAAACCTCACGGGATCTAACAAATAAAGCAACTACCAATCAAGGGGGTCAAATCCACAACCGGGAAGCGACTCCATCTTACCACAGCCCAAAGGCATAGAGTTTCACATGACAAAAGTGTTCTATTTCTACCCTTCGCCTAGACTCGTCCACATTGATCAACAATAGACTCGAACTGTGTATTCATCACTGGCTTAAGTGGAAATAGACATTCCATACACATTCATTCACATTTCGAATCCAACATGAACAATATTCCAAAATTTTGCAATTAGACAAGTTTATTATGATCCAAAAACATAGGAAAAGACTACGAGGCATATCATATAAGCTAAACCACACATCCTCATAGCAGAAGCTTTTCCTATCTAACACAAACATATGTACAACTAAGCCAACTGAATAAGTTGAAAGGCACATAACGAGGCATAAAAATCACATAAAATCCCAATCGACAAACAAGTGATCGAATGATATCAACATCAACGATCCCAGGTTCCTTAGAACCGATCAAACATCCTCGAACCATTCAACTTCTTCCTAAACTAAACTATCCTAAGCACAAAAAAAAAGGAAAAGATCTCACCAAATTTGCTTCCCGGGAGCTCCAATTAACGGCCATAGCATCGTTCTTCAAATTCATGCCGCGTCTCGAATGTTTCCAATCTGCAAAAAGGAAAGACATACTAGCAAACAAGTTAAGGTTAGTCTAGGAAAGCAGTAAATCTTGTTTTTTTTTTTCTCTTTTTTTTTGGTTTTAGAAAGAATACAAGTAAGACCCCCCCAAGCTAGAATCAAACATTGTCCTCAATGTTTATACATCAAGGACTTACAATAGTAAGGAGAGGGAGGTAACTAAAGGGAAAGGGAAAGGGATCACGAGCTAGGCCCGCCCGGGCCATAAGGGAAACGGGAGGCCATATCATCAACACTCCTCTTCAGGTCTCTGAAGGCGGAGGTCATATCCTCGTTCGACCGGCGCAAATCCGCTACCTCGAGCTTTAAATCTTCCATTCCTTGGCGGAGCCAGGCGAAGTCTTGCGCCGGGATCTGTTGGGCCGCATCCGGGCCACCCTCCTCGTCATCATCATCATCATCAGCATCGTCACCTCCTTGGCCCCCGTGGGCCTGCTCATCCCCCTGGTGAGGCTGGGGATTGCGGTCTACATACTCCGTGCCTCCGTCCTCGTGCCAGGTGAAGTCGGGGTCGAAGATCCAGTTGTCTTAGTTGTAAACAACCGTCCTCTCCGAATCGAGCAAGTAGGCGTATGGCTTGCCTGCTACGAGCCACAAATAGCAATGCGGCTGGGATGTCCCTTCAAGCCACTGCATGGCTCTCAAGGTGCGCATATCAAGCCCCGTAGTGCTTGGGATAGCCTGCAATTCAGAAAAATCAATCCCATTATATTGCGCAAGAATGGTGATCATGCCACCGATAGTAATATCACCCCTACCTCGGGCTACACCGTCGAGGTGGTCTAGTAACCACGCTCCCATGTCTAGACGCCCGTCCCCACGGGTGAGGTGCCAAATAAACTGTAACTCCCTAATGGAGACTACACCCGAACTATCTCCTCTAGCAAAGATAGTAGAGGAGAAGGTCCTGTGGGACAACCGAAAGGCGGGATTGACGATGGAAGTCGCCTTATCCCTACGGGGATCTCTATCCATTTTCCCCGTGATTTGCCGCCAAAATAACCCGGAGTTGTAGTGTTTTGAATGGCCATCCTTAGGACCATATTTCAGGTCGGATGTCCACCCAAAGGCGGCATTAACTTGGGCCACCGACATTTGAATGGTGCCCGAGTTCATTAGTTGAAAGGACAAGTACCGGGGTGAGTTATTCTCATCCCGATGCACGTACAAAGAAGACAAAAACTCGAGGGTAAGCCTCTTGTAAGTGAGAGCATGCATGGTAAGGAAAGAATCAAAATTGGTAAATGAAAATAGTTGAACCATGTCGCTTTCGATCCCTAGAGCCCTAGCGGCTAAAGGGTCGTAGAACTTGGTAGGCCGGATCGGTCGGTGGGATAATCCTACAAATTTGTCCAAAAAGGACGGGTTATTAAAAACAATACCCATGGTGTCCACCGTGAGTGGAACCATGGATGACGATGCATCGTCCCGACCTGGTCTCCTAGTCGATGTCTTTGTCCTAGGCATGTTTGATTCAAGAAATTAAGCATAATATACCAATTAACAAGCAAGAAACTATCCTAGCATGCAATGTACTACCCTAACACTACTAGTTCACCCAAACTTGCAGCAATAAAGCACAATTCAACAACAAATATTCAATAAAACGAATGAAATTGGACAAAAATTGCGAAAATCAATGAGTTTAAGAACGAATTCACCGAGGACTCCGTGAAGTGGAGTTGTGGCGAGCTCAAAGAGGGCCAAATTTTGCGTCCAATCACTTGAAAAATGCTCCAATGCAAGGAGGGTGCCGAGATCTTGAAAGAAGAATATGGGGAATTAGGGTTTGATTTGAGGAATTGAGGGAGGAGGTTGGGGGTTTGGGTTAGTTTAGAGAGAAAAAGGGTAGGAAAGAGTGTTAGAGAGTTGGGGAATAATGAGAGAGTTTGAGTGAAATCGTGTTTAAAAAAACACGAAAAACTATCCGGAACCCGCGCTGCACGACCGTGCTATAACTGGCACGGCCGTGCTGAGGTTTGGCACTGCCGTGTTGGCTTGGCAGGCTTTTTGCGAAATTGAATTTCAGATGGCACGGCCGTGCTAAAATTGGCACGGCCGTGCTATTACTTGACACGGTCGTGCTGAAAATGATACAGCCGTGCTAGAATGTCAGTGGGCTTTTGAGGTTTGGCACGGCCGTGCAGATTGTGGCACGGACGTGCTGGATTCTGGCACGGCCGTGCTGTCTGATGGCACGGTCGTGCTGTCTGCTGCAGTCTGCAGGTTTTCTTTTCCTTCAAGGCACGCATCACTCTCTTCATTCCGACTTCTAACCAATCGTCTACCTGCACAAAAACACACAAGAGCACGCAAAACTCACACAAATTAGGAGCTAAACCAACTACAAAACAAAAGAAACTACTCTAGTAAAAGCAAGAAAATCGGGTTGCCTCCCGGAAGCGCTAAGTTTAACGTCGATAGCTTGACGTGGTCACATTCAACTCTTGTGACCGCATTCGAACACATCTATCACACCAACATGGGCTCCCTCATAGTATGTCTTCAAACTTTGCCCATTAACCACGAAGGATTGCAACCCACTAGAATCATAAAGCTCAACCGCACCGGAAGGGAAAACATCTTTGACAGTGAATGGACCCCTCCATCTTGACATCAACTTACCGGGGAAGAGCTTCATCCTAGAGTTATATAAGAGGACTTTGTCACCAACATTGAACACCTTCCGCTCTATCTTCCGGTCATGGAACTCCTTAGATCGGGACTTGTATAGGTTCGCACTGTCATATGCGTCCATCCGAAGCTCCTCCAATTCATGAAGGTCCAACATCCGTTGCTCTCCCGCGCTTGCTAGATCAAAATTTATCTTCTTGATAGCCCATTGAGCGCGGTGCTCTAGTTCGACCGGGAGGTGACATGCTTTCCCGTAGATCAAGCGATATGGGGTGGTGCCTATTGGGGTCTTGAAAGCAGTCCGGTACGCCCAAAGTGCATCATCAAGCTTATCGGACCAATCTTTCCTATTTTTCGCCACTGTCTTCTCAAGGATGGACTTTATCTGTCGATTGAAGACTTCCGCTTGCCCACTAGATTGAGGGTGATAGGTTGTCCCGAAACTTTGATGTACTCCATTCTTTCGAAGCATCCTTTGAAAGGCCCCATGCACAAAGTGTGACCCGTTGTCACTTATAACCGCCCTAGGAACCCCGAACCTTGGAAATATAATCTTCTTGAAGAGTTTCACCACCACCTTGTGATAATTTGTAGGGGAGGCAATTGCTTCCACCCACTTAGACACGTAATCCACAGCCACAAGTATGTATTGGTTCCCACGGGAGGAAGGGAAGGGTCCCATGAAGTCAATGCCCCACACATCAAAGATCTCAAGTTCAAGTATGGGTTTTTGAGGCATTTCATTCTTCTTGGAAATGTTTCCACTCCTTTGGCAAGCGTCGCAAGTCTTCACAAATGCCCACGCGTCCCTAAAGATATGGGGCCACCATAGCCCACATTGCAGAACCTTTTGGGCTGTCTTATTAGCCCCCATGTGACCTCCGCAAGGGTCGGAGTGGCACATTTTCAGCACACTATGAACTTCTTCCTCCGGAACGCACCTTCTTAGGAGACCATCTACACCTCTCTTGAACAAAATTGGATCATCCCATATGTAATGCCTTGCATCTCTCCTAATCTTCTTCCGTTGGTTCTTGGAGTAATCGGGGGGAAACTCCTCACAAGCCAAGTAGTTTACCAAATCCGTAAACCATGGTAGAATCTTCTCCTTGAGGAGGTATAAAACATCATCCTTCAACTCATCACAAATGGGCAGCCCATCATCTTCTTGTTGCTCCTTCTCCATGCGCGAAAGGTGATCCGCAACCACATTCTCGGCTCCCTTCTTGTCCCGGATCTCCACATAAAATTGTTGTAAAGAGAGGACCCATCGGATGAGGCGTGGTTTGGAGTCCTTCTTCGAAATTAGGTACTTGATGGCAGCATGGCCGGTATAAACAATCGTTTTGGAACCAATGAGGTAGTCCCAAAATTTCTCAAATGCATGAACAATGGCTAGGAACTCTTTCTCTGTAGTGGTGTAGATCCTTTGTGCTTCATTTAAGGACTTGGACATGTAATAGATCACGTGAACCCTCTTCTCAACTCGTTGCCCAAGAACACCTCCAATAGCCGTATCACTAGCATCGCACATCAACTCAAAAGGTAGATCCCACCGTGGTCTTTGCACAATCGGTGCCGAAATCAAAGCTTTCTTAAGTGTGTTAAAATCTTGTAGGCACTCTTTGTCGAACTTGAAGTCGACTTCCTTTTGCAATAAGGCAGTCAAAGGCTTGGCTATAAGAGAGAAATCTTTTATGAATCGCCGGTAGAACCCCGCATGCCCTAGGAATTGTCTTACCCCTTTTGCATTGACCGGTGGTGGTAGCTTTGCTATAACTTCAACCTTTGCTTTGTCCACCTTTATGCCTGCATTTGAGATCTTGTGACCGAGGACAATACCTTCTTCAACCATGAAGTGACACTTCTCCCAGTTCAGGACTAAATTCACTCTCTCACACCGTTGTAGGCACTTCCCCAAGTTCACTAGGCAATCATCAAAGGAGGCTCCCCCAACAGAAAAATCGTCCATGAAAACCTCCATCTCGGCCTCCAACATGTCCCCAAAAATGCTCATCATACACCGTTGAAAGGTGCCCGGTGCATTGCAAAGTCCAAAAGGCATTCTCCTGTAGGCAAAAGTACCATATGGACAAGTAAAAGTCGTCTTCTCTTGGTCATCCGGGTTTATAGGTATTTGGAAAAACCCCGAATAACCGTCAAGAAAGCAATAATACTTGTGCCTAGTTAGTCTTTCGAGCATTTGATCAATAAAAGGGAGGGGAAAATGGTCCTTTTTGGTAGATGCGTTTAGACGTCTATAGTCTATGCACATCCGCCAGCCGGTCACCGTTCTAGTTGAGATGAGCTCACCATTCTCATTCTCAACTACAGTCATTCCCCCCTTCTTAGGGACAACATACACAGGGGAAACCCATCTAGAGCTTGAAATGGGGAAGATGATACCTGCATCAAGAAGTTTGGTGATCTCTTTCTTCACCACCTCCCCCATTTGAGGATTGAGTTTCCTCTGCCTCTCAATAGAAGGCCTCGCACCATCCTCGAGAGTTATGTGATGCATACATATAGCGGGGCTAATACCCTTGAGGTTATTAATGGTATAGCATATGGCACTTTGATGCTCTCTCAATACATCACACAACTTCCGAGTTTGATCCGCATCTAAAGAAGAATTCACAATGACAGGATAAGTTGAATCAGGGCCAAGAAATTCGTACCTTAGATGTGATGGTAGAGGTTTCAATTCTACCTTAGGGGCCTCGTTTACCTCTTTTGTGGTGGCCTTAGCAAGTGCATACATGGGTGTAATTTCCTTGAAACCGTTATCACCATCATCTTCCTCTAGCATTTGCTCCTCTATGTACCTGCTCTCATCGGTATCACTTGGCTCAAGATCATGGTTAGTAGAAAGCAATAGTGTATCCATACTAGAGACAATCGAATCAATAGTGTCAATCATCATGCAGTTTTCGGAAGTAGACAAAGGATATTGTATGCTTTTGTTCAGATCAAATTCAAGGACCTCCTCTCCTACCTTTAAAGAAATCTTGGCACTCTTCACATCAATGAGAGCGCCAGAGGTAGCTAGGAAAGGTCGCCCAAGAATAATAGGTATATGATTATCTTCATCCATTTCCAAAACTACAAAATCCACAGGTATCACAAATTTCCCAACTCGTAGGGGAACATCTTCTACCTTACCCTTAGGAAATTTGATCGAACGATCAGCTAACTGTAGGGTAATGTTGGTAGGAAAAAGTTCTCCTACCCCTAATCTTTGATATATAGAATATGGCATCAGACTAACACTAGCCCCAAGATCACATAATGCATTATCAATTTTCATTTTATTAATAGCACAAGGGATTGAGAAATTACTTGGGTCTCCCAATTTGGGAGGCATCTTGTTCATGATGATTTCACTACAATTCGCGGTGAGGTTAACAGTTTCCACCCCATCACAATTCCTCATGCCACTCAAAATATCTTTCAAAAACCTAGCATAGTTAGGCATTTGTTTTTATAGCATCGGTGAATGGTATGGAAAGGTGAATTTGCTTCAAAGTATCTAAAAACTTACCGAATTGAACATCCAACTTATGTCTCACAAACTTATGGGGGTAAGGAAGTTTTTGCAATAGATTGGGTTCTTTGACTTGTGTTACTTCCTTTTCATTTAAGACCTCTACAGTTTTATCATTCTCTCCGGTCCTCTCCTCCTCACTCTCTATAACAGTATCAGTGGTAGGTGTAGTCACAGATTGACTCCTAGGGGGTACTACTTCATCGCTCCCCCTCAATGTCTTTCCACTCCTAGTGGTGATAGCATTTACAGAGTTTTTAGGGTCAATACCTTGAGGTGGGAGTTTTGACACTCCAACCCCATCCTTTATAGCACTAGCCAACTGATAAATCTGGGTTTCAAGCATTTTATTATGTGTCATCACTTCATTAAACTTTTTGTCACTGGTGGCCATGAAAGTGTTGAACATTTTGGTCTGTGCTTCCATCATCTCCTCCAAACTAGTCCTCTGCGATGGTCCTTGAGCATTGTATTTGTCATTAGAGGCTCGGGAGCCACGCGCATTAGACTGTTGGGGATTTTGATTTTGGAAGTTGTTCCTGTTACCATTGTTATTCCAATTTCCCCTGTTATTGGCATTAATGTTCTGATTGTATTGCCCTTGATTACCTGCATTTTGTTGGTAATTATTCTGATTACCAAAATTACCATGTTGATTATAAGACCCTTGGGGATTTTGGTCCCTTTGGTTCCTGTTTCCCCACTGGTTTTGCTGTTGGTAGTCAGAATTATTACCCTGTTGATTATAATTGTTCCCTCTTTGATTAGTTGGTAAATATATGTTATTGTCATTCCTAGGTCTATTATCATAAGACAAGGCATTGACTTGTTCATTATCACACTCATTACCATCATTATAGTTGGATTGAAATTGGGAATCTACGTTACAGGCAGAGGTATCATGGTCATACGACCCACAGTTTTCACAGAATATACATCCAGCAGGCATATTATTAGAGTTAGAGTGCATACCTGCTCCCTTAGAATAGAATGGAAGATTTTGATGCGGTGGAGCGTTGAGCTTCTCTTCGATAATTGACATTTCCTTACCTAGATTTACAATTTGCGATGTCAAATTCCTGATTGCATTAAGATGGTCTACAGAATAGACCGCTCCTCCACTCTTGCTCATGGCCTCTCGCTCTCCATCTTGCCAATCCATGTGGTGTCGTACCACATCTTCTATGATATCAATGACTTCTTCTTCGGTTTTGTTCATAATGGGGCCACCTGCTCCTGCATCCAAACTGGTCTTCCCTTGAGGACTCAATCCTCCATAGAAAATGTGTAAAACTTGATATGTTGGGATTCCGTGGTGTGGGCACTCTCTTTGATACTCCTTGTACCTTTCCCATGCTTCGTAGATTGACTCCCCACTCCTTTGCCGAAATTCCTGGATCAAAGCTCTAGCATCGGTCGTCTTCTTTTGGGAATAAAATCTTCCCAAGAATGCTGTCGTGACATCATCCCAAGTGTGTAGAGTTCAGCTTCACCTCCTTCTCTAACCATTCGAGAGCTCTCCCAATAAGTGAAAAGGGGAAAAGCTTCAATCTCACGAACTCTTGATTCACCCCATTAACCTTGATGGTATTGTAGTACTTCTCAAATTCGTTCAAATGAGCCAAAGGGCTCTCATGCTTGGCACCACTAAACTGCCTTCTCTCGATGAGGGTGATCATAGCCGGCCGGATCTCGAAATCATTGGCCTCAGTAGTGGGTGGAGCAATCCCACTTGAAGCTCTATACGCCCCAGGAGTTCCCAACTCCATAAGGGGTCGTGGTGCTGGCCGATTGGGTTGGCGCGGTATGTCTGCCATTGGAACCTATTGTGTGTTGTGTTCCTTTCCTTGAGAGTTTGACGACGTCAATCGAGATTTACGATTGCTCTTCAAAGTTATTTCGATTTCTGGATCGAAGGGTATTAATTCTCTCTATTTAGACCTGCGCATACACACTAACCAAACCAATTAAATAGCAGGGCTACAAGTGTAGCCAAAAGGGAAAAATCTTTTTGTGCTTTTTTATGATGAACTAGACTCAAGAAATCAAAAAGCAATTAACAAACACCGCTCCCCGGCAACGGCGCCATTTTGACAAGGGTTAAATCGGTCGCTACAATCTAACTCTCAATCAAACAATACTTATACAAACACCCTATAACCAAGTACAATGGCAAATAAAGGTTCGGTCCACGAGGAACGAGAGTAATTGCAAATCAATCTTAAACCTAAGCTAGTTCGAAATCAATGGAAAATGGTGTTCTAAAATGATACTAATAAGATGGATTAAATCATTAAACTAAGACACTAGGGAGAACGGGAATTCACCAAACCATCGGTAACTACGCAACAAGGAATCACAAAGACAAACGGGATATGCAAAGACTATATGTCTGATCAATATCATGTGATAGGAAGACAACGGGCAATACTAAGCTTGGATTTCTCATGCACTTAACATTACTCCATACATAATCAAACCACATTCAATAATGAAATACTCAATTCACAATCTCTTGTTCAAATCAAGGATATCATGCAATCAAATTCAAGATTCTAGGTTAGCTACTCCTATTATAATGAATTAACATGCAATCGCATATAATCAATTTAATCACAATCCGTTTATCAAAATCAATCCTCAATTACATAGATTACCTAGGCCGGGTTTCATCCCGAAACCCTAGCTAGGACCCTACTCACACATATTCATAATCAAAGCAATAATGAATTCCAAAAGCATAATAGATATAAACATGAATTCTGATTAAGGAATAATAAAGCTTGATTAATAAACAAGAATGAATAATACCAATTGTATTGATGCGAATCAATGGAAAAGTTCAGAACTTTGATATCCGTCGTCAATGAATAATACAAAGAATCTTCACAAATCTTGCTTCAAATCAGTCCAAGAAAACTAAAATCTCTAGAAATATCTCTAAGAAAACTAATGAATCTCTAATACTAAGAACGTTCTCCAATAACTCCCTACAAAGGCTCTCAAAAACTGTCTGAGGAATCCTCTTAAAGTTGGGCCTTATATACGTGTTCTAATGCGGAGAAGTCAAGCGCGTAGTTAACCCTGGATCAGCACGGCCGTGCTGTATTTGGCACGGCCGTGCTAGCTTGTCAGTAAGTAAACCGGATTTGTTCTTCAAATTGGCACGACCGTGGTATATATGGCACGGCCGTGCAGATTCCTGGCACGGCCGTGCTGAATATGCTCTAGCACGGGGCTCATACTAAAGCTGACACGGGCACGGGCAACATCTGGCACGGCCGTGCTAATGGCCTGCACGGCCGTGCGGGTGCGTGGATACTGACACGGCCGTGCTATTGGATTGCACGGCCGTGCTGCCTTGCCTGGGGTTGCTTGCTTATAGGCCAGCACGGGTGTGCCTATGGTAACACGGCCGTGCTGCCTGTGCTATGTAATCAATGCACGGCACTTGAACTTCCTTAACTCCTCGGACTCCGGTCAAGGCTAGCTCGGTTACGCATCAAGGGATCGGGATCCGATTAAACTCGGTTGATATTACCTGAAAACACATCAAAAACAAACTGAAAACCCGTGAAGCACGTAATATGGGGAACGTAAGCATAACAAGGTAATAATCGGCCAAAGCGGCCCCAAATACATCCAAAATCATCCTAAAATATGCTCTAAAGCGCGCCCTAAAGTGCGCTTGTCAGTAAGAAGCAGCCTCAATCCACTTAGTGAAGTAATCGATGGCTACTAATACGTACTCGTGCCCTTCTGCTCCTGTTAGGGAAATTTTTCCAATTTTGTCAATTCCCCAAGTTGAAAAAGGCCAAGGGGAAGTGAGATTGTATAGTTCGGATGGTGGAAGGTGTTGTAAATTAGCGAACATTTGGCACTCGGGACATTTTTTAACATATTGTATGAAATCATGTTCCATAGTGGATCAATAGTACCCTTGTTGTGAAATTATTTTTGAAAGCATTTTACCATTCATGTGATGTCCACAAACACCTTTGTGAGTATTTCCCATAAGGCGTGTGGCTTCCGGTTGGTCTATACATAATAAACTTTTACCATTAGGTCCTTTTTTTCATAATTGACCATTTAATAGACCATATTGGGCCGCAAGTGTTCGTAAGGCTCGTTGGTCTTTCAATGAAGTATTTTCGGGATATGTGCCATGGGTAATATATTGGAGGATATGATTATACCAGGGACTGTCTCCTTCGATGTCATTTATTTCCTCTATTGTGTTGCAATACGCTGGTTCTTCTCTTCTATCAACGCATAATGGCATCATATTTAAGTGCCCTGGAATGTTGATCATTGAGGCTAATTTTGCTAGCGCATCGACAAATTGATTGTCATCCCATGGGAGATATTTAAAATCAATATGTTCAAAATGCTCGATGAGTTGCTCTAGGTGTGCTTGGTATAATATCATTGTGGAGTTCTTTATTTTCCATTTTTTTAGTATATGATTTATAATCAAACTGGAGTCTCCATATACCTCTAATTTTTGCAGACCTATGCTAGCTGCTGCTTCTAATCTAATAATGCATGCTTCACATTCTGCGGCATTATTAGTAACCTCAAAGTCTAGTTTAACAGAGATTGGAGTATGTGCTCCCTCTGGAGTTATGAGTAACACTCCTACGCTACATCCTTTTTGATTGGACGCACCGTCGAAGTAAATTACCCATTTGTCATCTTGTGTCATGAGAATCTCTTCATCCGGAAGATGAGTAGTTTCTGCACGACTTGTTTGAATTGGATGTTGTGCTAGAAAGTCGGAAATTACTTTTCCTTTCATTGATTTTTCAGGAATATATTTTAACTCAAATTCGGCCAACATCACCAACCACTTAGATATCCTTCCTTGTATGGGTGGTTGTTCAAACAAATACTTTATCGAATTTTGTTGAGAAATCACATGAGTAGTGTGTGGTAACATATAATGTCGTAGTTTTTTGGTTGCCCACACTAATGCTAGGCTTGTCTTTTCCAAGGTGCTATATTTTGTTTCATATTGGATGAATTTTTTACTTATGTATTATATTACACGCTCGACTTTTTTTACCTCTTGTGCTAACATGGCACCTTTGGCTGTGTCTGTAACTGTAATGTATAGCCTAAGAGGTAGTTTGGGTACTGGTGGTGCTAAAATTTGTGGACTTTTGAGATAATCTTTGATTTTCTCAAAGGCCTTTTGGCATTGATCGTCCCATTCATGTTTCTCCTCTTTTTTCAATTTTTTAAATATTGGCTCACAAGTCATAGTTAAATTTTTGATAAACCGACTAATGTATTGTAGTTTGTCAAGGAATCCCCTAATTTCTTTTTTTGTTGGAGGGGGAGGCATGTTAACAATTGCCTCTATTTTAGAGGGATCGTTCTCGATGCCACGTGTGCTTACTACGTATCCGAGTAACTTGCCAGAAGTTACTCCGAAGGCGCATTTTTGTGGATTCAATCGCATTTTGTATTCTTTTATGCGAGTGAAAAATTTGCGTAAAGATTTTATATGTCCCATTCTATCTTTGGACTTTACGATCATATCATCCATATACACTTGTATTTCTTTATGCATCATATCATGCAAGAGAGTCGTAGTCGTTCTTTGGTACGTAGCTCCTGCATTTTTTGAACCAAATGGTATGACTGTGTAGCAATACGTACCCCAAGGGGTAATAAAGCATTCTTTTCTTCGTCTTCTTTTGCCATTAAAATTTGGTTGTAACCTGCGTATCCATCCATAAAGGATAACATCGCATGTTCAGCCGTGTTATCTACCAATATATCAATATGTGGTAGAGGAAAATCGTCTTTAGGTCTAGCTTTAATAAGGTCCCTAAAGTCGACACACATGCGAACTCGTCCATCCTTTTTAGGGACTGGGACAATGTTCGCTACCCATTCTAGGTAATTACATATGCAAATAAAACTTGTGTCCAACTGTTTTTGTACTTCTTCTTTAATTTTTAATGCGACATCAAGTTTCATTCGTCGAAGTTTTTGTTTTACTGGTTTAGAGGTAGGGTTCAAGGGAATGGTATGTTCCGCAATTTCCCTATCTATTCCAGGCATGTCCTTGTATGACCAAGAAAACACGTCTTCGAATTCTTTGAGCGTCGATATGATGGTCGATCGCTCTTCCGGATTTAAAGTTAAGCCAATTTTTACTTCTCTTTTATTTTCGTTAGTTCCTATATTAAATATTTCAGTTTCTTCGACGATAGGGTTCTTTTTTTCTCATTCATTCATTAGTTCAACCAATTTATTAATGTTATCATCTTCATTAGATTAGTTGTTATAGCATTCAAAAGATTCAAGAGAAGGCATATACTCGGAAATAAAGCTATAATTATTAAAATCAAAAGAGAGTACATCAAGAGAAGAATCCTTTTTAGGATCTTCGTCCTTAGAACTATAAAATAAAGACTCAGTAATGGCCCCAAGGCCTAGATTTTCAGCTTCCCTAGAGTCTATAATAGATTCATCGTCCGATTCTTCAAACATCTTTCATTCGCTTGTGACGACTTTCAACTTATCGCCTTTGTGATTGGTCCATTTGAAAGATTTCCTCCATCCATGCTCAAAAGTTTCATTTTAAAGGGTGATCAACAAGGTAGGGTCAAAAGCTTCATCTTGAATGGCGTTTTGATTGGTGATTGTAGCGACATGATTTTACTCTAGTCCAAATAGCAAGTTAAATGCTTGCCCATCATAGCACCCTGTAGTTGGGTGTTTTGATTTAACGATACTAAGATCGTCATCCATGAAGTAGCAATCATGAAATATTTTAAATCTAGGCATCTTGATTCCTTCCAGAACTAATTGTTTTGGAAAGTCGTAACATGGGTAATCTTCTCCCTCCCTAATGAAATGCCGATTAAGGGTTTGTTGATAGGATGGGAGTAAAGTAATTATCCCTTTCTTATTATTGTCTCTACCTGCTTTGTTTTTTGCATCGTGAGACTCCAACTCTTCTTTGGTTGGTTTATATCCCAATCCAAAGGAGAAGCTTTTCTTTGGGATAGGAAGTAAGAGAGATTTCTTCATTCCTATTCCCAAAGGCATCCTAGGAAAGTAACTACTCTTGAGTAAGATGTTGTTTACTATCCGAGTGGAATATGGATCAAGCTTGAATGGTTCTTCAAAGTTATCTTCCATTTCAGTTGTGAAGATTGGCTCCACAGCAAATCCCCACATGTCCTCTTCATCATTATCATGGTTTATTTCTAAGAGTGATTGATCATTTATTGCTATTTTGAGTGGAGAAGCATGTATAGTCATAGGAAGCCCTTGATAGTTCAACCTAATCATTTGATGAAGTGAGGATGGTATTGCACCAAACTCATGTATCCAAGGACGTCTATGTAAAAGGTTGAATGTAGGTTTTATGTCCATAATACGGAATTCAACCATCTTTTGAATTGGGCCTGTGGTAATTGGTAGCTTAACAGTTTCACTTACTGATCTTCTTGAATTGTCATAGGCCCTAATGCTTTGTGTTGTTGATTGAAAATCTTTTTCTGGATTTAGGCCTAAGTATTTTGTCATTCGTAATGGGCATACATTTACAGCTAACCCATTGTCTAACAAAGTTAGAGGGATATTGTATCCCTTGCATCCCACAGTTAAGTATAATGCATTGTTGTGGGTAGTGTCTTTTGAAGGCAAATCATCATTAGTGAAAATAATTGATTTGTCGGATTTCTCGCTAGTAAGCAAGCTAACGAGATCCTGAGGGGTTGTGTTTGTGTTTACAGACAAAGTCGTTAGAGCGTTCATGAGAGAATTCCTATGTTCTTTAGAAGTACTTAGGAGTTCCCAAATGCTAACATTCGCCTTATATTGGCGAAGTTGTTTGACCAATGGATCTTCCACCTCAAGTGGAGGTGGTGTTGGATTTTTTTTACTTAACCTTGAGTTTGATTTTGTGTGGTCGAAGATCCAATTGGTGGTGGTGCTTGGTAGACTCGCTCAGAACGAGTTAAATGGTCTATCTCATTTGGGTTAGTTGTAGGACTCACAAGCCAACTTTCTTCTAGAGGCTTTGGATGTGCCTCCATTTCAATATGTTCCATGAGTTGTGATTGATGCTATTGTTCATCCAAGGAGAGATTCAATAAATCTTGCGACTTCCCCAACAAATGATCCCAATCAAGCGCTCCATTTGTTTCATTTTGTAAACAAGATGGAGGTGGGATGGCGGCATACTTAGAGACATATAAGTCTTGAAAGTCGTCGTCCCATAGTCCACATACTTCATTAGTTACCCCTATGAGTATTGTGGATAGAGGTTCTCCTATAGGTGTGATATAGTCCAAAGGATTGAACATATCACTTCCCATATGGTCCTCATTAATGTGAAACACCTCTAAGGGGGATGCATTATTGTTAGGTTTAGGCGTGGGAATTCTCCCATCGTCTACTAAATCTTGTATTTTGTGCTTTAAGACATAGCAACCTTCAGTATCATGTCCAACGCCTCTCTGATAAGCACAATAAGCATTACCATCCCATTGAGGAAATCTTCTTTCTGATGGAGTGCGTGGTGTTTTCCCTGTTGGCGCAAGTAAGCCTTTTTCATTTAATTTTTCTAACAATTCTTTATATCTTACAGAAAATGGAGTAAATTTTCTTCCTTTGTCCATCTTTTTCTAGGATCATCATATCTATTTGTGTTATTGTATTGCGTGGAAGTCGCAAATACATTAATAAAGGATGATGCATTATATTTCCCCTTCTTGTAGTTATTCTTAGGTTGATGATGAGGTTTGTTTGCTTATTCTTTAGCAAGATAATCTTCAATCCTAGTAGCCACATAATAGACCTTTTGACAAGTATCTAAACCAAGGTAACATAGATGTTTGTTGTACTTTTCATGACAGTTGTCAATGAATTTTTGTACTAACTTGAGTTCAGGTGGCCTTTGGGCAAGGTGGGCCGCCTTTTCTCGCCATCCACAATAGAAAGAAAGGGAACCTTCATCGTCGCCTTGCTTAAGCATCTCGAGTTCACGTAAAGTTGACTTAAACTCTACGTTACTCTCATATTGGGTAATGAAAGCCGAAACTACATCTTCCCATGTTGCCTTTAATTTTGGATCTAGCCCATAGTACCAGTCTCTCGCGGTTGGGTTTAGGGATAAAGGGAAAGTCAACTGATAAAAGCTTAGGATCAACTGCCTTTAATGCCATAGTGCCAGTAAAACACATTAAATGATTATTAGTCACATAGCTACGAACTTTTCTGGTAAAGAAAGTCCAAGGTTCAAAAAGCACCACCTTATCAAAAATGTTGGAGAGGGAAAAATCATTACAAAGCTTGTGCAAAATCACATCATGAACCACGTCATCTTGAATCATGGAAACCAATTCAAACTCTTTAGACTTCATCTTCTTCTTGTAATTCTTGGAAACTCTCTTTCTCTTCCTTGATTTCTTCTTCCTTGGATCCTTGATATCCTCAAGTTCACTTCTTGAAAAACTATTTTCATCTTCCTTTAAAGAAATATCAAACCAAAAGGGCATCTCAAACCCCACTTTAAGCTTTTAATGATCCTTGCTTCTTCACTAACAGCCTTGCTTTCAACACTTTTAGGAACATTATCACAAGCCACAAGCATATCTTTAGTAGAAGACACAAACATGGAATCATTCACATTCGAAGACAATGAGTTTATGCACATAATTCCTTGCACATAAGATAAAGACTCATACATAGACTTGAGCTCAAAACTTGCCTTACTATCACCAACACACAAGGTAATCATGCCACCTTTCACATCTATTAAAGCACCCGATGTTGCTAAGAATGGCCTCCCTAGGATGATAAGAATGTTTTCATCTTCCGCAATATCTAGCACAATGAAATCAACGGGAATAGTGAATTTTCCTATTTTGAGGGGCACATCCTCAATTCTACCCTATGGGAACTTAATATAACGATTGGCTAATTGAAGGGTCATGTTGGTTGAAAGGAGCTCACCTAACTTGAGTTTCTTGAAAACGGAGTAAGGCATGGTGCTAACACTAGCACCAATATCACAAAGGGCATTTTGAAACAATTTCCCATTAATATTACAAGGAATGGAGAAATTTCTGGGATCTTTCATCTTTAGGGGCAAGTCATTATGGATAAAGGCACTACGACACTCCCTCAAACTCACCAGTTCAACCACATTGCAATCTCTCTTACCGCTCAAGATTTCCTTAAGAAATTTAGAATAGTTAGGCATTTCTCTCAAAACATCGGTGAAAGGAATATAAAGATGGATTTTTCTTAGCATCTTGATAAATCTCCCAAATTGTTCATCCAACTTGTACCTATTGAACTTTTGGGGATAAGGAAGTCTCGATTTGAAATCCTCATCTTGCTTCCTCTCTTTCTCAACACTCTTCTAATTAGAGCTATCACTCATCTTTTTCTCTTAAACTTCCTCCTTGATCACACCTCTTGACACCTCATTCTCATTTTCCTCCCTTGAGTCACTCTTCTTCTCATCCTCCTCACTCATCCTAGAAACTCACTCTTGTAGCACTTTCCCACTCCTTGTGGTGATGGAATAAACGGGTTTCTTAGGATCAACTCCTTGAGAGGGTAATGAAAAAGGGCTAGCACAATCTTTCAAGGTATTGGCTAGTTGAGTGATTTGGGTTTCAATCATCTTGTTGTGTGTCATTATCTCATTAAACTTTTTGTCACTCACTGACATGTAAGTGTTTAAAATCTTGGTTTGGTTCTCGATGATCTGCTCTAAGGTAGTCTTGGAAGATGGGGGTTGAGCATAAGAATTATCACCATTGCCTTGAGGTCTCGGAGCAAATTCGGGTGAGGGTCCGCTTAGGTTGTTGTTTTAAAAATTGCCCTTATTTTAATTGTTCCAATTACCTCGGCCTTGATTGTTGCCAAAATTTTGGTGTTGGCCGCCAAAACCATGAGATTGGCCTTGATTTCCATACCCTTGGCTTTGGTTTTGATTACTATAACTTTGATTGTTATAGTTATCTCGGAAACCTTGATTTCCTTGGTTCCTATAACCACCATTGTTGTAGTTATCAAAACTACCTTGTTGGTGAGTATTCTTATTCCCAAAATTCCTTGGACCATCACATCTTTGTCCATTATTTTTGTTGGAAACAAAGTTCATTTGCTCACAATCATTGTTTTCAACATCATCACAACTTTCAAAAGCATTTGGACAATTAGAAGAGTCATGGTCATAAGACCCACAAACATCACAAAAGACACAACCACTTGGCATATTACTTGAAGTATAAGGAGGACTAGAGTTAGAAGGTGTGCCTCTCTCCTTAATGTGGGAGGGAAGACTTGGTACAATCGAAGAGGCACTCTCTAGCTTCTTGAGAAATATCATCTCCTTCCCCAAGTTTGAGATTTGAGAAGACAAGTTATTGATCGCATTCAGATGATCAACCGAATAGACCATTGAACCACTCTTTCTTGTAGGCTCTCTCTCTCCCTCTTGCCAATCCATGTAGTGACGAACTACATCCTCAATTATGTCTACAACCTCTTCCTCAGTCTTGTTCATGATCGGGCCTTCGGCTCTGGCATCGAGACACAACTTCCCTTGGGGGCTCAATCCTCCATAGAAAATTTGTATGATTTGGTAAGTCGGGATTCCATGGTGAGGACATTCTCGTTGGTACTCCTTGTATCTTTCCCAAGCCTCATACAAACTCTCACTAGGCTTTTGCTTGAAACTTTGGATTAGAGTTCTTCCCTCGGCGGTCTTCTTTTGAGGGTAGAAACGGGAAAGAAACTCATTAGTGACCTCATCCCAAGTTCTCAAGGAATTAGGTTTCACTTCCTTGTCTAACCACTCCAAAGCTCTTCCGATTAAAAAGAACGGAAATAGCTTGAGCCTTATGAATTCTTGAGAGACCCCATTGACCTTGATTGTATTCCAATACTTCTCAACTCTTTGAGATTATTTAGTGGGCTTTCATGCATGGCACCACTAAATTGACTTCGTTCAATCATTGTTATCATTTTCGGCCTTATCTCAAAGTCATTAGCGGGATTTGTTGGTGAAGCTATGCCACTCTCGAATCTATAAGCACCGGAGTTCCTAACTCCTTCAAAGAAACTCTTGGATTAGCTCACATGCTTCCTCGATCCTCCTCTTCTCTTTCTTGATGAATTTCTTCTCTTGGAAAGCTTGGACTTGAAGAACGATTAGCAACCCTTATCCTTGTTATGGTTCTCTCAATTTCCGAATCAAATGGCACTAGAGTCCTTCCTCTTATCCTACGCATAAAAAAACTCAAAGAAAATATCAATAGCACGGCTACAAATGTAGCCTAAAAGAGAAAAATATTTTTGTATTTTTCGAAATAAAGTGAAATAGACTCAACAACAATAGCAAACAACAACGCTAGTCCCCAGCAACAGCGCCATTTTGACGAGGGGTGAGACTAGGTCGTTGAATTAATCTTCCTTAGGCCAAACAAAATTTATATCACTCAACACACCCTTATAACTAGTATAGGAGTAAGTCAAGGGTCAAACCACTAGGATTGGGAGGTGGTTACTATTGCTAGAGTTAAGCTACTTCGATAAGGTGAAATAGAGGTGTGTGTATTCTAAGACGACTAAACAAACTAGATGAATTCAAATATATCGAACACTAGGGTTTAGGATCCACATATACGTGCAATGGATACAACTAATCAGGATTAGAATTGACTAAGTAGAGTATTGCGATGGAAAATCAATAATGCAATAAAAAGAGTATGATAAGATATTCTCCTAGATGTCAAACTATCGTCAACTACGAGAGACTCTAGCTAAGAACTTCACAAATCAACTCAATCGACAAATGCAAGTCACAAATCAATTGTCCGTATCAATGTCAACTTACAATGCAATCTAGTGCAATAATCAAAGTTAGTTACTCTTTAATCTATCACACACATGTACAAAATCAATCAACCAATTTAATCACAACATCAACTCCATCAATTTCCCCCAATTAGCATCAATTCATTACTCATATATGCTTCACCATTCCCCTAGCAAGAAAACTAATCACAATCCATGGAAATCAAGATCAAAACTAAGCTAAACAACAAATTTATCATCATCATATTAATGAAACTAAATCAATCGCAAATCAATCAAACTTGAACAATCAACAAAACAATTGAAATTAAAAGCTAAAGATTGCATTAAAGTAAAAGAAATCCTTACAAACTTTAGTGAAATCAATAGAAATTATACTTAGAATCATCAATAATCAACCATTAACTTCTCTCTCAACAACCTAGAGTTTCTCTCTCTAAAACTATCTCTAATTTTCTCTAATTGAATTCTCTTTCTAAAAATAGAAGAAAAGTCTATTTATAGTAAAACTAACAAAGATAAATTAGTTAGATCATCCAAAATAGACCTGTACAGGCACGACCATCTTCAAGAAGGAGCGCGGCCGCGCAAAATGGGTACGGAACAGGGAGAGCAGGCGGCGCGCCCACACCAGGGCCACGCGCTCCCGCCCTACCAGGTCGTGCGCCTGCGCCATAGTCGTGTGCACCCGCTCCTCGTGCTGTACACGGGACATGGCAAACCCAAAATCACCACGATGGTGGGTTCAACACGAGAATTTGTGCCCCCACAGGTTGAATGCACGGCCTAAAGTCAAATGGAACTTGCACTTCTCCATGCTTGAGCTTCAAATAAAGAACACTAGGCATCCTAATCAATTCCAAACTCGGGAAGGGGTCTCGAGAATCATTGGATAACGACCTTAACCTGAAAAATGAAAGAAAACAAACAAATAAAAGGGAAAAAGACAAGAAATACCAAGATATGCATGAAAATAGAAAATTAACTAAGAAAATGAAAACTAAGGAAATAAAGAGTAAAACAAAAGAAAAACTAATGAAAAGAACTATAAAATAGCACGAATTTCACCCTAAAAGAATAAAATGAGTGCCTTAAATGACAATCATCAGATCCTTCTGCCCCAAAAGGGTCTAAGAAAGCCCTGCCGGGAGGATCAACCGGTGGGTAACAAAAAATCTACCCTTGAAGCTCGGGAAATCATTATGCGCAGGAGAAGTCCACAGTTATTTGAGTCAGCCTCTACTTTGAGCTTTCCAGACAGCTTCAAAAATACACATGTAAGGAATATTCAATCCTTGCATGAGAGTTATACAGGCGGTAATACCATCCATTATGGCCCTCAGATGATTGGGATTGCCCCGTATGTACCCCCTATGGTCTACGGTCCGTATTCTCCTCATTTCATGCAGCCGACCCTCTTTGGGGGTCAGGAGACATACAATGTCCAACCTTTGGACTAGATGCTCCATCTGCTCAAACTTGGTGAACAAACTTCTGCCTTCACCAAGGAGATAACCGAGGCCTATGATGGTACCACCAACCCGGAGGACCACCTCATGGTCTACTCCAACCTCATGCACATGCAGAGGTTAGAGGATGCTCTGTGGTGTCGATGCTTCCCGGCTACATTGAAGGGCATTGCCCAACAACGGTTTGGCAACCTGCCAGCCAAATGCATTGACAGCTTCAGGAAGCTTGCCTTCCTGTTTGCCTCTAACTTCTCGATGATCATCCCCACTAAGAAAACAAGTCTCGACTTGAGTACCATGTGGCAGGGAGATAGAGAAGGACTTCACTCCTATATCAAGCGGTTTAACCTGGTGAGAATTCAAATCAAGGGGTTGTCTGAGAAGGTAGCCTATACAGACTTCTTCAAGGTTCTGAAGGACGGGTCGACCTTTAAGTTTGACCTTGTCCGGAAAAGGGTATTCACCCTTCAAGAGGCGTTGATAGAGGTAGAGAGCTTTATTTAAGCCACCGAACTCTGCTCGTCCAGCCATCAGTCAGACTCCAAGAAATCCGACAACCAGAAAGAGAGTCGGTCTGCTCAGCCGGCTTAAAAAGCTAAAGAGAGCAAAAAGAGAAAAGAATTTTAGGCGGTAGAGGAACCCGATCAGCCGTCCATAAAAAAAAAGAAAGAATTCAAATTGTATGTCTCACGGTATGAATTCAATAAAGACTATTACATCATCTTTACATAGGTGAATGACAGGCTAACTATTGAGAAGCCGAACCCTACGAAAAGTTCTTTTTTATCGCGGAACAAGAATAAATTCTGCCACTTCCATCAGGAATGGGCCATGACACCAACGACTGTTATAGCCTCAAGCAGACATTGGACCGCCTAGCTGAAAAGGGCTTGCTGAAGTCCTATGTCTTGAAGTCTAAAGCGACTTCTAAGACGAATCCGGGGCAGTCGTCAAAAATTGACCGGCCTACTAGTAGTTCAGATGCCGACTAGGATCCGGTCTACACTATAGCAGGCGGATTCGCAGACGGTGGCCCACCCATCCAGGGCACTAAGAATCATCTTAAGATGATAATCCATTCAGTTGATGATGGACAGACGTCCTCCGGCAAAACATTCCCAGACGTCCTCATCACTAAGAAGGACCGGGGCAAAGTGCGCTGACCGCATGACGACCTAATCAGCTGGTTGGCCGGATCCTTATAAACACGGGTAGCTCCTCTGATCTCATCAGCTACAAGTGTCTTTCCAAGCTTAATTACAAGCGGGACAGACTGCGTAATGTCTCCCATCCAATAGTCGGCTTTGGTGGAAGAGTCGTGCACCAAGTCGGATAAATCGATATACCCATCCGGCTGGGGGAAAAGGGAGAAGGGAAAAGGGCAACACATGGTCGCCTCTGTGCAGATAAGTTTTCAACTTTTGAAAGGTCGCCTCTGCATCATCCCCCCATTCAAAGTTAGTCTTGTTTTTTATTGCCTGGAAGAAGTAGAGACACTTGTCGCCTGACCGACTGAGGAATCTCCCCAAGGCCGCTAGGAAACTTGTTAATTTTTGCACTTCCTTCACAGTACGGGGCGACTGCATGTCGATTACCGCCTATATTTTCTCATGGTTGGCCTCTATTTCCCTTTGGTTGATCAAAAATCCGAGAAACTTCTCAGACTCAACGCCAAAGACACACTTTTTTGGGTTCAGCATGACTTTGTACCGCCTGAGTGTGGCGAATGTTTCTCAGAGATCAGCAAGATGATCCGCTGACAAGGGTTAAATCGGTCGCTATAATCTAACTCTCAATCAAACAATACTTATACGAACACCCTATAACCAAGTACAATGGCAAATAAAGGTTCAGTCCACGAGGAACGAGAGTAATTGCAAATCAATCTTAAACCTAAGCTAGTTCGAAATCAATGGAAAATGGTGTTCTAAAATACTACTAATAAGATGGAATAAATCAATAAACTAAGACACTAGGGAGAACGGGAATCTGCCTAACCATTGGTAACTAAGCAACAAGGAATCACAGAGACAAACGGTATATGCAAAGACTATAAGTTTGATCAATATCATGTGATAGGAAGACAACGGGCAATACTAAGCTTGGATTTCTCATGCACTTAACATTACTCGATACATAATCAAACCACATTCAATAATGAAATACTCAATTCACAATCTCTTGTTCAAATCAAGAATATCATGCAATCAAATTCAAGATTCTAGGTTAGCTACTCCTATTATAATGAATTAACATGCAATCGCATATAATCAATTTAATCACAATCCGTTTATCTACAAAGGCTCTCAAAACTATCTCTAAAACTGTCTCTTAACCCTTACAATCGAGCTATATATATATGTTTTAAATCGGAAAGTAAATCGCAGGTTTCCCTTCGTGAATCGGCACGGCCGTGCTGGAAGTGGCACGGCCGTGCAAGCATGGCAGTAGCTGATCCGCAATATCTTCAATTATGGCACGGTCGTGCTGAATTTGGCACGGTCGTGCTAATGCCTGGCACGGCCGTGCTGAATCTGGCACGGCCGTGCTGAATCTGGCACTGGCACGGGCATGGAAATTGGCTTGGCACGGCCGTTCTAATTCCTGGCACGGTCGTGCAGCATAGGCAGGAAGGTTGCAGGCACTTTGGTCTTCTTAAGAAAGTCACAACTTCTTATCCAGAGCTCCGTTTGAGGCGTGCAATATATCGTTGGAAAGCTCTTCAAGTCTACTTTCCAATGCAATTAGAATCACTCCATTATCATTTGTATACCAAAATTTGTGAGCAAACTAGTGAACAGGTGTCATATTTGTGAACTGTTCTGCCTTGCCTGCTACTTAACTTTCCTTTCAAGGCCTTGAGAACCGCAGCAAAGCCTTAGCTTGGTGGACTAGGATCGATAATAGCCTGATTACGCACCAATGGTTCGGGACTCGACATAACTTGGTCAACTATACCTGTTAACACACCAAAAACAGACCGAAACCCGTGAAGCACGTAATATGAAGGAAACGAGTGTAACAAGGCAATAAACGACCAAAACGGGCCTAAATACATCCAAAATCACCCATTTATATGCCTTAAAGCGCGCCCTAATGTGCGCTTGTCATCCGCCTGTTGTTTGGATTTGACTATCATGTCATTAATGTACGCCTCTACATTCCTTCTGATTTGATTAATTAAGACCGTATTAATCATTCGTTGGAAAGTAGCAGGCGCATTTTTCAAACCAAACGGCATCACCGTATAACAGAACAACCTCTGATCAGTGACAAATGCCATCTTTTCTTGATCTTTTTTCCACAGGGGGATCTGATGGAAGCCTGAATAGGCGTCCAAAAACTCATCAGGGCATGTCCAGCTGTTTAGTCGACCAGACTGTCGATCTTAGGCAATGGATAACTAACCTTTGGACATGCCTTGTTGAGGTTTGTGTAGTCAACACACATTCGCCAAGTTCCATTCGGCTTTTTTACTAACACAACGTTAGCTATCCACTCAGGGAAATTGCACGGCCAAATGAACTTGGCGTCCAGCAGCTTTTTAACTTCGGCGGCTGCCGCCTGACTTCTTTCCTCGCCATGGTTTCTTTTCTTTTGCCGGATGGGCTTCTTTTTGGGATCCACGGCGAGTTTGTGGACAGCGAGATCCGGGCTTATGTTTGGCATCTCCTCCACTTCAAAGGAAAAGATGTCTTTGAATTCTCTCAGCAGTTGGTGAAGGCTTTCACCCAGCTTTACAAATGCAACCGTCCCCACCTTAACCGTCCGCTCTGGACGGTTGTCGTCCAGAGGGACATCAATGTGTTCACTAGCAGGCTGGGGACGGAGATCATTCGTCCGTTCCCCGGTCAGTGATTGCTATTTCTTCTCTTTTTTTACCACCACTAGCTGATCAGTCTTTCTTTTCTTTCCGGCTGGTGGGGCCAACTGTTCTTCCTCGACATCGTCGAGGACAATCGTTTGCTTGCCCCGACCAGATGCTACGACCGCAGGCTTGACGTCCGAGAGATAACACTCTCGAGCTGTCTTTTGGTCCCCATTAAGGGAACCGACTGTTCCACCATCCTTCTCATACTTGAGTAGCCTGAGAGCAGGGATGATGACGGTCTTACACTCATTAAGGGTGGGTCGGCCAAAGATGAGGTTGTAAGCTGTGAGCTCTTCAACCACTAGGAAACGGATGGTCATGTGCCGACCGTCCCCCCTGCTTCCCAGTCGGACTGGTAAGTCAATGCATCCGACTGGGTGCACAAGTCCTCCCCCTAACCCAACAAGGGTGTAGGAGACCTCCATCATGCTGTCCGGCTTGTATTTGAGATTGGACAAGCATTTAAGGCTGATGAGGTCTGAGGAGCTTCCTGTGTCAATCAAGATTCAACCAACCAGCTGGTTGGCCACTTTGCATTCAATGACCACAGGGTCATCATGCGGCCGGCGGACTTTGCCTCTATCCTGCTCGGTGATGACAACTTTAGGGAAGGCGGATGTGCCTACCGCCTCTCCTTCCTCAACAGAGTTGACCATCTTCCTCAGATGGTCCTTGGTGCCCCGAATGGTCGGTCCACCACCGGCAAAGCCGCCTGCTATGGTGTATACCGGATCTTCATCAGTTTCGGCACTCACAGCAGGCTAGGGAGTCTTTTTCTTGGACTGCCCCGGATTTTCCTTTGAAGTCACTTTGGACTTCACATAGGACTTCAGCTGTCCTTTGTCGGCCAGACGGTCGAGCTCCCGCTTGAGACTGAAGCAGTCGTTAGTGTCATGGCCGACATCCTCATGGAAATGGCAATGCTTGTTCTTGTTCCGATTTTCAGCGGAACCTTTCATAGGAGTCGGCTTCTCTAGAGTCAGCCGATCCTTAATTTCCAAGAGAATGGAGCAGCAGTCCTTGTGAAATTTGTACCTTGGGACGTACGGTTTCCACTCTTTTTTCTTCTTCTGGGCCGGTTGATCAGAGTAATCAATGGCCCCGACTTGTTTTTTCTTTTAGCTCTCTTCTTGTTTAAGAGCCGGCTGAGCAGGCCGACTCTCGTTCTATCGGTCGAACTTTTTATGGTCCGACTGCTTATTGGAGGAGCAGAGTTCGGTCGCTTGTATATAGGCTTCCGCCTCCCGCAAGGCTCCTTGCAGAGTAAAGATTTGTTTGCGGACGAGTTCGTACTTAAAATTAGACCCGTCCTTCAGACCCTTAAATAAGTCTGTGAAAGCGACCTCATCAGACAGCCCATGAATCTGGATTCGTACTAGATTGAACCGCCTGACATAGGAACGCAAGCCTTCTTTATCTCCCTGCTGTACATTGCCCAAGTCAAGGCTTGTCTTTTTGGCAGGGATGTTCATAGAGAAGTTTGAAGCAAACAAGAACGCAAGCGTCTTGAAGCTGTTTATGCAACCAGCCGGCAGATTGCCAAACCACTGTTGGGATATGCCCTTCAGGGTGGCTGGAAAGCAACGACACCATGCGGCATCATCTAACCCCTGTAGATACATGAGGTGGGTGTATGCTAGCAGGTGGTCTTCTGGGTTGGAGGTCCCGTCATAGGCTCCAACCAGAACATTTTTAACTTTAGCCGGCTGTACGGCTTCAGTTATTTCCCTGAAGAAGGCAGAGGGTTGATCTCCACGGTGTTGCAGCCTAAGCTGCCAATCCATCGGCAGATAGTCGTATGCCGCCTGTCCTCCAAAGAGGGCAGGCTGCATGTAAGGTAAAATCGGCTTGGTACAATGGTTGAGCCATGTACTAGGCCGACTGAATCATATGAGGGCCAGAATAAACCCGTGGACTGCTCGCTGGGGTCTCATGTACAGACTGGGAACACCTCAAAGAGGTATTCCGAAAGCTATCATGATAAGTCGACGTTGAATCCGACTCTGATAGTTGGGTCTTCTTCTGCTCAATGTATTGCCAAGCATCAGAGAATGTTTTCTTGCTACCATCCGGCTGTATGTGTCGGATGGCTTTTCTTGTGCCCGTTTTTGGGAAATGAAGCCTGGTGAGGTCAAATTGGGGTCGAGCCTTCTCAGGGTGAGGAGTCGGTTGTCGGTCCCTGACCGACTTCTATTTGCCAGCTTGGGCTGACTTCTTGGCCGACTGCTCCTTTCTAGGAGTAGGCGACTTCTTAGAGGCGAGTTGTTTGATTTCACCCTGAGACTGCTCAGGAGTCTCATGAGTTCATCTCGAGTGACGGGAGTCGATCCTACCGCCTAGGAAGGATCACCCGGCCGCCCCGAAGGCTTCTTTGGCTGACCAGCAGTTTTGCTTGGCCTTGCCTGGTCAGCGTGACGGTCCCGCTTTTCCTTACTGCGGATGTGTCTAGAGATGAGGGATTCGTTTGGATCCACATAGGTTTCGACATCAGCGTCGTCACCTGAGTCATGGTCCGTCTGAACCAGTATGTCTTCTGGAGGCCGATTAGCCTCTGGATTCGGTACAGGGACTTGCGAAGCCATCTTAGAGGTACTCTCCCCACAGACGGCGCCAAATGTTTCGGGGGTTTTTGTCCCTTGGGAGATTTACAACACTAAAACTGGGTTCAGCAACTGACGCCTATACCTGCAAAGCAAACGGACCGTCGGATGGTCGGTGGTCCGCCTCCGAAGATTAAGTTAGTAAACGTTCGGTGATAAAACGTGCGGAAGTAAAGTTATCTGCTCGGATCCCAAGCTCAGGTAAAGTGTTGTCTAATCCTTGAAAACGACAGCTCTGTAATAAATGCAAAAGTGACGTGTTGTCTCGTATTGCGTTTTATATTCTCCTCCATCATAAATGTAAGAATGTCCCTATTTATAGGGTCCTTTTGGAAAGTGTGCTCTCCCTAAGATCTGGTGACCTAGGGATTAGGTCACGCCGCAAAAAGGCGCCTCAAGGTTTGGGCCCTTGAAGGCCGCCATTCCAGAGGCAATGCCTGAGTGACACGTGTAACTGAGCCCGAAAGGCCTTTGGGCATCTTTTTAGGTGACACACGTCGCCTTCTGATTTGTCCATGCTGGATCATCATCTGTTTAGGGTAGAGGAATGTCTGCCCTCCACGTGTCATCATCTCATAGGTCCAAATGGCACCTTTACTGAGGACACGTGGCATTTTCTGATTGGGCCACCTGGCCGGGTAAAAATACCCAAATCAATTCCTATGTGATTAATTCTTGTAAATAAAATCAGCTAACATAGTTTTAGGTATGACGTTGCATATATTGTTCCCGGTAATGAAATTGTGAAATTGTGAAAAATAATTTTATTTGGCACCGGTTTTAACCGGTGCCTTTTTAACCCACTTATTGGAACCCCCCACATTGACACCGATTCAAACCGGTTCCTTAGGCCGGGTTTAAACCGATGCCAATTTTATTTTTTCACGTAGTGTAGGGCTAGAATATCGATTCCTCCCTAAAAGGAACGTTATTTTAGTACCCTTGCTCCCGAACTCATTTCTGGTTTATGTAGACTAATTTGGGAATGGGTAAAATTATGATTCGTGCTAATTATTCCATGAACTCCACATGGAAGAAAGGCATGAACGAGATTTATGAGTTTTCCTAAAACTCATTGGCGACTCCTACTTGTTTCTTACAAAAAAGCGTGATGAGAGTATCATTTCTAATTCAAGGTCTCCCAAATAGTCAGGAATTCAAATCCCGCTACACCCTAACAAGTGTAAGTCCTAGTCTTTTAAATGGCCAAGGGCATTTAAGGAGAGTACCCCTTACGATGGGATCACCCTCCTTACAGTGGCGACTTCATTGGCGACTTAGAGGTTACAAGATTAGTTCGTAGTTATGGTTCAAGGTTTCCAACACTTGGTTGCCTATTGATTGTAACCAGAACTAACTTGGATAATCTCTAGTTAGAGATCGAGACTCGAACGCATAATATCTTCTTTTTTCACAAAAGTAAAAATCAAACAAGCAACATTGCATCATGCATAATCATAGCACAGTTTAACCATTGGGGATTGGCTCATTGACTAGGGGTTGGAAACACTAGGCTTCTATCCCGAAATCATTAACAATCATCCCACCCATATCGTCAACAAAATGTTGAGAGGACGATGCCTTGAGTCAACACGTTGAGTGATTGATTTGTGCATCGTTTCTTAAGATATGGTACCCTTGGACACCCAAGCCTTGACTTATAATGGAACGTTATTTTAGTACCCTCGTTCTTTTTGCGTTTTTGCAAAAAAAAAATGTCGAACCTACCAGGTGGCACGCGCAACTGTCAAAGTTGCGCGCGCCCTCTAAGCGAAAGTTCTGAACTTGCGCGCGGAACCTCCGCACAACTCTGTGTCATGCGCGCGCCCACTGTTCAACGTTGACTTTGACTCGTTACGAGCAATATCATACGGAGAAAACAATATTACCGCTTCAAGGTTAATCGTTAAGTAGGTGCTAAAAATATTTCTTTGGCTAACAATGTTGTCTAACTTTTACTTTGTTCGTCTTTTTTTTTTTTCTTTTTTTCAAAAAATCCAAAAAACATGTTTTTTTTATCGTTCTTTTTGCATTTAAGCAAAAAAAAAAAAAAAAAAAAAAAAAAAAAAAAAAAAAAGGCATGTGGCAGATGCTACTCTTGAAGTTGCACTTTCCACCTTAGCGCAAGACGAAAAATTGCGCGCGATACTATTTTTTATTATGATGATTCGTTTACGTACTTTATAATTGAGCTAATGACATTACTTCTTATGAGGTTCGTCATTAGAAGTTCGCATCTCTTAATAGGACGTCATCAATATGTTTATTCTTAAACATGCCTATTTTCGTGTTCATCATTTTTTTAGTTGTAATTGGTCAACCGTGATTTAAGAGTATAATTTGTTTACCTCTTCTATGGTTTAAAAAGAAAATCCCGAGAATTTTACTTGGGATGATTGCCTCCCACAACAAAAAAAAATAAAAAAATAAAGAGAGAGAAATGGAACGAAAAAAAAAAAAAAAGAAATGTCGTTCTTAAAAAGAAAAAGTATGAGACGAAAAAAAATTATTCCAAAAAAAAAGAGAAAATAATGAATGATAAAACCGAGAAAATTATTTAATTATTTCTTATATTTTACATTCGGAGACCATCATTTTTTTTAAGTTAATAGTAAAATATTATCCTTTAAAGATGAGCAATATGAGAATCATAATTAAAAAAAATGATATAGATCTCTATTGCAATCTAAGTGATCAACAAATACCATAGTATATTTGATCATTTTAAGGAGTATGTTCGGTTGATTAATATTTCTAAAATTTGATGAGCATTTTCAATCCAACTTTCTTGTATTTCTCTTCTACCATTTTCGAAAACAATTCAATTAAAGTATAATCCTTATATGATTACCTTGTTGAAGTCAACACAAATCATGACAGTCCATTAATGATTGTTCGTGAATCTTTTGACATGCTTCATCAACAAACTTGCTTAAAGTGAATTCGTATTACAAGGATTAAAACAAAAAGAAATAAAACAATCATTTTGACTTTGGTTCATTGTTTGAATGTTTGGCAGAAAAGGTTTAAGTGAACGCGCTCAATTTCTTGTGATACACATTACTAGATCATCTTCCACATTCGCATACTAGTCCAATCATGGGTGACAAAACAACATAGGAGAAACTTAGAGGGGAACTCCAAACCTAAAGACCTTACGAGAAGAAGAAGCCCAAATGAAGGCTCATAAAAAACAGAAAAGGCTAAAATAAATGTAGAAAAAGAAAAAGAAAACATTTTGCAAGAAAAAGCAAGAGCCGAAAAAGTAGAGGCCTTGGAGAAACTTGTCCTTCGAGCTAACTCAGGGAACAAGTACTTCAATTATGAGCTAGCACCACAACCTAGTGGCAAGACTCTCCCAGAAAAGTTCTTGACTACGGATTTGCCAACCTTTAAGGTTACAGACAATCCTAGAACTCACTTAATGAGCTTTATTGGAATTATGGCATTGAAAGGGGTTAAGCTAAGCCTATATGCATGTACTTTTCCTCTTTCATTGGACCCAACTGCTAGATCATGGTTTTATAACCTCAATGCAAAACAAACTTCCACTTGGAGTGACGTTGTAAAAGCGTTTTTAACCCAATATGGAGATAACATCGAGCTCACAACTACCTTGCGCGGGCTCGAATTGCTTAAGCAAGGGGAAGAAGAAGGCTTCTGATGTGTCTATTTTATATAGTATTTTACCCCCGTCCCTTAGTCATAATTGGTAGTGTTTTTGGCTCTTTAGAGCTATTTTTATTACTAATTGGTGTTTTCTAGTGTTTTCGTAGTTTTGGTTGAGTTTTGTAGGAAATTGCACTTTTGGAGCATTTTCTCGGGTTTTCATGGATCAACTACGGAAATTGGAGAAGCACGACCATCTTTAAAACCCAAGGCCGGTTAGAGTCATCAAGCCGGTGATTAAGGGATCGGTAATCGAAATACCGTATTTGGACCTAATGATCAAGACCTTAAGTGGATATCCGAAATGGGCCGAAGAAATAAGCCCAATCAAAGTTCCAAGCCTCGAGGTGAAGCAAGGACCCGATCGGGCAAGCTTAGCTCGATCAAGTGTGGCGCGCAAGAGTTGTGCTGGTGTGTGGCCAAAGGCGCGCCCGATCGGGCGCGGCTGTTTAGAAGAGTACGCTGTAATTTGGGGATTACCTTCTCTTTTAGATTTTCTCTCTCTACTTAGAGTATTTTTCTCTCTCTAAAATTCTCATATACTTTATTCTTAACTCTATTCTAAATTCCAAATGTCTTTGGTAACAATTTCTCTTCTCTTAATCTTAGTTATTTATTTTATTCCTTTGATCATGTCTTGTTTTATTACTTTGATTAGTTTAGATTTAATTATGTGTGAGTTGTACTATTTCTAGGGTTTATGGGGATCCATTAATAATATGAAGGGGTAATTTATTATTGTTAATTGTCAATGCTAGATTAATTTCCTATTGATTGATTTAATGCTCTGTGACTAGATTTGCGCAGATCTTTTATGCATGAGTTTGACAATATTGATTCGAGATTCGAAAGATGAGAATTGATGTTTAGGTTTAGTTTCAATAGTCAGGTTAATTTATAAATGGTTAAGTCGAGATTCGAGAGATGAGATTTAATACCGGTAAATTAATTGTGTGATTGTAATACGTAACGAAAGCCCTTTATAATCTGATTAATTTATGCATTGATAATTGATTATTATGTCTTACCCTGGAATATTATTTATTGGTGAACCTATGCCCTAGACCTTTTATCCATTGTTTTCTCCTTATTCTTAATCTTCCTAGTTTAGTTCCTTTTGATTATAATATTTTGGTTACTTCATAATCTAGATTATATTAGTTAATTAGGAATAAAAAGACTTAGCTTGTTTCCCTGTGGATTCGACCTACTTCCTTATCTATTATTAGTTAGTTGCTTTTGATAGGTGATACGAATTTACCCTGTCAGCTTCATTGACTTCTTTTCCAAGTGGCGATCAAAGGTTGCTCTTATTCCACAAAGACCTCCGGATCATGAACTTGTTCCAAAGTTCATAGACAATATGTCTCCACCATACAAGTGCCATTTACAATACCTTGGCTTAGACAAATTTAAAAAAGTCTATACCGTGGGAACATTAATTGAAAGGGACTTGATAAATGAAACCATGAATCATATAGATGGACTTGATTTTTAGAGAGGATTTCACCTACGTCAGAAACGGACAAAGCTCGAAGACGTAATCTCAAGAAGTTGTCAACAATTCAAGATGTAGCACCCTAGGTCTTGTTTTGTTTCTTTCCTTTGTTTTTTTAATGATAGACTAAGAGATTCATGCTGTCGAATCTACTTAATTTGTACTCTCATTAATTAATGAATAAAAAAATATATTTTCAAGTACGTCTATCTTGTTCTCTTTTCAATCTCTTTATTGTTATCGACTTGAATTAAATAAAACGTATACATACAAACAGGAAATATCAAAAGGCATACATACTCAACACCTTAAGAATCTTAATAAGCTTTGGATTACTAGATTTATCGAACAAAAAGAGGCCCATCTTTGGCCCACAAAGAAAGGATATGATGATTTCACCAATACAGGAGGCAACTTGAAACTCCATAAATATAATCGCATGTTCTTAACCTTAGAGAAAATCCATCATTTTGGCAGCCCTTTTGAGCCTCGTCAATTGAGCCTTAGTTATTCAACCTACATTATTCCATACCTTGGGATGGGAATGGTGCAAAGATACTAATAGGAAATTGGGGGAACGAAACATAAGAGGGGGACACAAAGTTAGTCTAAACCCAAAAGGAAAGATCCAATGCAAAAGAAAGAAAGAAATCGTTCTAAACTCAAAACAAAACTTGTCAAAAAAAAATAAAAAAAGAAAGAAAGGAGAGATGACATGGAAAAGGCACCTAATGTAGGAAGTTGCCACATAAAGAAGAAAGGTTTAAATTTGAGAAGCACCAAAAGTAAGGGATTTTGGGAGTATACTTGAGCCTGTCCATTGTTCATAACCCCAAGCCTAGCCACGTTACGACCTTGTAAAGGCCTTCCTTGAGGTAGACCATAACCATATACCAAAATCATCATTCTATGAAAATATGGCCAATATTAGGCCTTTGCACATATGGAACTACTATTAAGTAGTCATGCCCATATATAAAATGCATGAAGTGTTGAGTTATGATTACAAGATCATATATAAAAAAAATTTGGATGATTTGATAGCCATTAGCTTGATTACAACATGTTTGTAAAGCAATCGAATCAAACTAAATTCGATGTTTTCCATATCTCTGGCCAAAGAAAAAAGAGATGATTATCACTTTAAAAAAACAAACAATCATCTTATTTTCTTTTAATAATAGGGCCATTTATTACCAAGGTAATTCAGGTTCTATATACATTGCCTAGAAAGAAAAAGAATTAACACAATAAATTGATTTGATATTGTAGACACCCATTTGTGTCTCCCCAAAACCAAACCCAGTGATGAGTACCTTTCGCGTCGAATCATAATCGAATGAAGTGAAAGTGTGAAAAGTTTAGTGTTGCGGATAGTTTTAATTTCTTTTCTTTTCTCTCTGTTTTTGAAAACTTATTTTAAGAAAACATCCAATCCAGTTTGGTTGATCCATGATATGGGTTCAATAGTAGTGTAGTTAAATGGGGCTTGACAAGAGATTTCCAACAATATATTATAAGCCCAATTCCAATGAATATTAAGGAAGTTATGGACAATTTACTGAATTGGGACCGGTTTGAGCCTTATGTGCGGCCCAATGAACTAGGGGAGGGCCTAATATAGATTTATCATTCCTAATGCAATTAGGAATGGTTTTAGTCTTCTAGATTCTTCTAGAAGGTTCTTTTCATTCCTAATTCAATTAGCATTGATAAATTGACTTTTGTTGACTTTTCAGAGTTTTAATTAAAATCAAAGGGCATTTTTGAGGAAAATACTATTTTATCCTCCTGTAAGGAAATTTTTTATCTGATTTTAAGAAAACGCGTGATTTCCTAAATCAGCGCCAAACGCAAGCTGTAGCGCCTGGCGCTACGCTTGGCGCCTGGCGCCAGCTTTGCCGCCTGGCACCAATAGCTGGCGTTGGCGCTGGTTCAATTTTTTGTGCGCCATAACTCTGTTTTGATATTTTATCTTTTTGGCTGATTTTTCTATAAATAACGTATTAAAACTCCGTTTTTGATAACCAGTTTTCATCAATTCTCATCAATTCTTATTTTAGAACCAGTTTTTCATCAATAATCACCAGTTTTCAACTATAATCATTCACCAACTCTCATCAAGTTTCTCTTGATTACTCTCTCTCTCTCTTTTCTGAACTAGCTTTTCTCAAATACAAAATTCCGCATTCATTAGACTTAGAAACACCCAGCCATATTCGAAGTTGCCTTCGCCGTAGACGTGAAAGGTTTAATTTCTGAGGGTTTGGTCCCAAATCTCTCTTTTTATTATTTAATTTAATTATTGTTTTGTTTATTATTTTCCTTGAAGTTACTAACGTGTGTATTTTGTTATTAGAAAAAGGTACGAGGCATCAAAGTAAGTACTTTAATGGTTTTTATTGATATTATGATATAGAGTTCATGCTTAGATTGTTATTATAATTCCTAGTATCATGTCTAGGGTAATTTTAATATTAAGTATGATTGTTATGATGCCTTTTATTTTCTTCCTAATATTTATGATTGTTAGTATCATGTTAGAGTTAAAGATTTGATTTTTATTGTTTAGTGACATGCTAGGGTTTGTTATTAATCTTGTTAGTATCATGCCTAGGATTTGCTATTCTTATGCTTTAACATGATTATGATGATTATAATTATTTTTATAATTTTTGTAATTATTATTATTATGATTATTATTATGTTGCTTGATGCTTATTTATTTATTGCTTGATCACACCTTTAATGCATGTTTAAAGGGAATTTGTACTTGTAATCACGCTTAATAAGATAATTAATAATCTTGTTAGGGTTAATTTGATTATAATTCAAGTGATCGCCAATAATAGTTTTGTTTGTGCATTAGTATTCAACCAACATAGATAAACAGGTTTAGGGTTAATCCTATTGATTGCATGTTAGTCAAGAAGCGCACATGAATACGATCAGAATAAAGTAGAGGCCTATTATTAGGGCAGGTTCAATCTCTTTTAGGTTGGATTTGTACCTTCATCCCCAAACCCTTATTTGGTTCAAGACCTTATGGAGTTGACGATCTCTTAGATCGTAAAGGGGTGTAACCTTCACCCTGTGAACGGTTTACAAGTTCCTAAAACTTGTTGGCGACTCTTTTGCTCTATCTTCTTCCCTTTTGGACGCCACCGTACTTTAATGTATGATCACAGTGGGGTTCAAGCTAGGGGGTTAACGCTTGAAATTATTCCCTACAGATATATCGACAGCCTCGACATCAACTTTAGATGTCTTTTACAACTCTTGAGAATTGGTCTTTTCACTTGTCATGAGCAACTAAAATGTCCGCCTACGTGGGATATCTCCATCTTCTCTAAGTGAGGAATATTGATTAAACATGATCGCTACATGAAAAAAATGATCGTTATCGCTATCACACGTATACCTCACTGTCAAGTCATCACGATGATTCAAATATTAATTTAATAATCCATGCTTTTCGAAAACATGTCTAATTTTCTTTCTTTATTCTTCTATAGGAAAGTTGGATACCCCTTCCTTTTTATATAAATCCGTCTTTTTTGTTCATTTCTTTTTTAGGGGGGTAAGTCGGGATGATTCCACCCATTTGGCAACTAAAATACTCGAAAATAGTATAATTTTTCAGCTCTTTGCCTCAAATTGGGGGCTTAAAAAAGCCAGGACATCCCCACTTCTCTATACTTACAGATTTGAACATGCTATTTTTGCTGCGAAATCAATGTCATGCAAAGCTTATTACGAACCATCTTAATAACTTTAAATGACAAAGGGAAGAATACCACTTCCTATTATATGTTACTTGATCAAACAATTCATGATAAACATATGCAATATTCCACAAATTAAAAATACAAACCTTGGGGCTTTAAATAAACATGAGAAACATCCCCTAGCATATGTATACATGAATTCCAAAAACCACCTAAAGTCTACGCTTGGGGGCTTCAAATTAAAAATATAGGTCTCACCTTTACTTTTAATTTAAAATGAGACCATATTTTAGAAAGTGATTCGAATGATTTTATAAATTATTCTAACACTTCACCAAACCTAGGTTTGATAAACATTCATTTCAAACTATGGTACTTATTTAATTGAAACAACTTCACTTTTAATTAGAAAAATATGACAATGATGACAAGCAGAAAAACATAAAAAAAATTAGATATACGAATTTTGCTCACATTTTCATATCTTTGTTGAAATAAGTTGCAAATTACAACTTAACTTCATCAATCTTGGACAAAAAAAGTCACACTCAATTACGAGCTAGACTTCTCTTTCCATTTTGGGTTCAATTTTGAAAAAAATATTATGTATTTTGCCAACTACAAAAGTTGCTTTTCAAAACAAACTTTTATTTAAATTATTGGACCCTTGCCAAATTTTGAATTCTAGTTCAAAATAACTTGTCTCTAATAAAAAATAGTATTCAAAAATTTCCATTCTGAATCTTTGTTTCATTCCCTCAAATAAATAAATTTTCAGATTCTCAATAACCGTTTGGATAATACGTGTATGTACATTTATATTTCCAAAAGGAAAGAATTAAAATTCGACTTATTCTTGACTCGAACTTGTTCTCGCTTATTTGCTAAGGGGTGGTAAACGAACCACCTACAGGACCAAAATCAAAGATTGACAAGAACAAAGAAAATATTTGATGTTCTGAATCAACTTTGAAGAATAAAATCACTGCAATGATTTTTACAAGGAAAAATTGCTCCCATTAATCTGAACTTTGCCTCATCTGCCGAAATTAATCCCAACTTTAGTTTATTATCTATCACTCCCACCTTTGGGGGTATTAATTTTCGTTGCACCCAAATGACTTGCAACCAGTCAATCAGGTAAACATGTGTGAATTAATTTTTTTTGCACACGTGTCAATATGTAATTGGTTGAAAAAAAACAAAAAAAAAGAAAAGAAAAATGTAAAAAAAAAATCCTAAAACCAAACCCAGCCACCCCATAGCAGCCAGCTGCCACCAACGACCACCCCGCAGCAACCCACGACCAACCCACAAACACCGTTCCCCTCGAGCGCCGGTCGCCGCCCAGTCATCCTTCCCCTCTCCTAGTGCCGGCGACGCCCGACCACCCTCCCAATTCCCTTAAAAATCGGCCACTGAAAACAAACACCATAAAACGTCGCACTACTTCTCCCTGAAAAAGTCCACCGAAATGGTCGAAAACAGCCAAAATCGACCGAATTTCGGGTTAAATGGTTGGTTTTAACCGAAAATCGGTCGATTTCGGCCGTTCGTGGCTGAGTTCGTTAGCAGTGGCTAATTTTGTTCATGGCTGGGCAGGATTTGGGGAAGGAAAGGGGTGGGGGAGGGGTTTTTGGGGGTGGGGGAAGGGAAGGGGTGGCTGGGCGGCGGTTTCTGATGGCGGGGGAGGGGTTTTCGGGGAAGGGGCCAATTTTCCGGTGCTGGGGGTGGGGTGTGGTGTTTTCCGGGAAAGGGTAAGGGGCTGGGTTTGGTAGTTTTTTTTTATTTTTGTTTTAATTTTTTTTTCTTTTTTTTATTTTTTTTGGACCTATCACGTGTTGACACGTGTATAGGTAACCTGATACATCAGGTTGGATGACTTGTTGGGTGCAACGAAAATTAATACCCCCCAAAGTTGGGAGTGATAGATAATAAACTGAAGTTGGGATTAATTTCGACGGATGAGGCAAAGTTCAGATTATTGGGAGCAATTTGTCCTTTTTACAAACGTTAAGACATTAGGTAAGATTACTAAACCTTAAACACAATTGTTTTTGGTCTATAAACAAGCAAAAAAACTAACTTGCTTTCTTGAAAATAACTTTAACTAAAATGTGAAAGCCATATCATTGTCCTAAATATTTCAAAAACAAAAATAGGATATATACACAGGTCCATCTCAGTATCATATGAATGGCCTAAACATTAGAAAGTCATCAGAATTTGCCCCCAATTTGGGGCTCCAAGACTTGCGAAATAGTAAGAATGTGCATAACCCGACACATGGGGGCTCCAATATCAACCAAAAAAAATGAGATAGGAAAATTTAACAAGAATAATCCAACCTTTTGATTAACCTAGAATAATCCTAAGTTTAATACTTATTATCTTCTAGCGAACCTTTTTGATTGGTTACCTGAACTTCAGATAACTTTTTTTTTCTTAATTCTTTTTCCCTACTTCCTTCTCTCTTCAACTCCATCACCTCCTTGAACCTTTCGCCATTTCCACCACCACCTCAGCCACCACTTACGCCACCACCACCCCTAGCTACCCAGTCCCGAAACCACTCACCTCACCAAACTGAAACAACCAATTCCATTCACTCAGACCCCATAACCACCAAAAACCCCATCCCCAAGTACCTAGACCTTAAAATCCTAACCCCACTAACTTAGAACCCAAAATCACCACCTACATCAGCACATGTATTGCCCACCACCCACCTACGGACCACCAATATAAAGCACCGCAACGCACCCACATCTCTGTATCGGCACTGACCATACCATATGTATGGAATTGATGATTTAGGATGGCTTAATTTGTTTCATCCTAATTCAATGGGTAGATTATATTATTGTGTTGCTGATTGATGATGATGAAAGAAGTATGGGAAGCTTGGAATTAAATCCCCAATGAAAGCAGCCATAAAGAAAGGAAATGGAAGGTCAAAGGGGGGGGGATTTGAATATTTTGGGGTCTGATTGTAGGGTCGTGGATGGGGATTGTTCTTGGTTGGGATGGGGTAGAGTTATATGTTGGTTGTCAAGTTGTGGGGGTTTTGAGGTTTGTGGTGGTGGGGGGGGGGGGTGGCGCCACAGTGTTGTTAACTAAGTTGCTTACTTTCTTCCTTCTCACTGAATTTGGATATATGCCTCCAGTCCTAAGACATATATTTCTATCTTGTGGACTTCCGGCTCGAATACCAAACCATTTCGGCTCAATACCGAAAACCCGTTTTTCATCGTTTTACTTTGTTAAAGTCAAGCTAAAGTTTCAATGACATATCAAGGGACTTTAGACCAACGATGACATGATTGAGAAGAAATCTTCCCCTTTTATCCTTTTAAAACCGATCTCTTCTCATGACTTGACATCACCCAGAACACCTTTACTTGTAAAAGTGTTCTACAATTACAAAGGATCAATCTAGATTTTTTAGCGCGTTAAGACTAGGAAAAACTTTTTCTAGCCTTAATAGCTACTTGTTTCAAACACCTAGCGAACCAAGGATTTTTTCGACATCCTTAAACATTACTGAAAGATTCTCTATCCTTAGAGAACTTTGCAAAATGAGTCTCGGATTTATTTCCTTTACTACTTTGATCATCGTCTATTCTAGACTTGATCAAAGTGGGGGCTAACTGTAGACACCTACTTTTGGCCTCTTGTCCCGAAAGGAAGTGCGATGATGTTACAAAAATCCGTTCTTTATGTTAGATCAAAGTTAAAATATTTATGGACTATGAAAAGAATTATGAAGTAAGTTGAAACCCATATTTGAGACCAAATTATCTTTGAGCCTTTTCCGATTACTAATTAGTCCAAAAACATGTTCATACATGTTTAAACTTGATAATAACGGACCCAAATGCGTCAAATGCAATGATTGGATCCAATGGAACCTACATTGTTGAAAATCGAGCCAAACAGATAAACCAACCATCAAATTCCCATGCAAGGCCTATACAGATGGATATCCCTTTCAAAGATCTTTCCAACGGTATATTATAAGCCCAATTTCGAGCCAAAACGAAGAAGTTATGATCAAAGCACTAAACCGGGCCCTAAAACCGACATCCTTGCACTCCAACAGCCATAACTTTTGATCCATAAGATATTTTGAATTAATTCCAACAGAATTGGAAAGTAGACATTTAGATATTTCCAATGATATCTCATACGCCTTAATCCAACTCCGCAATCAAAAGTTATGGAAGTTTTAAAAACGCGTTTTCGTATAAGGCAAACCGCAAACCAGCGCAACTCAATCAGTTGCGTGCGCCTTGCGCGCGCGACTCATATGAGATGCGCGCGGCACCCCAGCGCAACTCTGAGAGTTACGCGCGCCACCTGGAGGCGCGGCTCTAATACCCTAAACCTAGATCCCTACGCCTATAAATAGGGGTCTTCATTCAACATTACGGGGACCGAAAAAATCAGAATTAAAACCCTAGTATTCTCACAACCCTAATCTCTCAACTTCTCTTACTATCATACTACTTTTTCTTCTCTCTTCCCAAATACTTTCCAACCCTAATTGAATCCATTGAAATCCTTTGAGGTAAAGAAGAAAGAAACTCCATAAACACATTAAACGGAGATTGAACATAAAAGAAGAACGGTTAGTTTCCTGAGCACTTAGATAAATCACTTTTCTTTTATTTTTTAAATAATTTTAATTGATTAATTAGTGTTTTTTGATCACTTTAAACATACTATTAATTAATTAACTCACATAGTACTCTTTTGTTAATCAAGACTAGAATTTGAATAATAAATTGTTGTTTTATCACTTAAGACAAGGCAAATCTTGTTTATTTATTGTTCTTTCACGAATATTATTTAAAAAGAATTACGACTTTTGCAATGTAATTCCTATGTGATTAATGCTTGTAAATAAAATCAACTAACATAGTTTTAGGTATCACGTTTCATATATTGTTTGGTAATGAAATTGTGAAAAAGGAAAAGCTAGTAGAGGTCGTACTAGGGCTAGAATATTGATTCCTTCCTAAAAGGAACGTTATTTTAGTACCCTCGCTCCCGAACTCATTTCTGGTTTGTGTAGACCAATTTGGGCATGGGTAAAATTATGATTCGTGCTAATTATTCCATGAACTCCACATGGAAGAAAGGCATGAACGAGGTTTATGAGTTTCCTAAAACTCATTGGCGACTCCTACTTATTCCTTACAAAAAAGCGTGATGAGAGTATCATTTCTAATTCAAGGTCTCCCAAACAGTTAGGAATTCAAATCCTACTACACCCTAACAAGTGTAAAGTCCTAGGCTTTTAAGTGGCCAAGGGAATTTAAGGAGAGTACCCTTTACGATGGGATCACCATCCTTACAACGGTCAATACAATGAATAAAACTAAGTTAATAAACTTGGTGGCGAAAATGATATTTAATTTAAGAGGCCAAAGGCCAGATGCAAACTTATTTTATAAATTTGTCTGCTCCCATATGAGTATGGTGTCCGGCAACGCCCCTTTGGGTGTTATCATCGTAGAGGGAATTCTATCATTTGATCTACTAGCATATGCAGACGACAAAGATTGAACGACCTAATTGGTTAACTCATAGTTATCTGACCAAAATAGTCTAATAGAATGGTTAAGTGTAGAGACCGGATGTCAAAAGACATCAGCCGATTAATAACTAAAGTTCTCTATTAGGCTATTCGATGAAATTGTACCAGTCACCCCAATGGGGAAGACGAAATAGGTGCAATGGATTGCAGGCACCCCAGAAGGGCTCTAAGTCGTCTAAGGACCATTAGGCAGGCGAACAATATGTTCCCTATTCCATTAACTTCCAGGCGGCAAGTTCTCGCCTGGCTCAATAAGAGTTATGAAATGCGAATACAACAAAAAGGGAAAAATGGCTATGATCTAGCCTACTCCCCAGTTAGGTAAAACGACTACTTATTAGTTATGTGGACGGTTGCGTACTTGGTTTGGGGCAATCACTACTGTGATTGATTGACTTAGGAACATTCCATACTCTTTAAAGTATCAAACATTTCAAATTCAATCAATCAAAGAAGTATTGAAACCAACCACACAGCCGCCAGGGGCAAGAGTAGCCGGTATACTATTTGAATTGCCGCATACTCTTAGCAAAAATTCAAAAATTAAAATGGCAGAATTTAAGTGAAAAAATTGAAACAAAATCAGAAAATTCATCAAGCCAACTCAGTCGGCAAATTTCATTCAAAGGGTAAAAACCAAATAGTAGTGTTAACCGGATAACATCCAAAACAAAAAGAAAATAAAAATTGTCACCCAACTCCTTAGTCGGTAAAAACACATAAATACTCGGCTCACAGGCCGGAAAGATTACACTGACCACACAGCCGCCAGGGGCAAGAGTAGCCGGTATACTATTTAAATTGCCGCATGCTCTAAAAATTTAGGCAAAAATTCAAAAATTAAAATTGCAGAATTTAAGTGCAAAAATTGAAACAAAATCAACAAATTCATCAAGCCGACTCAGTCAGAAAATTTCATTCAAATCGGTAAAAACCAGATAGTAGTGTTAATTGGATAACATCCGAGACAAAAAGAAAATATAAATTGTCACCCGACTCCTTAGTTGGTAAAAACACAGAAATACTCGGCTCACAGGCCGGAAAGATTACACTAGCATACTGCCGTAGAAGAAGGGAGGCTGAATCAAGGCTGCTTGACCTGCTCCGGCTGATCCTGACTTGCTGGGAGGCTTGCTTATTTTTGCCCATCCGGGATCTGGCCATCTTAGACTTGATCAGTTTGAGCATCATTAGCCTGAACCTAATTAACCTGGTTAGCAACCGGCTTTTCTTCATTATTAGAGACCTCAAAGCCTTGTTCAAGGGCCCATGCCTTGAAGGGAGGAGGGGTCTGCTCGTTGAGTTGCTATGTGTCATACACCTCAGTGGCGTAATCATATCGCAGTTTGAGCACATCAAACTCAATATTAGGGTGGAGCAGACCCCATGCAATGTGCTGCCGGGCTTTAGTATCCCGCTCATTCTCAGCAACCAGCCGCTTTTGCTCTTGGGCAATCTCATCCTTGTGCCGGTTCCTTTCTTGGACAAGCTCGACACCCTGGCGGATGACGTGTGCTCTCAGCTGGGCATTCTCCTTTTCAGATCCCTCCAAAGCTTTGAGGTCTAACTGGGAAGTCTTCATATCCTGCTCAAGCTTGGCCATCCGCTCGTTAGCGGGTCATTAGCAGCCGTCAAGTTCCTTATCAGCTCCTCCTGTTTCAACTCTACTGCTTTAATTTCAACATCACATTGTATTTTACTGTATTCATCAGAGTTGAGAGCTTGAACGGCCCTCTGCTTAGCGTCATTTACCTCTTCTCCTTTTGTCAGAAGGGGACCTTAAGCCCGTCTACCCTTAGCATCGCCTGAAAAGGTGGGGTTAGATGGTTAGCAAAGTGAGTTAAATACTATTAAGAGTGTGGTCCTAAGTAAAAAGTTACCTAAGCAAGCAGGCCCTGGATCCGGTCAAAATCCACCATTTGCACATCCGACACATAGTGTTTCTTTGTCCGGATGAGGGTCCGCACCATCCTCTTAGCAAACACCTGCATGTCAGGCAGTGTTGAGGGAGTATCTACACCAAAAGAAGTACTCGGTGAGAAAGCAGTATTGGCAGAACCTTCATGCGGATTGACCCGAGTCTTGACTCGCATATAGTCAACCGGCTAGGGGAGTTCTACTCGTGTCTTACCTTGGACGCGAAGCTAAGGAGACTCTGCTTCAGCCGCGTCAGAACCAATTGCAGTTGTGAGTGGCTCGCCACTATTCGATGTTGTAGAAGCATCCGGTTTTTTCCCTTGCTCTGAGCTTTCGCTCATAGCTCTCATAACAGTCGGACTTTTTCCCCCGGTTACCGGTCTGTCAGGGTTGGCTGAAGATGAGGAGTGGGGAGTATTCTTCCTTCCCATCTTAGCTGGGGTTTTGCTCAGCTCATTCCTCGGCCGCTTGAATAATTTGGTTATTGAGTGGGGAATTGATTTTCTTCCGCTCTGCAAATAACAAAATAAGGAATTATAGACGGAAAATTTGTAAGTTGAAGGAAAGGGGTAGAACAGGTAATTAACTAAGTTGTTATAAAAGCTGGAAAAGTATAGCAGGCGGGCTTACCCCTCCTTTTTTGGCTTCTAAGGCGGCCTTTTTCTTAAGGAGCTGCTCCTTCCTCAGAAGGGCAACCGATTTAGCAAGCGTCATCTCAGGAGAAACAATATTCTTTGCTTCATCTGCAATAAGAAAGGAAACAGTTGGTTAAAAAGTTTACCAAAAACAATAAAAGCATCAATACAGACGGAAAATTACCGGATGTGTAGTAAGTCTACCCTGTTGGAACATGGTGCAAAGCCCACAGGCAGAGAGGAAGGCCTAATTCTTCAAAAAATTCGAATGTGGTATCTAGTTCTTTGGAATGATTATTTGATTCCCATCCTCCAAGGGCTCGGTCCTTGTCTCAAAAACGCCTGACTCCATTATCTACTTATATGTCCTGGATAACATTCGGGGAAGGGCACACTTTTTCCCGAGCAGCGCCGGATCTTAATTTTATCGGCGTAAAACCGGTTGTGTCCCAGTGTTAGGGAAGAAACCAAGTAGAATCTCTCCTTTCAGCCGGACCACTTGGACGGCTTGTCCAAGGACATCAGATACTGCGGGTGTGTGGTAGAAGTGTACCACGCCCCATACTCGCCCGGGGCCCGACTCATATAATGCATATGAGCAACGCCGAGAAACTAGGCTCTATGTTCTAAAATCGCAGGCAGCGATATAACTTAGAATGTTTATCCCCGAATTGGGGGTAAGGTGCCAGACGCCCAAGTCATACCCCTTCAAAATCTTCATAATCCCTTTGTGAAGGGGAAAGCGGAGGCCGGCTTTGATCATGGCTTCATAGAAGTCGAAACAACTGTCGACATTATCAATATCATCCTCCCAGGCAATCATTGCCTCAGGTGGCGGAACCTCAATTCTCCAGCCTTCTCCTACCGAATGCGTCTCCTCAAAGTCCCTGAAGATGCTTTTCATAATAGTTAAGTCCCTAGGAAGCATTTTAGTTTCCAAGGGTGTAACACCCCCAAATCTCTCTCTACGGAAATACTAGTATAATACGTATAATTATACCGTAGAGATAGACTTAGGCGTATTACTGCCGAGTGATTACGCAAGGCTACTCAACTTATTAAAAATAACAATACTTTGCAGCGGAAACATCAATACTCTTCTTTATTAATAAAAACCATAATAGTAACCAATGTTATGAGTACTCAAAATAGATACAAGACTAAATTCCTAATTTAGTGAAAACCAATCCCGGGACTCCAATGCATCATTTATTGACTCCAACCTGAAAATAAGCAACACTGCTTACCATTACGGTAAACAGGGCGAACCAAAAAAATAAGAAGTACGGGTTAGAAAAATATGCTAAGTACGGTAAGTGCAAGATAATTAAACTCAATTTATTCGCAAACATGCTGTAAAACCAATTTCTAATAAATAATCCAATAATTCCAAACTCATGGTTTAAAACCAATTCTCAATAATTCCAATATCAATAATCAATATAACAAAATCCAATTATTTTAAAACCAATTCCTCATATTAAAACCAATTCCTCATATTAAAACCAATTCCTCTCCCAAGTGTGCACACCCCCCAAGCTAGTCTCCTTATGTTACAAGGTTATTCTTGAGGAAAGACCCGGTCATGCAAAGTCCAAGGCCTTATCAATAAACCAAATCCGCATAGTGGGATAACCAACATGCTTATAAAGCATAAATAATAATAAATCCATGATTCAATAAATCCTCTTTTAAATCCAATAATTCAACCTTTAATAAAAACAATTCAAACTCCTTTTCAATAAATCCAACTTCCTTTTAAAATCAATCCTTTTTAAACATGAATAATAAAATTAATGAATCAAAACATGTTATAAAAATCAATACTCCAATTTAATTATTAAAACCAATCCTCTAAACATACTTTTTCATAAACCATAATTCAATTCAATTTAATTCAAACAACATAAATCATTCAAACATGTTTCATTCAAATCGATCACTTCCAAGGTGTCTAGCCACCTAACGTACCTTGATCTTCACTTAGCCAACAACACTTCAAAAGAACTCTCAAGTAGCTTGATCAAAAACACCCTACAAATAAATATAACCTTAATCAATATAAGGTTAACAAATAATCACAAATAATTAAATTAAACCCTCCCAACTAAATGTACATGAACATCTTAAATTAATTCAACATGAACATTGTAAAAATCAGATTTTATATAATTAAAACTACTCATAATAATTTTATATTAATCTCCCATAATAATAATAATTGAATAAAAGAAAAGGAGAAGAAAAGAATTGGATTTGCGTAGGAAATAAAAGGCAGAACCTTCAGAGGCTATAACTCCTTTGATATAGCTCCGAATTGGGTGATTATTGAGCCTAACCTCAAGGATATTTTGAGAGGAACAACTTTTTATGAAACGTTACTACCCTAAAAACTTACCAGAAGTGCCCGAAAATTGGCTTCAAAGATGAACGGGATGATTTGTGTAAAATTGAGGAGAAGAAAAAGAAGAGAATTGGTGTGAAGAATGTGAGAGGTACGAAGGGGTATTTATAGGCTAGTATGAGCATGATTTATGGTAGGAAAATGTAGGAAGAATTATGGTAATTAGGGTTTAAGAGATTACTTGGAGAAGTGAGCAAAGATTTAAGGAAAGTTTTGATATTTGAAAAGATTGTGTATAATTGTATATGGAAGGTATGTATGTCATGAAAAATATTAAGGAAATTGGGATTGCTTGGGGAATAATTAAGAAGAATGAATGGCAAGAAAATATAATAATTGGATATCAAAAAGATGGAGAATTAGAATTATGGAAAATAGGAGATTTAAGGGAGATAATTAAAAATACAAATTACCAAAATATTTTCCCAAAATCTTTATGGGATGGCCAAAATTATTGAGCTTTCCTAAGCTCATATTTTCGGCCTTCCTATTTAGTATTTAGGAATATATTTTGCTAGTTTTAAGGAATTAAAAATAATTGTGTAAATAATATTTATTGTAATAAATAATTAAATACCAAATATTCACCAAATAATTTAACTAATAAAATCAGATTTTATATATAAGAAAATCTGAAATTATTAGCTAAATAAATGGGATTTTTGGACTTATTAAAATAATAATAAAATGTAGCTTTTGACTTAATTAAAATATCCAAAATATATAAATTATCCGGTTTTTAAAATAGGATAAATGGATAATAAATCTTATCTAAAATAATGATTAGTTATCAAAATACTTTTGGCGCCAAAATTCAAATATTATTTTGGCTCCAAATAATAAATTTACTAAAATACCCTTTTTATAAAATAATACCTAATTAATTAATTAGGAAAATACGTATGAAAATACGGGGTATTACAGTCTACCCCCCTTAAAATAAGTTTCGACCCGAAACTTGGTCAAAAGAAACGAAAATCATTTTGAAATTATTGGTTCATGCACATCCTAACTTGACTCAAGACTCCAATTAAACTTAAATAAGACTCGAAATCACTCACAAATGACTCGAAAAGTAGACGCGCGAAACTCTATCGCCCTCTACCCCCCTTAAAAGGAGTTACGCCCCCGTATCTCGACCACTAACCTTAGGCAAACAGTTCTGGGTAACGTTTCCTCATATCAGCCTCAGCTTCCCATGTGGCCTCTTCAGTTTTCTGATTTGATCACAATACTTTCACAATGCTCACATCCTTGTTCCTTGTGCTCCTGACCTTAGAGTCAAGAATCTTTACTGGTCTTTCCTCATAAGTCAAATTCTCATCCATCTCAATGGTTTCTAGTTGTAACACATGTGTCACATCAGGAATATACTTTTGGATTTGGCTCACATGGAACACATTGTGAACCCTTTCAAGCTCGTTAGGCAAATCCAACTTATAAGCCACTTTTCCCACTTTCTGAATGATTTCATAAGGCACTATGTACTTTGGGCTTAATTTTCCTTTCTTCCCGAACCTCATCTCACCTTTCATGGGTGAAATTTTCAACAAAACCTTTTCTCCTACTTCGTACTCCTCTTCCCTCCTTTTCAGATCAGCATAACTCTTCTGTCGATCTTGGGCCGCTTTAATCTTTTCTTGGATCAACTTAACCTGCTTCACCATATCCTCAATCATCTCTGGTCCAAGAACCATAGTTTCACTTATATCATTCCAACATACTGGGCTTCTACACTTTCGACCATACAAAGCTTCAAACGGTGCCATCCCAATTCTTGCATGGTAACTGTTGTTGTAAGAGAACTCTATCAAATCCAAGTGGTCTTCCCAAGACCCTTGATACTCCATCACACACGCTCTTAACATGTCCTCCAATGTCTGAATCTTACTTTCTGTCTGACCATCTATCGCAGGATGAAATGTTGTGCTCATTAACAACTTAGTTCCCATCACCTTTTGCAAACTTTGCCAAAAGTTAGACAAAACCTTGAATCTCTATCCAAAATGATATCCGTGGGAACCCCATGGTACTTCACCACAAACTTCACATAAGCTCTTCCCAACTGATCCATGGTCCAAGTACTTCTCATGGGTATGAACGCTGCTGACTTGTTCAACCTGTCCACTATCACCCAAATAGTGTCATTTCCTGCCTTGGTCTTTGGCAAAGCTCCCACAAAATCCAAAGAAATAGAATCCCATTTCCACTTGGGCACCTCCAAGGATTGGACCTTTCCTTGTGGCCTACGATGCTCAATCTTCACCTTCTGACATGTCAAACACTTAGCAACAAATTCAGCCACTTCTTTCTTCATATTGGGCCACTAAAAAGTCTTCTTCATGTCCTTATACAACTTATCCCCTCCAGGATGCATTGAATAAGGAGAATTATGGTCTTCTTCCATCAATCTTTGCTTCAATTCACTACGATTCTGCGGCACACACCATCTTCCCTTAAAACGAATGCTTCCCTCATCACCAATGGTGGAATCCAACACTTGCCCTTCATCAATCTTCTTCTTAATTGCTTTTAACTTCTCATCATCCAATTAACTATCCCTTATCTCATCATAAATGGATGGTTGAACCACCAAGGCATTCAACATCCTAGCCACTTCACCATGTTCCATCACCTCCAAGTTCAACTTCTGAAATTCCACACACAACTGATATGGGACTACCATCACATTCACCGTATGTTCTGACTTTCTGCTCAAAGCATCTGCCACCACATTAGCCTTTCCCTCACGATATTGAATATCCAATGTATAATCACTCATATACTCCAACCATTGTCTCTATCTCCCATTCAAGTGCGTCTGGGTGAAAATGTACTTCAAACTCTTATGATCCGTGAAAATCCTACAAGTCACCCCATACAAGTAATGTCTCCAAATCTTCAAGGCAAACACTATTGCAGCTAACTCCAAATCATGGGTTGGGTAATTCCCTTCGTGAACCTTCAACTGCCTCGAGGCATACGCAATCACCCTTCGATTCTACACCAACACACATCCCAATCCCAACCTCGATGCATCACTATACACGTCATATAGATCACTCCCATCCGGCAAAGCCAGCACAGGTGTTGTGGTTAACCTTTGTTTCAAGATCTTAAATGCCTCCTCACACTCTTGGGTCCATGAGAACTTATGCTCCTTTTTCATCAAACTTGTCATGGGCTTCGCGATCCTTGAAAAATCCTTCACAAACCTTCTGTAATAGACTGCTAAGCCCAAGAAACTCCTTACATCCGACACATTCTTTGGGGTTGGCCAATCACTCATAGCTTGAATCTTGCTTGGGTCCACTGAAACTCCGTCCTTGGAAATCAAATGGCCCAAAAATGCTACTTTCTCCAACCAAAACTCACACTTAGACAACTTGGCATACAACTGATGCTCTCTTAAACATGACAACACTTGTCTCAAATGCTCCTTATGCTCTTCTTTATTCTTTGAATATATCAAAATATCACCAATAAACACCACTACAGACTTATCCAAGTATGGCCTGAAAATCCTATGCATCAAGTCCATGAACACTGCAGGTGCATTGGTCAAACCAAATGGCATAACTGTGAACCCATAATGACCATAACGGGTCCTTGTAGGGAATAGATTTCAAGCGTTAATCCCCTTAGCTTGAAACCCACTGAGATCATACACTAAAGTACGGTGGCGTCCAAAAGGGAAGAAGATAGAGTAAGAGAGTCACCAACAAGTTTTAGGAACTTGTAAACCGTTCACAGGGTGAAGGTTACACCCCTTAACGATCCAAGAGATCGTCAACTCCATAAGGCCTAGAACCAAATAAGGGTTGGGGGATGAAGGTACAAATCCAACCGAAAAGAGATTGAACCTGCCCATATAACAGGCCTCTACTTTATTTTGATCGTATTCATGTGCGCTTTTTAATTAACATGCAATCAATAGGTTTACTCTAAACCTGTTTAATCTATGTTGGTTGAATATTAATGCACAAATAAATCTATTATTGGCGATCACTTGAATTATAATCAAATTAACCCTAACAAGATTATTAATTATCTTATATAAGTGTGATTACAAGTACAAATTCCCTTTAGACATGCATAAAAGTGTGATCAAGCAATAGCAATAAAATATCATCAAGCAACACAATAATCATAATAAATCATAACCATCATTATAATAGTCATAATAATAATCATAATATCATCATAGATAAAATAATCATCTTCAAAATAATAAAAATAATAATAATAATAATAATAATAATAATAACATTCATAATCATCATAAATTATAACAATTATAATCATAATCATGTTCATGTTAATATTAATATTAAAGCATAATAATAATAATAATAATAATAATAATAATAATAATAATAGCAAGATCTTAGGCATGATACTAACAAGATTAATAACAAACCCTAGCATGTCACTAAGCAATAAAAATCAAATCTTTAACCCTAACATGATACTAACAATCATAAATATTAGGAAGAACATACGAAGCATCGTAACAATCATATTTAATATTAAAATTACCCTAGACATGATACTAGGAATATCATAATAACAATATCAACATGATTTCTACATCATAACATCAATAAAAACCATTAAAGCACTTACTTTGATGCCTCGTACCTCTTTCTAATAACAAAATACACACGTTAGTAACTTCAAGGAAAATAATAATCAAAACAATTATTAAATTAAATAATTGAAAGAGAGATTTGGGACCAAACCCTCAGAAATTAAACCTTTCACGTCAAGGGCGAAGGCAACTTCGAATATGGCTAGGTGTTTCTAGATCTTGTGAATGCGGAATTTTGTATTTGAAAACAAAGTTTAGAAAAGAGAAAGAGAGAGATGAAATAATCAAGAAAACTTGATGAGAATTGGTGAATGATTAAGAGAGAATTAGAGAATTAATTATTGCGAATGAAAACTGATTGTTGATGAGAATTCGTGAGAATTGGTGAATGAAAACGGAGTTTTTAATACGTTATTTATAGAGAAATCAGCCAAAAAGATAAAATATCAAAACATAGCACTTGGAGCACGCAAAACGAGATTGGCGCACGCAAAACAGAGCTGGCGCCAGCACCAGCTAATTGGCGCCAGGCGCCAATGGCTAGCACCAAACGCCAATGGCTAGCACCAGGCGCCATGCCTGGTTCCAGGCGCCAATGCCTGGAGTCAGGCGCCAGGCCTGTCTTCAACGCGTTTTCGAAAATCAGATAAGTTTGTCGTACTGGAGAATAAAATCATATAATTTCCTCGAAAATGTTGTTTGATTTTAATTAAAACTCTGAAAAGTCAACAAAAGTCAATTTATCAATGCTAATTGAATTAGGAATGAAAAGAACCTTCTAGAAGAATCTAGAAGACTAAAACCATTCCTAATTGCATTAGGAATGATAAATCATATTAGGCCCTCCTCAAGATCATTGGGTCGTATATAAAGCTCAAACCGGGCCCAGTTTAGTAAATTGGCCATAACTTCTTCAATATTCTCGGAATTGGGCTTATAATATATCGTTGGAAAGGTCTTTGCAAGCCCCATCCAACTATACTACTATTGGACCCATATCATGGACCAACCAAACTGGATTGGCTATTTTCTTAAAATAAGTTTTCAAAAATAGAGAGAAGAGAAAAGAAATTAAAACTATCCGCAACACTAGACTTTCCACACTTTCACTTCATTCGATTATGATTCGACGCGAAAGGTACTCATCACTGGGTTTGGTTTTGGGGAGACACAAATGGGTGTCTACAGTCCTAAAAGCACTCTTTGCAATATCTTGCTCTGTAATTCTCATCTGGTGATAACTCGATCTCAAATCTATTTTTGAGAATACCCCTGCTCCTTTCAACTGGTCAAACAAATCATCGATCCTTGGTAATGGATACTTATTCTTCACTGTCACCTTGTTCAACTCTCGATAATCTATACACAACCTCATACTTCCATCTTTCTTCTTCACAAACAATACTGGAGCTCCCCAGGGTGATGAACTAGGCCTAATATAACCTTTCTCCAACAAATCATCCAACTGGGTCTTCAACTCCCTCAACTCAGCTGGAGCCATCCTATATGGAGCCTTAGAAATAGGTCCAGTTCCAGGCACTAGATCGATAGTGAACTCAACATCCCTAACTGGTGGCATACCAGGAATCTCATCCGAAAACACATCTGGAAACTCTTCTACAACAGGAATACCCTCTTCACCTTTCTTTTCCTCACTTTCAACCTCTTGAACACTACACAAAAACAAAGGACAACCCTTCTTAACCAGCTTCTGTAGTTGCATTGCAGACACAATTCTCAACCCTGAAATTTTCCTTCCTTTTTATACACCACTTTGGTCTTACTTGGGCTAGTCAAGGTGACCTTTTAAGCCGCACAATCAATTTTTGCTTTATACTTTCCCAACCAATCCATACCCAGAATCACATCAAAGTCATTCAAGTCAAACTCGATCAAATCAGCCAAAAACTCTACCTCAGAGATGGAAATAGGCACACTCAAAAACAATCTTGAACAACTCCTCACTTCCCCAGATAGAATAGACACATCTAGAGAAACTGACTCAGGACTCTCTAACCTGAGACTCCCAACTACTTTCTTAGAAATAAAAGAATGCGACGCCCCTGAATCAAACAAGACTTTAACAAGAAAAGAACTTATAAAGAAAACACCAATTACCACATCATTAGCAGACTCAGCCTGCCGACTATTCATCACGAACACACGACCCTTTGGGGCACCTCCCGCACCGCTACTGGTTCCAGTCTTGGTTGTAGGTCCACTAAACTGAGGTGGTTTACTAGGTGCACTAGACTCTTTCACCTTCCTAGACTTAACATCAGCTTCCTTCTTGACACACTCATACTCACGGTGTCCCAACTTCTGACAGTAATGACAAGTTACCGGGTTTCCCTCACAGTCCTTCCCTGGGTGGTCTTTCTCACACCTCTTACATAAATACTTCCTCTTGGGCTTCTCACCAATTTGGTCCCATTCCCTTTATGGTTGGATGACTGTCCCCCATTCCCCTTCCCAAAGTTTCCCTTGTTGTCCCTCCTATCTCCAGAATCTCCTTGGTAATTTCCATTAGGCTTGAGCCTCTTTTCACCCCCGTGAAAAGAGTCTAGGTTCTTCCTTTTCTCTCCCACCTGCTCCATCTCCCTCCCCTTAATTCAGTACAGATGGGCTGCACGGCCATAGACTTCATCTATGGTCTCAAAAGTCACTCCCCCTAGCTTCCCTTGGAGGGTCAAGGTTAGGCCTTGCTCAAATATTTGATTCAGTAGGGACTACTTCCGGGGCAAACCTCATCAACTCAATGAACTTGTTGTAGTATTCACTGATTGACATGTTTCCCATTCTTAGGTTGGTAAACTCCATACACTTCTGCTTTCTAAGGTAGGAAGGGTAAAACTTCTCTCTCAAGGCTTCCTTGAACTCATCCCACCCAAAGTTTAGTCTTTTCAGCAACTCATCCTTTCTTTGGGCCCACCATAAGTCAGCTTCCTCCCTCAAGTAGTAAACTCCATTGTTCACCCTCAGCTCGCTTGGGCAATTGATAGCATCAAACAGCTTTTCAAATTCCCTAATCCAGTTTTCAAGGCTGGCTGGGTCCTCTTTTCCCAAGTAAATAGGTGGTTTAGCTGCAGCTACCCTCTTAAAGACTTCACTATTGGCATCAAGCTCAGGATTTTGGTGTTCCCTGTTCACCACATTCGTGATGTTCTCAGTAATTTGGGTCAACTGCTTAAGGACCTTTCCAACTTTGGAACCAGTGCGCTTACTCCTTAAATGTTCCCTCATTCTTGGAGACATAATTCCTGGGTATGATTATTACACTTGGAAATCAAAACAAGTTCTACTCATACAAGCATTTAATTCACTTAATAACATAGAGAAATTTCAAATAATTCATTTTATTTCATTAATAATTAATGAAAATACAACCTTGTCACTTAGGACAATTATTGAAACATGAAACAAAAACATAGTTCAAAAACAATCAAATAACACTATGGGTATAACCATCTTCAATAGGATCATAATCCGGATCATCACTTCTATTGCTTGGTTCGGCCATGAGAGTTGGGTTATAACCACTATAGCTTGGAATAAGGTCTGATGAGTTTGACCCAGATTTACTTATATTTCTGTATGGGACAGGAGTGTAACTTGGGCTTTTTGTTGGGCTTACATCCCCACAAGGTTGGCTTGAAGAAGCTTTGGGGTTTTGGGCTCTTTCTTTTGCAGTTTGAGAACGAGTTCTGGGCCTTTTTGCAATGTGGAATTGGGCTTTTGGGCTAGAATGTTTGGAAGATTCATAGCTCAAAGATTGGCTAAGAGAACAGTAATGCTTGCTCCTACCAAAAGGTGGTACGGACTCATCACTAGATTCCCCATACTCATGGCGCTTCTTTGGGTATGAAAAAGGTACTTGGGCATTTAAGAAGTACATTTGGTCATTAGGTCCAAAGGTTCGATCTTTTGGGATCGTGGGAATTTTCACAACTTTCCTCTTAGGTTCATACTTGCGCTCCACATAGTGCAAGTCCCTCTTAAGGCTAGACATAGTTGCTAACCACTTCCTTTCATGATGGTGCTTCTCATTCCACATTCCGTCTTCCTTAATCACATCCCCATATTTGTCAAAGAGAGGTTGGTATTTCTTAATTCTAGGCAAATGGGCCAAGGCTAGAAGAACCATCCAAGGTTGTTGGGTCAAGACTTCCTCACCATCCTTCTCATAAAGGGTCAAGGCCAAAGTACAAATTCCAGTTATGAAATCACTAACTGTGACTCCACTATCTTTCAAGTAATGAATGTCAAAATATTGGTGTCTCATTGCATCAATCATTTTCATCTGTTTCACACATACATGCAAAACAATTAATTAAGTGACAAATCACACAAACAATCCAATTCAAAATCCATTTTCAATAAGCAGTTCATAACTCAACCAAACATAACTCAAGATTACCCAACCATGGGTAATAACTCAAAAATTCAGACCTCTAGACCACACTCTAAGGTGTTTTAACACCAACTTTAATGCACACATAATCGCATACTCAAGTTTCAAACCATTTCAATTCTTTTTATTTTCGAAAATAATAAATATGCACTTGAATCGAGATTAAAGGACGGTCGAGCCCGCATCTCGCAGGAAAGTTACCTACGACGTTGAGGCTAGCCTTTCCTAAACAGAGAGTCGTACCCATTATAGGCCTCCGTAGAGAACTCAAGAATCCTTTTCTCCTTCATCATTCCACAAATAAGAAAATAGTTTTTAAGTAAAAATAAGGCTTTTGACTCACACACAAATGCGAAACTCTATCTATCCTATATACCCTCTTAAGTCTACCCACAATTTTAATTACAATTTTAATCTTTTTAGGACCTTGAAATCTGATACCACTTTGTAACACCCCCAAATCTCCCTCTACGAAAATACTAGTATAATACGTATAATTATACCGTAGAGATAGACTTAGGCGTATTACTGCCGCGTGATTACGCAAGGCTACTCAACTTACTAAAAATAACAATACTTTGCAGCGGAAACTTCAATACTCTTCTTTATTAATAATAACCATAATAGTAACCAATGTTATGAGTACTCAAAATAGATACAAGACTAAATTCCTAATTTAGTGAAAACTAATCCCGGGACTCCAATGCATCATTTATTGACTCCAACCTGAAAATAAGCAACACTGCTTACCATTACGGTAAACAAGGCGAACCAAAACAAATAAGAAGTACGGGTTAGCAAAATATGCTAAGTACGGTAAGTGCAAGATAATTAAACTCAATTTATTCGCAAACATGGTGTAAAACCAATTTCCAATAAATAATCCAATAATTCCAAACTCATGGTTTAAAACCAATTCTCAATAATTCCAATATCAATAATCAATAAAACCAAATCCAATTATTTTAAAACCAATTCCTCATATTAAAACCGATTCCTCATATTAAAACCAATTCCTCTCCCAAGTGTGCACACCCCCCAAGCTAGTCTCCTTATGTTACAAGGCTATTCTTGAGGAAAGACCCGGTCATGCAAAGTCCAAGGCCTTATCAATAAATCAAATCCGCATAGCGGGATTACCAACATGATTATAAAGCATAAATAATAATAAATCCATGATTCAATAAATCCTTTGATAAATAAACTAAAGTCTAAAGATGCTAAAACAAGAAATAAAACATTAAGGGAAATGGTTTAGGTATAGCATTCACTTGAACATGAACAAAGGCATAGAAATTGAATTAATTATGAACTAAACATGCATGAATATCGAAGTAAAGGGTCCAATCTAGCCGCCTTCCGGGGTCAATTGGTTTCTCCTAACATAGCCTCTATGTTTCCACATTAGAACCATATACTAGGAGGTACTATTAAATAACAATCGATAGTAATGAACCTCAACTAAGTCAACTTCCGTTGTTAGCAAAGACTCATCTTTGATCAACTAACAACGTGCACTTGCAAGAAGACCAAAGAATATCAAGCATGCAAAGACTTTAATCACCATTAACATAACCCCAACATTATAAGCATTAACAATTAGCAACTACACCATCCCCACACCCTTGGCTAGGTGACTACTCACAAATCATATTGAAAACAATATCAATCATCAAATCAATAAGCATCAACATGATTAATAAGCAAAGAAGAAAAATCAAAGCAAATAAGCAAAATCAAAAACAAAGGTAAAGAGAAAGAGTAAGAGATTGCTCATTAATTGAAGATGAAGGTCTACAAAGGATTGAACAAGCTCCTTCTTCAAAATCCAAGTTCATCAATGAAGAAAACCACACTTTCTCTCTCTACCAATGAAGGCTAATCCTAACCTAAACCTAGAGAGAGAAGCTCTCCTAAAACTAATTAGAGAGTAGAATAGATAGTTATTGAATGTTGGTCTCTAATTACCCCAAAAATGGGTATTTATACTAACTTAATAAAATTAGGAAAAATAGAAAAAAAGAAGGAAAGAAAAAAAGAAAGAAAAGGAAAATAAAAAGAAAATAAGAGAAAAGAAATAAGAAAAGGAAAAGCAATAGAAATAAAAATAAAAGAAAAAGAAAAATAAACCCACAAATCCCCCAAAAACCATCAGATCCCGATTTCCCTTTCTTCGAAATCTATGGCTGCTGCTATCATCATCATCGAACAACCATCATCATCGGCTTAAATCACCTTATCAAAACACCATCATCACCGACATCTTCATCAACCAGCAATCAATCAAGGCCGTTCAATTTTCATTAAACATCATGTGCGAGTCTCGTTAAAATTTGTGATTTACTCTAATTTTTGGGTCGATTGGTTGCTTAATTGTTGCTGGTTGTTGACAGTGGTGCAGGTGCGGCTGTTCGCAGGTGAGTTGGTGATTGTTACGGGGGTGATTGGTGGCTGCTGTGGTTGATTGTGGTGGCGAAGGAGCAGGGGATAATTGGGGTGTTGGTGGTTGCAATTGCGGAATCGGGTGAGTAATTGTGGTGGACTGGTGGCAGCAGGGGGTTCTGGTTGTTGGGTGCGAAGGGTTGCTGTGGTTGTGTATTGGGTTGCAGCGTTGGTGTGAGAACAGGGGGTAGTGGTGGCTGTGATTGGAGGAGCTGGTGGTTAATTGCGGAGTGGCTGAAATTGGTGAGCTGAGAAGTGCGTGGCTGATTGTGGTTGGAGATGCTGGCGGTTTTGGCGGTGGTTGGTGCTGGTGTGTGTGGTGTTTGCGGGGTTGCAGGCTGGAGGTATGGTTGTTGTTGGTTTGTGGGAACGGTGGGCTGCTGTGTGCGTGAGGGAGCAGGGGAGTGAGGTGCTGTTGTGGTGGAGGATAAGGGGAATAGAGAGGAAGAGTGTGGTGAAGGATAAGGGGCAGCAGGTTGGTTCTTGCGGCAGTGGAGCTGGCAGCATGCTCATGAAATGGGGCTTGGCGTTTGACTCAAATTGAAACCCGAACTCCTACACACAAAACCGAGAAAGGATTGGGACAAAGAAAAAGAATAAAATAAAATAAAAATAAATAAAGGACGAAATAAAACAAAACCAAGACAAATAAAATAAAATAAATAAAATGAAATAGAAAATAAGAGACATAAAACTAAACTAAAAATAATTAAAACTACGCAAGCAAATAAAATAAAATAAAATACGAAAATAGACTAAAACTAATAAAATAAAGAAACTAAACCAAAACACTCCAAAATTACCAAAATAAACTAGAAACTTTATTAAAGAGAAAACAAGAGAATAAAAGGAAAAATAAAGGAAAATAAACACGAAAATAACCTAAACACTACCCCTAGGAGTGACATAAATGTCACTTATCAGTAGTTTTGGAGGACTGACCCTTATTCTTCTTCGTTGCCCCGGCTGGGGACTTGGAAATGTAAGACTTCAGCATTCCTTTGTCAGCCAGACGGTCCAACGCTCTTTGAAGGCTGAAGCAGTCGTTGGTGTCATGGCCAACTTCCTCATGGTATTGGCAACATTTATTTTTGTTCCTTGATTGAATGGAACTTTTCATTGGATTCGACTTCTCTATGGACAGCCGGTCCTTAATTTCCATGAGGATGGAATTGCAGTCCTTGTTAAACTCGTACTTAGGGACGTACGGTTTAAACTCTTTCTTCTTCTTCTGGGACGGCTGGTCAGAGTCACTAACCGCCCAGACTTCTTTTCTTTTCTTGCTTTCTTCTTTCTTTTTGGCCGGCTGGGCAGGCCGACTGTCTTTCTGCTTGTCGGACCTCTTTGAGTCCGACTGGCTGCCAGGTGAGCAGAGGTCGGTAGCTTGGATGTAGCTTTCCGCCTCCCTCAGGGCCGCCTGTAAGGTGAAAGCCCCTTTTTTTACTAGGTCGAACCTAAAAGTTGACCCGTCTCTCAGACCTTTGAAAAATTCTGTAAAAGCCACCTCATCAGAAGGTCCTTGAATCTGAATTCTAATCAGATTGAACCGCATGACAAGAGCGCAGCCCTTCTCTCTCTCCCGGCTTAATGGTGCTCAAGTCCAAGCTTGTTTTCTTAGCAGAGATGTTCATTGAGAAGTTGGAAGTAAATAGGAAAGCAAGCTTCCTAAAACTGTCAATGCACCCGGCTGGCAGATTACCAAACCATTGTTGGGCGATGCCTTTCAATGTAGCCGGGAAGCAATGAAACCAAGTGGCATCATCCAACCCCTGCAGATACATGAGGTTGGTATAAGCCATGAGATGGTCTTCCGGATTGGTGGTACCGTCATAGGTACCAACCAACACATTCTTAACCTTGGACGGCTGTGCCGCCTCGGTTATCTCCTGGGTGAATGCAGAAGGTTGTTCACCCAGACGAAGCTGCCAGTCTAGTGGTTGGACATTTTGGTATGCCGCCTGACCTTCAAAGAGGGTCGGCTGCATGAAATGAGGGGGATACTGGCCGTAGACCTGAGTAGGCACATACGATACAACTTCAATCATATGAGGGCCAGAATGGACGGTATTACTGCCTGTCTGACTCTCATGCAAGGAAGATGCATTCCCGGCAGAGGTATTGTTAAAGCTGTCAGGAAAGTTCAACGTGGAAGCCGACTCAGACAGCTGCTGATTTCTCTTCCGGTTGATGATCTCCCGGGCATCAAGAGATGACTTCTTACTTCTCACCGGCTGTTGAGTCCAGTGGGAGTTATTGTTATTCCCCTTAGGAAAAAGAATTTTGGACCAATCAATGGTCCCGGCTGCCTTCTCCTTTGGATGAGGAGTGGGCTGCCGATCTTTGACTGACTTCCCCTTTTCCAGAGGAGTCTTCTTGGCCGACTGACCTCTACTTGGGCCACCCCGGCTCTGGGTGATCAGCTCTTTAATTTCACCCTTGAAATTTGTCATGAATCTCATGAGCTCGTCTCGGGTGACAGGCGCTGATCCAGCTGCCGTATGGGTTTCCCCTTCTGGATGCCCAGGGGGTCTACTTGCACCCTCCTGGGAGGCACCCCGCTCCAGAGTCTCTCTGGGCCGGATGCGCTTGATTCTGAGAGAGTCGTCTTCGGCTATAAAGGTTTCGACTTGAGGATCTTCATCCTCATGGTCTATAAAGACTTCTGGGTCTTCGCCCAGACGGTTAGGGGGTGGTACAGACTCTTGAACCATCTTTGAGGTACTCTCCCCACAGACGGCGCCAAATGTTTTGGGTGTTTTTGTCCCTCGGGAGAGTTACAACACGAAGATTGATCTGGAGTGCGTTGTACCTGCAAAACAAACGGAGACACCAGTTGGGTGGTGCTCCGCCTTCGACGCACAAGTTAGAAACTTGAAGGGAGAAAAAGGTGCGGAAATTTAGGTGGGGTTCTGCTCAGATTCCAAGCTCAGGATGTCTCTATCAAAGAGTAAAATGTGTAATAAATGGTAAAAACGTGCCCTCAAAAAGAGGGACATCTCCCTATTTACAGGGTCTTTGGGATTTGTGCACCTGATTAGGTTACTGAACCCTAATCATTGGTGGGTTGCGCCGCTTTGCGACTTTCTCGGGATTTGGGCCTGAAGGCCGCCTTTTTCCCTTAATTTCTGGAGTGACACGTGTCAAGCAAGGATTGGTCCACTTTGGGTCATCCTGAGGCTAACACGTGTCATCCTCTGATTGGACCACGTGGTGGGTAAAATTACCCTAAACAGTAACTCTCTCCAGGGACACAAAAAACCCCGAAACAGTGCTGGTGCGGCGACATAATGCGTGGCCCCTATATTAGATTATGTGGACCTAGTGCAGAAATTTCTGGGTTTCTTGGTATGCCAGTTAGCCCTTCTAAGAAATTTCACATGATTTAGTAATTGGCTCGATTACAATCACATAAAGTGATCGACTTGATAAAAGATCGTTTCACTTAGCTTAAAGCGCCTAAACATTGGCTCACAACAAAGGCACCGACATAATGGTTCACAAAAAGTAAAAGCACCGACATAATGGTTCACAAATAGTAAAAAGCGCCGACATAATGGTTTACAAACAGAAAAAATGCGCCGACGTATTGGCACCGCGGAAATTACAGCAAAAATTGCAACATCAAAGTTCAAGCGAGCTTTAAAGATCGACAAGCGTTGGTCTTTGGTAATTTTCATTTGGAACATTATCATAACAACTGAGGATGACTTCAAGTGAATTTATCTTCGATAACGCTCCCTAGGATATGGAAGGTTGTCAAAAAGCTGAGGATGGCTTCAAGAGAAGTTATCTTCCACGACGTTCGCTAAGATTGTAGAGGTTGTCATTAATATTTGAGAAGATAGCACGAGATGGGCGGTCTTTGACTGCATTCTCTAAGATTGTGGAGGTTGTCACCAAGATTTGAGAAGATAGCACGAGATGGGCGGTCTTCGACGACATTCACTAAGATTGTGGAGGTTGTCACCAAGATTTGAGAAGAGTGGTTTGTGATGAGGCGGTCTTCGACGACTTTTTCTATGATTGGGAAGGTCGTCACTATGATTCAAGAAAAAGGTTCAAGATGTAGAAGCGTTGATCGAAGGCATTCCCTATCTTGTGGAGGGTTGTCACAAACAGCTAGAGGTGATTTCAAGCGAAGTTATCTTCGATCATATTCCCTGGCTTGCGGAAGATGGTCATAAGGTGGTAGAAGATCGTTTCAAGCGAAGCAATCTTCGATATTTTTCTTTGGCTTGCAGAAGACTATCACAGCGGAAATTGGAGGCAGTTACAAGCGTAGCAGTCTTCAGGCGGTATCCCCTAACTTGAGGAAGATCGTCACAACAAATCGGTTACCTTCAGAGACGTATGCTCGACGGTGCAAGATATGCGTTTCTTAACTCTCTTATCTTTTTTAACTAACGCTAGTTTGCAGGTATCGGCGTTACAAGAATGATTTAGGATCGCAGAACGTTCTGAATCATTCTCCGTCCCTATCGATACTTTGACTTTTGTTTTCGAAACTTGCGTTTCTCCAAACTCAGTCAAAGTGGGGGCTTCTATAGACACCCATTTGTGTCTCCCCAAAACCAAACCCGGTGATGAATATCTTTTGCGTCGAATCATAATCGAATGAAGTGAAGTGTAGAAAGTCTAAGGTTGTGGTTAGTTTTTATTAAAAATCTCTCTTTCTGTTTTCGAAAACCTACTCTATTTTATAAAAATAGCCAAATCTAGTTTAGTTTGGTCCATATCAAGGGTTCAATAATGGTGTAGTTGGATGGGGCTTGAAAAGAACTTTCCAACGATATATTATAAGCACAATTCCGATGAATGATGAGGAATTGAAGTTATGGCCAAAATACTAAACTTGACCCGGTTTGGTTCTTATATGCGGCCCAATGATCTAGAGGAGGGCCTATTATTAATTATCATTCCTAAAGATATTTGAATTGATTATAGTATTCTAGAATACTCTAGAAGGCTCTTTTGAATCCTAATGGAGTTAGGATTGATAATTATGTTTCAAAAGAGTTTGAAATTGAATAAAACTACTCCTTTTGAGAATCCATTTTTGTACGAAATGGAATATATTCAGATATTGCTTTCGTGCCTCAAAATATTTATCCCAATATTATATTGTTAGATAGATCTTGAAATTATCTTTCCAATGATATATTATAATAATAATTTCGAGTTATAACGAAAAAGATATGAATGAAATACGAAACTCTATCCAAAACTGAACCCCTTCCACTATTTCGGACATAACTTTTTATCTAGAAAATATTTTAATCTGATTCCAATTGGGTTGGAAACTAGACTTCAATATCTTTCCAGCGACATATTATATGACATATTTGAACTTTTGGAACAAAAGATTTGATAAAAACAAAATCCGCAAAAACTGTCTTGCAGCGCCGGACGACAGGTTTGTCGCCTGGCGACAAATCTTGTCGTTGGCGACAGAGGCGTGTTTTATTCCTTTTCGAACTCTAATTTGTGTTATCAATTTAGGACTATTTCATTATAAATAACGTCCCTAGACCTCCATTTTTAATCATCAACTCTTGACCAGAATTCTCTAATTCTTCTCTATCTCTCTCTCTAAGCTAAAGCTTATTCTCTTTCTCTCTCTCTCTCTCTCTCTCTCTCTCTCTCTCTCTCTCTCTCTCTCTCTCTTTCTAGCCTAGCCTTTTACAAACAAAATTCCGCATACATTAGCACTAAACACGCCTAGCCAAGTTTGAAATTGCCTTCGCCCTAGACGTGAAAGGTTTGATATTTCTGAGGGTTTGGTCCCAAATCTCTATTTTAATTATTTAATTTAATTGTTTGTTTTATTATTTTTCTTGAAGTTACTAACGTGTGTATTTTGTTATTAGAAAGAGGTACGAGCCATCCAAGTAAGTGCTTTAATTGTTTAATTGATATTTTGATATAGAAATCATGTTTAGGGTGTTATTTTGATTCCTAGTATCATGTTAGGATACTTTTCTTAGTATGATGTTTAGGGTAAAGATTAAGTTTCTTAATTATATCAATTGTGATGCTTCCTATTGTCTTTCTTAATAGCATGTTAGTATCATGTTAGGGCCAAAGCTTTGATCTTTGATGTTTAGTGACATGTCAGGGTTTGTTATTTATCTTGTTATTATCATGCCTAGGATCTTGCTATTATTATGCTTTATTTTTAACATGAACATGATTATGATAATTATGATTATTACTATTTTGGTGATGATTAAAGTTATTATAATTATTATTTGTTAATATTATGTTGCTTGATATATTATTATTGTTATTTCTTTATCACACCTTTTATGCATGTTTAAAGGGAATTTGTACTTAATAAGATAATCACGCTTAATAAGATAATTAATAATCTTGTTTAGGTTAATTTGATTATAAGTCAAGTGATCGCCAACAATAGTTTTATTTGTGCATTAATATTCAACCAACATAGATTAAACAGGTTTAGGGTAAACCTAATGATTGCATGTTAGTCAGAAAGTGCACATGAATACAAGAAGAATAAAGTAGAGTCTTATAATTAGGGCAGGTTCTTTCTCTTTTAAATTGAATTTGTACCTTCATCCCCAAACTTCTAGTCTTGGTTCCAGACCTATTGGAGTTGACGATCTCTTGTATCGTTTAGGGGTGTAACCTTCACACAGTGAACGCTTTACAAGTTCCTAAAACTTGTTAGCGACTCTTTTGCTCTAGCTTCCATCCCTTTGGACACCACCATGCTTAAGTGTATGATCACAGTGGGGTTTAAGTTTGGGGTAATGCTTGAAATATTCCCTACAGTAGATATGTCAACAATGCTTGACTTTTTCATTAATTTTGTCAAAATTACATTGATGGGGCCATACGGCCTTAATTACATTGCTCGGTCATCAAGACCTAGATGCATATAAAGCTTTTTTGCTAAGTAAGAAAAAAACTATAAACATAATATTTCTTCAGTTTATCCACGTTCCAAGTTCGAGGAATTGGACGACTGTCCAAGGCTTTAATATGATAAGTGCCATCTCGGACTTCTTCTCTAATTTGGTACGGCCCTTCCCATTTTGGGTTTAAATTCCCGTCTTCATTTTCTCGGTCGACCGCTTCCATTTTCCTTAAGACCAAATCACCCATCTTCATTGGCCGCTTAGCCACTCGGCGATCGTAAGCTCTCATCATTCTTAATCGACAGAATTCATGTCTAAACGCCGCATTGCCCCTTGCCTCTGGAAGAACATCCAAAGCGGTTTTCATTGCCTCCCAATTGGCATTCTCATCATATAACATCACTCAAAGAGTAGGCTCATACATCTCAATAAGAGCACAGCTTCAGCACCATAAACTAAGAAGAATGGGGTTTCACCAATCGAACACTTTGTTGTGGTATGTATGGACCCCAAAACATTAACCAACTCATCTGCCCACAGACCGCCTGCTTTTTCAAGCTTCCGCTTGATGCCGTTGGAAATCAGCTTGTTATTGGCCTCCCTTGACAGTTAGCTTGTGGACGGCTGACCGAGGCAAAACAGTGAGTGATGCCCTGGTCACTTAGCCATTCTTTGAGTTGGCGAGTTTCAAACTGAGGTTCATTGTCAAAGACCATAGACTGAGGCACTCCAAAACGAGTAATAACATTCTTCAAAATGAAGGCTGATACGTCCGTCCATTTGATGCCTCGAACAGCCTCGGCCTCTACCCACTTTTTAAAGTAGTCAACAGCTACAAGCACATACCGCCTTTGACCGGATGCTGGTGTATACAACCCTAAGATGTCCATGTCCCATTTTGCAAAAGGGAGGAGGCTACTTATGGCTGATAGGTTGTTGGTTAGCAGATGGATCAGGGTTGCAAACCTCTGGCACTTGTCACACTATTTTCATGGTGTCAAAATTCATGCTCGACCAGTAATACCCTAGGTGGGTGGATTTTTCGGCTAAGGCACGTCCGTCAATATGAGATCCATAATGCCCTTGGTGGAGGTCGTCCTGCACATCATGCCCTCTTTCTAGAGTAATGCACTTCAAGTATGGTTTCACAAAAGCTTTTTGAATAATTCCCATCTCTTCATTTCGAACCAGGCCGCCCTCTTCTTCATCATCCATCTCTCTTTCAGATCGTCCGGGAGTATCCCATCATCAAGTATAAGATAACTCTGTCCATCCATGAGGAGCTTTCGTCTATGATTTGCACAGGCTCGGCATTGATACTTGACGAGTGGAAAACTAGGTCGTTATCTAATCTTCCCTCGGTCAAACTAAATTTATAAACACTTAACAAACCTAAATACGAGTATAGAGGCAAGTCAAGGGTCGAACCCAAAGGAACAGTAATGTTCAAGCACTTTCAATTATGAGCCGAAGCTAGGTCGAAGTCGAAGGTAAGATGTAACACCAACAACTAACAAAACAAGCAACCAAACAAATAAAATACTAGGAACGGAGATCAACAAGTAATCATGTCAATAGCAACAACTTGGGAAGATCATGCTAATCAAAGGTTGTGAAGACTAATGATAAAAGCAATTAGTTGGAATCAAAGAGCTATCACCTAATTTTTAAGCTACGGTTCACAATGAATAACAAAATAAGAGAATCACAATCCAAACCAATCAATAATTGCAATTCCTAAATCAATTAGTCTTGTCATTAGCAATTACAATGCAATCTAGCATAATTCTCAAGGCCTAATCGAATTACATATATGCAAACCTTCATTAATCACTTTGATCTCAACAATCAACCAACACAATTCCCAAATTAATCACAATCAATCAATCATACAAGTTTCACCCAATTCCTAGCCAAACAACTATACAAGAATCATCATCTATCAACTAACAACTATGGAAATCAAGAATCAACAATATATCAAGAACAATTACACTATCAAGAATCAAACATCGAAATTAAACCAAACAAACATGAAATTAAACAAAGCAATAAGGTGAAATAGAGTTAAGAATGCTCATTGATAATAGAGAAGATCTTCAACACAATTGTCACCCTTGTATCTTTAATCTCTCAATCACCATTGAAATCCCTCACTTTCTCTCTCTAAAACAACTCCTAATCTAGAGAGAGACTCCTAAACTAACCTAATCCTCCATAGAGGAGAGAGAAACTATTCTAAAGCTAAAGAATTACTTGTGTGAAGACTAAAAAAAGCCATACAATATATAAACAAATGGAGAAAAGAAATGAAATCGCAAAGAAAACCTAGAAAGTCGCGCCCGCGGAGAAGTCAGTCGCGCATGCGGAGGAGAACACCCCCAAGCCTGCGCCCACAGCCAGCCCGCGACTACTTACTGCTCAAAAGTGGCAGTTTTGGGCTGCAGCCACCAGCGCCCGCGGCTGCTAGCTGGACTGCCGTGCACTGGCTGCTTGGTGGCTCAGTTGCTTGGGCAGCTTCTTGGTGCTTGAGGAGCTCGCTTGGTTGCTTGACTTGCATGCTTAGCTTCTCGAACTCGACTCTGTTGAATTCCTTGAATGCGCTTGAGCTCCCTCCTTGATGGTTAAATCCGGGAAACTCGACAAACCTATAAAACAAGTCAAATAAACGGAGAATCGAGAGAGATAGCCGAGAAATGAATAAAATAATAAGAAAATCATTAAAAGAACGTATATCTCTAAACTTACACACAAACATGCAATTCAAGCATTAATACTCAAAAACACGACATAAAAGACTAAACACGAGCAGAAAAATAAGAAAAAAACCTAGCCTAAGAGTGCCATAAATGGCACGCATCAATACTCCCCTTTTCCTTTACTTCCTAAAACACCAATGTGGGAGTATCACATGATGCCGAGGACCCTAATTTTGAGAGTGCGTCCGCTTGATGATTTTCTGATCGGGGGACTTGTTGAAGGGTAAAATGTTCTAGGCCCTCGACCTTTTCTTTGACCATCTGCAAATATTTCATCATGGCCGGCTCCTTGGATTCATAGTCACCATTCACCTAGTTGACTATCAGCTGAGAGTCCGAACTTACATCTACTTTTGTTGCCCCGGCCGCCTTACACATTCTAAGGCCGGCCAGCTAGGCTTCATACTCAGTCTCATTATTGGAGGCTTAAAACTGAAATCTCATTGCATATTCAAACTTATCTCCCTCATGAAATTGACAAATAATCCCAGCGCCGCATCCGGTCGCTGTTCCACTACCATCCACACATACTTTCCAAATTCGATATCCAGCCGGCTGCAAGTTCGGTCGAGTCATTTCAGCTACAAAGTTAGTAAAGGCTTGCCCCTTGATTGCCCTTCTGGGTTTAAACTTGATGTCAAAACCTCTAAACTCTAAGGCCCATTTTAGCATACGGCCAATGGCCGCTAGAGTTGTAAACGGCTTCTTGAGTTGTTGGTCCGTATAGACCACAATTGAGCGCGCCAGAAAGTATGGCTGAAGCTTCTTCGACGCCATATACAATGCAAGGCCAAATTTTTCAATGGGGGATACCTAATCTCGGCAGTATGCAACACATGGCTGATAAAATATACTGGAATTTGATGATCGTCCCTTTCAGCAAGCAAGACGGAGCTTAAGGAATGTTCTTAAATAACAAGGTACATGTAAAGTTTCTCATTCTTGATTGGGCTCACGAGTCGAGGCAATGTATGCAGACGGCTTTTTAGCTGGACGAAGGCTTATCCAGCCTCTTCTGTCCACTCAAACATAGCTTTCTTCTTAATTGTCTGAAAAAAGTATCGGCACTTATCCCCTAATCTTGACAAGAATCGACCGAGTGCGGCTAAACAGCCGGGAAATCTTTGCACTTCCCTAATTGCCCTCGGCGACTTCATGTCCAAGACGGCTTGAATTTTCTCGGGGTTGGCCTTTATACCACGTTGGTCAATAAAAAATCCAAGAAATTTGCCAGACTCAACACCAAAGACACACTTCTTTGGATTTAACATCATCTTATATGCCGCCTGAGTTTGGCAAAGGTTTCTCGGAGATCCTTTAGATGGTTGGCCGGCTCTTTTGACTTGACAATCATGTCATCGATGTATGCCTCCGTATTCAGGCCGATCTGATCTCGAAATATAGTGTTTACCAATCTTGTGTACGGCCAGGTCTGGGTTGATACCCGGCATTTCACTCACTTCAAATGCAAACACATCCTTGAATTCTCTCACACTAGTAGAAAAAATCAAAAAGGCACCCCCTAATTGCCACCGGTTCAGTCCAAACCGGTGGCAAAAATGGCGGCCTAATGAACCAAGACATATGGCAGCGGTTCACTTGAAACCGGTGGCAAAAAATAAAGCCCACCTTTGAACCAGTGCCTTTAATAAATAAAAAAAACCCGGCTCTCTATAACCCCCCTAACCCTAATTACTCTCACAACCGTTTCTATCTCCTCCCCTCCTCTCCTCCTCTTTCTCTCTTCTCTCCTCCTGCTATTTCTCTTTCTCAATCTCCTTCTCCCTTCCGCTATTTCTCTTTCTCGATCTCCTTCTCCCTCATCTTCTTCTCCCTTCTTTCTTTCTTCCTTTCATTCGAAGACCACCAACATGCAACACCAAGACCGTTCTCCTTCGATTTCAATTTCTGGGTTTTTGTTTTTCGAGTTCTGAGTTTGAAATTTGTTTTTTTTTCGATTTTGATTTTTTTTTCTTTTTTTTCGATTTTATTTTTGTTTTTCTTTTTTTCGATTTTGATTTTTGTTTATCGACTTTGATTTTTGTTTTTCGATTTTGATTTTTGATTTTTATTTTCGATTTTGATTATTTTTTCGATTTTGATTTTTGTTTTTCGATTTTGGTTTTGTTTTCAATTTTGATTATTTTTCAGGGTTTTTTCTGGGTTTTTTTCGATTTCAAGTTTTTTCGATATTGTTTTTATTTTAATCGATTTCTGGGTTTTTTATTTTTTCGATTTTGTTTTTGTTTTTTCGATTTCTAGGTTTTTCAATTTTTTTCGATTTTGATTTTATTTTTTCGATTTATGGGTTTTTTTCATTTTTTCTGGGATTTTGTTTTAATTTTTTCGATTTCTAGGTTTTTCAAATTTTTTTCGATTTTGTTTTTATTTTTTTCGATTTGTGGGTTTTTTTCGATTTTGTTTTTATTTTAATCGATTTTTTTTTCTTTTAATCGATTTTAATTCGCATTTTTTTTATTTTCTGGGTTTTTTTTCGCAGTTAATTCATTTTAATCGATTTATTTTGGATGTTTTAACTGGCGCAGGTATACTGTTGCTTTGCAACCCAAAATAGTGCACATAATCGAAGAATCAATAATATGGGGAGTTTTAGATTGTGATGTTGTAATTTTTTTTTTATTTATATTGTAGTTTTTTTATTTATTTATTTGTTGTAATTGATCAATTTTATAGATCTATATTGTAATTTTTTTATTATATACTGTAAATTTTCGATTATATTGAATGATATTCGATTTATATTTTTTTGTTCTTACTTATTTTAGTCAATTTAATTTTTAAGTGAAATTGATTTATTTTGGCTTTTTTGGCACCGATTAACCGATGCCAAAAACTTAGAATTAATTTTTTGTGGGCTTTTACGGCACCGGTGAACCAGTGCCAATTTCGAGTTTTGCCACTGGTTCAAACCGGTGGCTTTTCCATCCCCTAATTGGCACCCCCCACATTGGCACCGGTTCAAAACTGGTGGCATTGAGGGGTTTTGAACGGGTGCCAATTTTGTTTTTCCACCTAGTGTCAATAAACTGACTAAGTCTTCTCCAAGCAAACCCGCAGCTATAGTGCCGACCTTGACTATCCGTTCTGGTTGGTCAGGGTCCAACACTACATCCTGGTGATCACCAGCTGGGGTATCAGTTCTTCAGGCCGGCCGATGGTCATTAATTGTTATGTCTTGTTGGCCATAGCCTGCTTTTGCTTTTGACCGGCCTGATATGTTTGGAGTGGGGGTTCTTCCCCTTTTGACTCGGACGGCTTTCCCTATCCGCGAGTTGTTAGCTTCACAGCCAGCTGATTACATTCCTTTACCATTTTCTGACTTCCTTGAATCGATCCAATCTTTCCGTCCGATCATTCAAACTTCAATAACATCAGATGGGGGACGATCACAACCTTTGCAGCATTTAGGGTGGGATGACCGAGTATGACATTATAGCCAGTCAATTCTTTCACCACCAAGAATCGGATGACTATGTCCCTTCCTTCTCCTTTCTGCCAAAATCAGACGGGCAAGTCTATCTGTCCGACTGGGTGAATGATGATCCCCCCCAAATCCCACCAAAGGGTGAACGATGTCTTTTAGAGCGTCATCTAGGAACATCAAATTTTTTAGTGCGTCCAAGCTAATAATATTGGACGAGCTTCCCGTATTTACTAGGATCCAGCCGACTTTCATATTAGCTATCCTCATGATAAACACCATGGGGTCGTTATGCAAGACCTTGACCTCCCCTCGATTGGACTCACTGACCGTTACCTCTGGGAAGGGTTCAACTTTGACCCCCTCGGCCTGCATCACCTTGTCGAGCTTCCAAGCATCCTGCTTAATTCCTTTCATGGTAGGGTCGCCTGCAGCAAAGCTGCCTGATATCACGGCAACCATACCAAAATTTGTACTGTTACCATCATCTTTTTCAGTTTGCTTTTGCTTTTTATTTTTCTCGGAGTTGTTGTATGTCCGAGTGTAAGTGAATTTTGACTTCAAAACATATGAGTTCAGCATGCCCTTCTCGGCTAGCTTATCCATTAATCACTTTAGTTTAATGCAATCATTTGTGTCATGTCCTACGTCCTTGTGGTAATGACAATATTTGTTCTTGTTGCGGTACTGAGCCGAGCCTCTCATCAGCTAGGGCTTCTCGAACTCAAATTTGTCCTTAATCTCCATTAGGATTGAATAATAATCTTTGGTGAACTCATACTCAGGCTTGTACTTCTTTTATTTTGGTTGCTGATCATCTGCCACCCAGACTTCTTTTCATTTATTTCCTTCCTTTTTCTTTCCGGCCGAGTCTTACTAAGAAGATGGCTTCTTCTCAACCCCCTTGGTTGGCTGCTCTGTTTTTGTGAGTGAACAAAAATCAGCTGCCTCTATATATAGGTTTCAGCTTCTCGCTGAACGCCTGCATACATCCGAATCTTTTTTCTGACCAAATCAAACTTAAAACCATTATGCCTTAATCCCCGGAGAAATTCTGATTACGCCATTTTATCCGGAAAATTCTAAATATGGGCTTTTTCTTGGTTGAGCCTCTTGACGTACGAGCGCAAGCCCTCATTCTTTCCTTGGACAGTTGTGGGCAAGTTAATGCTAGTCTTTCTTGGAGGAATGTTATATGAAAATTTTCCAATGATTAGCATACTTAGAGTAGTGACGCAGTTTATGCACCCGGCCGGCAGGCTGTTTAACCATTCCTGCGCCACACCCTTAAGGGTGGCCGGGAAGCACCTACACCAGGTGGCGTCATCAACACTTTGCAGGTACATCAAGTTTCTGACGAGGTTACATGCTCCTTCGGGTTTCCCGAACCATCGTAAGCACCCACGAGTACGCTCTTCACCTTCGTAGGTTGGGGAGAGCTAAGAATCTCCCGAGAGAACGGAGGCTACTTGTCCCCAAGATTAAGCAAGCGCATTTGCCAATCAATAGGTTGAGGCTGTCCAGCCAGTCCGCCCAGGTAAGGGGCTTGGTCAAACGGCTAGGCAAATTGTCCATATTTTCCGAGGACATTAGGACTGTGTGGCAAAAATGCATTCAAATTCTAAGGAATCTGATACTGAACGGGTTGAATTGGTTGAACAGGAATGGGAGTTAGAGTATGCGTAATCTGACTTATGCTGGTCCTGGCCGTGCTGGTATGTTGGGAAAGGGAGTGGTTAGAGAATTCATCCGGCATTGTGGGAGTGGAAGCCGTGTCCAACTGAGCAGCCTGCTCCCGCCAGTTGTGCCGAATGTAATCCTTGGCATCCTTCCAGCATTGAGACGGCTCAGGATCCTCCCTTCGAGGTTGTCTGGTCTTCCCCCCAACCGACTGGGTTCTCTCAGGGAGCCTTGACAAATTAGTTCGTGGCACCCGGGCAGACCTTCCATGCGGCCGACGAAAGGGAGTGTTCCCAGCATCTTCGGCGTTAGTTGCCTTGCTCTGATTTCTTCTCTAAGAGTCGTCCTCTACCCTTCTGGAGGTTGTCTAGAAGTGGACGACCTCTTTTCCTCCACCTCCTTTCGAAGCTTACTTAGAGCAGCCTTTAGAGAAGAAATAGTAACTGTTAGATCCTAGACCTCATGAAATGAGGTGATCAGAGGATCATTAGAATTGATTGTTGTGGTTATATCCTCTATATGGCTGTCATGACCAGGGCAGGCTGGCATTAGGTGTCTGACTATCTATTGCCATTACGAACGAGTATCCCCACAGACGGCGCCAAATATTTCGAGGGTTTTTTGGATTCCCTCGGGACACTAATCACGTACTGCTGGCAATGAGACTTGATACCTGCAAAACAACGAATATTTCGTTACCGGAATATTCGCCTCCGACGGTTAAGTTAGTAACCGGAAACAGAAAAGCTAGAGAGAGAAAGTAGAGAGAAACTGTAGCTGTTTTGATACTCTATTAAATGTTATGTCATAATCCCCCCTCCCATCATAAATGATTAGGGTATTATAGGGGTGGGAATTTGTGTCCCTTTAGGGTTTGTGCCCTAAGTTTCCGTATCCTAATTGGTTGCGCAATCAGGGATTGACACGTGTCACCTTTGGGCGCCGTTTTGCTGCTTTCTACATGAATATCGGGATTTGGGCTCTGATGTAAGAAATGCCTTTTTTTCTCTCATTTTAGGTGCTCTTTGTTAGCTTATTACACATGTCATCTTCCCATTGGGTCACGTGTCACCCTTTTGATTATGCCACGTGTCATTATGGGATTGGACCATGTATAAGGGGTATTTTTACCCTAAACACACATGCTCCAACTTGAGGAGGGCATTGAGATATTATGGGATATTATTTGATATGGTAGAATATTATCTTGTATATTTTAGTTAACTTTCTATTTTCCTAGGATTATCTTTTTATTCTAGGGTTAGAAGTTGTAACTCTATATATTATTCATGAGAATTAATGAGAAGGCAAGCCACACAATTATATTTTCTCTCTAATTTAGCACAATTAGTGTAACAATGAGGACACGAAAGAGGGGCTACTCATATTTTTTTCAAATTGGGATAGTTTAAAGAGAAACTTATCAATTAATTAACGGGTTAAAATTTGCAAGTAACTTGAAACATATGAATAATAAATTTGTTGCAAATAATCTTAAATGGAGACGAGGTTATAGCCTCCTCAGTCACACTTGGTCTTGAACAAGTATTGACTGAAGCATTGAACCACACTTTGAAAAGAAAAAAAAAACGAGAAAGAAAGAAGGAAGCTTTACACATTGAAACCATCTAAAAAATCAATAGATGATCAATTAATATAATCTTCCAAATATACCTGTGTTTCTGTGTTTTATGATACAAATTATATATCATAAAAATACAATTTCTAGTACAATTTTTCAAAGAAGAACGTATCTACAATAAGAGATTACCCATTCATACTTGCATTACATTCTCTTCACTAACTTTCGGAGCACCATGACAAAAAGAAACTTAATCACCAAATACATCTCACTAGTTTACACATCCGCCTCAGAAGTTTTACTCATCGCAGTCCTATACGCCAGTCATTACTGTTCGCAAGTAGTAGATGAGGTATCTCAAAAAGGTTGTTCAGAACTTATGCCAGGAAGCTGCTCATGCGATGCATTCATGTTGACTTTGATCCTGTTATTACAGGGAGAAAATAACACATTGATACTTGATACCAATGATCTAATTCAACACAACTGGCATACTTCAATTTTCATTGAGATGTTCAATTTTATAGGCATTTAAGGACTAAAGCTTTGCTGTTGATGTTGTATAAGCCCTTTGGTTCTAACATTATTTTGTTTATTGTACAAAATAGGTTACACTAAATTGAGATATGGATGTAAAACTGGAAAGAGAGCCAAAATTGTAATTTCCAGTCAGCTATATAGTGTTTATTGCAGAAAAAACAAAGAATAGTAAGTTAATGTAGAAGTAAGGTAATGTTATGATATACCTGTTGTGGATGTTTACATATTCATCAGTTTCATCCAAAATTTCCTCCTGTAGTAAAGCAATGAGAGATTAAATTAGAAACGGGGGATAAAAGCTGAACAATGGGGGGCTGACAGATAAAGATGCTTGAAGGGAGCTACAAAATTAACAGCTCATTTAAAAAGACCGGTCCATTCAGTGCACCCACAGAATTAAGACAGCATCAATCGGCCAATCTTAGGGTCAAGAGACTCAAGACCCCTAAAGAAATTATCTATTTTTTGCTCCGGCTTCTTTGACATATCACACATCCAGCACAACTGGTTCTGACTATTACATACACCTTTAAGCTCAATTGTTCCCTGCATTATACTAGGACTTCAATGGAGAGATTTTTGATCAAAGTCATTAGTAAGGAAATACTTGTTTAAATACTTCTAAATGTCTCCCATAACTTAATCTTGGATATATTCAGTTCTTTTTTTGCTTCAGTTTTATACGATAATAGGAGCTTAACTCCTGAATAATTTCATTGTCATAGCCTTCAAGTTAAAGACCCTTTCAAATTCAATGGACCTAAGTCAATCTAGTTCCTTCTAGCTCAGATTCAATCTTGAGAACTGAGATTATGACATATGTAGGACTTGTTATTTCATCCTCCCCCAGCATGTTCAATTGCAAAATCACCAGCACCACTAGCCTTCTCTTTATGGAATTCATCACTATTATGTTACATATACCTTCCTCATACCTTAGGCTTTAAAGATAGTCAACGAACAAATTAGCTGACCCAATTGATTATGAATTACTCATGTATAGCCTTAAAGCACGAATTTAATTGTTTGGCCAATCAAGCATAACTTAATCTATGATTCTATGCCATGTTCTTCCAGAGGATTTTCCAAACAACTCATTTCTGCCTCCATTCTAAAGTTTAAAAAGATGTTTGTCTTAGGAACGAAAGTTGGTTCTTTCAGCTAAAATTTATGTTTCAGCTCTTAGAGTGCATTGTAGGCTAAGGCCATGTTCTCTTTACCTTAAAACAAGTTTCAATCAGTTAAAAAATCAGCTTTAAATCAGTAAATAATAGTGAATCAGTAACTTGAATCTATAATCAGTAAAGAAAACATAAAGTTAAACACCACTGACATCAGAATAGTAAAATCAGTGTTTATATATATATATATATATAAGAAATGGCATTAGTCAACCAAGATAGTTTTAGAGATGAAGACAAAATATCCTCACAGAGTAACCAAAAGAAAATTTACAAACTAGTCCACTTTATGAAGCAGAAATCAATTATAATCACCGTTTTATACCGATTAAAATTGTTCTTCGAAAAAAAATTAGGTGATTAGAGTCTTCATGTACTTTGGGGGCCTTGACAAAGTGGTGACAGATTAGTAGGGAGGACAATTGAGCAGCCACCTAACATTTAATGACCTTATTTACAGATTGCTTGTTGCTAAAAATATGTGGTGACTATCCATGTTCCATACTAGAGCTTGGTTTACATAATGCCTGGAATTTTAGAGTGCATACAAATAAATAAAGCAACAGGATCAAATAACACCGTTAAAATCAACAGATAAAATCTTCTTTCTGCCATTGGATTCCTTTACTAAAGCAGGTTCCATAAGTGATTCTATGTTATTACTAGATCATGTAGCTCACAAAGGTATGCCTTACAGACATAGATCATGTATAAGAATTAATACATACCTTGAGCAGTTCTTCAATTACATCTTCCATGGAAATCACACCAACCGCGGCTTGATTAGGAGGAAATTCTGGAATAGGCACGTTCTCAACATCCAAAATACAGAAGGAGCAACCTTTATGTCGTTTGAGGGTTGTAGTAACAGGAATTTTTTGCACTTTCTGGCCTTCACCATCATTAGTAAGTGCATACACATCTGTCGCCTTTGGCTGAATTACATCACTACCTGAACTATCATGCTCTGAGAATTACCAGAATTATCACAAGATTTTAGACTTTGTTCTCTTCGATTGAAAACAGCTTATTTCAGGAAAAAAGAATTTTAAAACGTTAGTTTTACAGCTAACAGCTATCAGCTAACAAGTCAGAATAAATTAATACCAGGTCAATTAGTAGTAGTTGGATCAAAATTTGTTTTAATTGGCTGATTAACTATAGTTTAAAAATTGTTTTAAATATAAAAAAGAACACAGTTGTAGTAATATTGAATATAAAGACTTTCGGAGGCTCATCAACTCTAATTCAAAATTTTTTGCAATATAACATGAGGGTCCCCGGCATGAGAATATCCAAAATTTGAAAATTTTATTTATTTCGTTTAAAATTAATTGTAATGCATCCAATAAGATCGTTATTCTATAATTATTATCAATTAACATGAACTAGGGTCTGAATACAGCCAGTGACAAGAACTTGTCAGTACATATATATATATAACCTTAATTTAGCCCCTATAGATATGTTCACTTCACCTAATCTGATCTGAAATTAATATATTCTGATCTAATCTGGTCTGGTTTTACACTCAGTGGCATAAACTGGTCAACATAGACACATTGGTGTAAACTTTGTCACTAAAAACCCATTCCAATTGACAATGTTTGCTATACAATTATCAAGATTGTGTCACTGAATGTATTTAGTGACCATTTTTCATGTTAATTTCATTATTTAGACAAGTTCATATCAATGGTTGTAGTTGGACCACATTTCATGTCAATGAGTAAATTACTATATAGTGGTAACTGGTAGATTAAGGAGAGTTCATGACCAAAGCTAAATATGATCAACCTGTGCATAAGTATATTGCCATAGCTTCAAAGTAGCACAGATTTATGCATTTATCGAACTTGGGGATGTATGAGAAATTACCAGCTAAACAGTGAGCTCGTGATAAGAACTTTGGGGTTCTTAACATAAGCTTTTGTGGTATTACTGAGATTTAAAAATTAAAAAATAAAAATAAAAACACACACACACACACTAATACCCTTCTCAGCATTTCTCATTCAATCCCCTTTATTACATAGTCAATGCTCCTGAACTTACCATCCAGAGGCTTTACATTTGTCTGATTTAAATCCTTGTAAACAACGGCAATGTGACTGTGGCCCTTCTGAAACTGGTTCAGGATGTCATACAGTGGCATACTTTCAGGAACCCTGTAGTACCAAAGAAAGCAAGATAAGTGACTACAAATTAAGACATTGGACATATATGAATCAATTAGACACCAAATAAAAAAGGAATTTAAGTTTTTTAAGGAGAAGGAAAAGGAGATTTTAAAGAAAGGGGTTAAAGATGAACAATAATTAAAGTAAAAACATACAGTGTACATAACATCACTTCGTCTACACCCATTTTAACTTATACTTTCCTGTCCAAGAGTAAAGACAATTTATAAAAAGCTTGCATTTTTTAGGGCCAATATGAATTGTCAAATATCCATATTGATTATCTATGTCGAAACATCATGTCCAACATAATAATTTTTAACATAACCAAGAACACAGTACATGGGCACCAAAGATTCATAATTCCAACAAAAATTTGTACACGTTTTTAATCATTTTTCTACCTCCAATATTTTTGAAAACCTATCATATTTTATCATTTTTCTTTCATTTTGCAGAAATGGAAACAGCTTTGTCATCGTCATCATCAAAAAAATGACAGTTTAACTCAGGAACTTTTAGATATCAGGAGTCCTCTGACAAACCTCTAAGGAAACAAGCAGAACACCAACAGACTGTAGATAGAAAAAACACTTAAAGTATGTAAGTATGTTAGTAAGTAAGAAATGCATTCTTTTTTCTCCGCTCTTCTTTTTAGCTTTCAGTTCCTGCTTATGGTCAAAATATACTTTTTTGCTTTCCTAACCTCCTAACCTGTTTGGTGAAAGTTGCATTAAGTGGCCAATATTGGTCATTCCAGTACTTGGTTTGAAGGATATCTTCCAGCTCAAGCAGTAAGCACTAAGAAGTCAACTATATGCTTATTATACAGCTCAAACTAAATTACCAAGCTTTATTCAATAAAATTAGCCCAAGCATGAAAAGCAAAAGAATTCGTAGATAAAACTTGTGAAGTAGCACTGTATTGCAAAAAAACCTCCTCTCAGAAGCTCTATTCATTAGTTCATTGTGTTTCTAACAATTCAGAAACACCCAAGCATGCAGCCTTGCTAGATATTATGCAACATATGTTAAGGAAATTAAAACTCACAATTAATTTGTAAGAACTAATGATGCTGAAACTCTCATACTGCATATGCAATTCACCCAAAAAAAAAAAACAAAAAAAAAACACTACCACCATGATGATAACCTTGTCCATCTTCTCAAAATGGATTCTAAACATTTGATTAGGGTGGCCTTCTAAAGTTATTTGCTATTCCGAACAACCTAATACAATGACTAGTAAACAACTAATATTTGCCAACTGAGTACTCTAATATCAAGTTTAACATAATCTAACCTTTTGGATAGCATTTCTTTTTAGGAGACTCAGTCAAATGTTTGAATTCACATAGCTTTACAGAAAGAAGAAAAAAAATATATCAAGAAAGTCCTATTACCTGGGAATTTTTCTAATGGTTATCTTTCTTAGAGGCACTCCTTCATCAGGGTCAACACCTAAAAGATTTTTAACCTATACAGATGACAGAAAAATGAAACATATAAAGGCAACACAGAGAAAATTGCATACATACAGATGTATTGTTCTAAGAATACAAAAAGCACTTCCATATGAGAAAAAAAAACCCAGGGAGGACACCTGCAACATGTATCAATCACATCATGCCAGTATGAGACAGAATTCTGCTAGAAAGGATCCCAGATTAAAGGCAATTATACAGCTTGAAAAACAAGGACTTTACTACCACAACCCTCTCACAAAGTGCAATCACTCCACTCAGATGCAGTTGCGATTTTGAAATGGTAACAGAACTACTTTTGCAGGCAATGTGGATAGTTTGTGGTTGTTGCAAGCTTGCAACCTAACATCTCCGTCATAGTAAGTTAAAAAACTAATACAGTGCAGCCAGTTTATAATACCATGATCGCCACAACACTCTAGGCTCCTTACTTCAATGATGAATACATAGTCCAACGCCCCAACATCATATTGGACACATGATAATTAGCCATTAATGCTCAATGGTTGAGTTTAGCTAAGGAAATTGGCAATCTCACAATTCACAAAATTTCTGTCCCAAAAATGTTCTCGCATTTAAGAATAACCCACAGACATTGTATCCTATACAATAGGAAAAGAGCTTGAAGCCATGGTTCAGTTAACAATGATACCTATCTTTGGGATGTACAAAATCAGTCAAAAGGACAACATGAAGAAAGAATACCATCAACATTCCTGACGAGGAAGCTCACAATAACTATTCCCAACCTCCCTTTCTTAGACCATTTGAAACAGAAAAACTATAAGAGCATATGCATTCTTAGTGAAAGAGTCTAAGATTAGGCATTACTATATTAATTTCTTCTTAGCTAAGGAGTAAAATCTATCAGAGGGAAAAAAATTGTCATAGCCAAACAATTAAATTGAAGAAAAAGGCTTACAAATCAGGCTCCCACACTTTACATCATGTAAGGAAATGCCTAAGGAAAATCCCTATAGAGTGGCAACAAAAGAAAGCAAGCTAAATCACTTTATCCAATACATATGCTGCTGCCAACCTTAGCACTTTGGTTTAAGCTCAAAGTGCAGCTAGGCAGGTTGATTCCACAAGGAAACTCCTCCGTTACTTTCAAAACAAAAACAAGAAAACATGATATGTTCCAAAGTAGAAGGTAAAAAGACCCATTGAACATCCATCACTTCAGATAATTTATCCTTAGAATCATAGGACTAAAACCATATAGTATGCCATATTAAAGGGAATGCCCTATTTGTCCATTAAGATTGCATATCAAAATTGCCTAAAGCAAACTTTAGGAAAAAGAATGCATATATATCTTAAAGATACAACTTTAATGGATATTCCGCCAAAGAGTGCCACATAAGTAAGGTAAAAGGAGGACTATGTATATCCTGGGAGATGTCTCCGACAGGGAATTTGTCGCATTCATTATTAAGTTTGAGAGGAATGCTGTGTTCGGTCCATTATAATGTGTTAGTAATTGAATTTGTCACGTTAGGCCCATTTGACGGCCAAGAACATGTTCGACTATTAAAACCTCAGATGGTGTGCTAGTAAAAGTTTACAAAACCAATATTTTGAAAATATATATTCAAACAAATCTAAAAAGATCCCACATAACTATATTTTTTTTCTTATATATCAATAAGAATTTACAATCAAAGTTGATGAACTTTGACTACAAAAAGAAGGAAATGGAGCAAACAATTAAGAATGTAGGAAGTACTAGAAAAAAATTCCTTAAACACATTGACTTAAATGATTGAAGAGCAGTCGCATAATTATCACAGCATTGTAGCAGATCATACTACTTTCCAAAAGTTAGATATTCCTAGGCCCACTCCTACAAATGGGTAAGGACTGTTAGAGGTCTTAGGGAACTTTTAAGAATAAATAATAATAAAAATAAAAAAAATAAAAAAAAGAAAAAAGAAAATGAGGATGTGTAATAAGGAAACAAAAAATATGCCAGTACCAGCTTGATCTACATCTATCAGGCCCTGTTTGGTTCAGCACTATGTGTCATTGTGGATTTCAATATCAAACCCTTGAATTTGAGATATTTGATTCCAGAAAATCTACACTTAATACCTAGTGTTAGGTTCAAATCCACCATTTTGCAATAGGATAAAAGACTTTGAAAAATGTATATAAAATCTCTATTTTTCCTAGAGCCCATCACAGATATAAATTAAAAATAAATAAATAAAAGCAAACAAATAAAAAAACAGATTAAAAAAGTTATGTAGTCTGGACTCCGGCAACCCTTCTTTCTTCTTATCCTTTTTCTTCTCACGTCAAGCTAAGGCCACCATATCAACCAACCAAGACAGCCACAAGCAAGCTCCAACACCAGTCCACAATTTATCCTAATTGTTCGAACATAACCAAGGAAAGAAGGCCTGCTAGATACTCCTATATTATCACCATTAGTAGGCATGCAGAAGATAGTGGCAGCTGTGTTTGGTTTCTGTGGTGGTGGCATCAGCATGTGATTGTGCAAGAAGAAAGTCTGACGAGTGACAACGATGTAGCAATGGAAGAGAGCAGGCTATGGAATTTGCTTGATGGGGTTTGAACATCCAGTATATTTGAGTTTCATTAATTATAAGGTTAAAATAAAAAAAAAATTAATTCAGAATCAGAGGTGGGGGTTTGGCTGAACCCCACCCCCCCTTTAAGAATGGAAACCCTGCACCTAGTGGGTGTAGAGTGTGAGCTCTACTGGTTTCAGTTTTTTGAATAGTTGTGAACTGAACAATATGCTTGAATTTAGTTGATTCCAAACCCATATATGATACCTAAAATTTACAAACTAACACCCACAAAGAACAATACCCATACTCCCATAGGACCTAGGATAACAATCTAATATTTACTTTTTATAACATATGAGAGTATGCAGAGTAGTCTTCTCAATACAAGAGAATCAAAAGCTATCTTTCAATTTTGAAACATCTAATGCAGGTGATATGTGACAGATACTATGCAAGCAACCAAAGTACAAATAGTAATGAGAACTTGTCAGCAAATAAGCAATCTAGAAAAAATGGAAGTTGATATTTATGTAAGTTGCAACTCTAGGTGAAGCATAACATGATATAGAAAAGGAAATACCAGGACTAATCCAATTATGTTCAATGGGTTTTGATAATAAACAGGAACTCTACTGTGTCCCATTGCCATAATAGCATTAAGTGTTTCCCTGCAGAGGAAAAATGATATTAGAGATATGAAGACTGTGTGAGACACTATGTAAGACTCAAAATCAGCAATAGACCCACAAATTAAGAGTTGCATCCAGATCAAGGGAAAATGCCTTCGATATCAAGGTCATGGCATCCTTTGCAGTCTTCTCAGTCATTTCAAGGGCACCTGTTATGATAGTAGTCTCATCATGTGTTAAATCCCCACCTTTCCCAGCCTATTTAACAAACATTTAGAGCAATGTAAGGCCAACTGTTAGCAAAATGTCATCAAGTTCCACCAAAATTGGCAAGAAGAGGTAAATCAGAGATGACTCTTTTGCAAGGGAGTTCCAACAAGTATACCTCATTCCCATGAAAATTAACAAAAGTTTTAAGCTCAGCTCTTCGTAAGAGTGCAGTCTGTCCCTTGCCCAACATCCAGTCTAGAACCTAATTTCAACAAGGAAGCTAATATTAATATAAGAAAAGAGTACCTGCTGATTCAGACAAGATTTACAACTTACGGTTCATCCTCAAATATGGAACTCTAGCTAAGAATGAAAAGTAATTTTATTAAGTAGGGAAAGACATTATGATCTAAATTCGGCAAGCCAATGCCACTTTCATAGCTTATCTAGAGCAGTTATTAGTAGTCTAATAAAAGGCTTGTGTTCACGAAAGATGTTTACACTTGGATAAGAAATTTTTTTCATAAAAAAAATTAAAGAATAAAAAATTAAAGAAGCTGAAACAGAGGGAAAGCTATCGTATATAGAAAAAGAACAAAAGAAATCTGAAAGTAAATTTGTAGTAGAAGCACACAATGCCACATGACACAGAGGCTAAAACACCAAATGATCCCAATAGTCCGTAACACCTTCACCAAATTAATTTAAATACTTAATCATGAAAGATAAAATCATCACTTCAGCCAAAAGCACCCAAATTACTGTCAGAAAAAAACATATCATGAAAGAAACCAACCCATCTCGCTTGTGGCCGATCATAAAGGCAGAGCAGAACCAGAATTCTCCTTTTAATGCTTCATCTGATGCTTATCACTTCCAAAAAGTACCAGCTATCTTGCAGCAAATGAAGAGATAAGCATCAGATTCTGCATATACATAAATGTGATCACAAACACAGCTTCAGAAGGGCTTAAGAGAATGATTTAATTTTTTCTTTCCTTAGGTCTCTTTTTGTACATGGGTGGAACCCCCTTTGTATCTTTCTAATTTACTCCCTCCGTCCCCTTTTGATAATCCCTTATGAACAAATTTTAGTCCCAAAATGTTCACCCCATTTGCTTTTTCCAACAACCATTAATATTAATTTTTTACCAAAATTCCATCCAATTAAAAACAATAGTTGTGCAAATTTAAATTTTCCATGTAAATTTTGCTTTCCCATGTACTTTTATTACTTTTTCTCTCTACTTTTTTGCATACCCAATGTCAATTTACTTTTTCAATGTATTTTAACTATTCTTGTTTGTGTTTATTAATTCTCGTGAAAAATGCCCATAAGGGACTATCAAAAGGGGACGGAGGGAGTATATCTTTATTTCTAAATCAACAACCAAAAAAGTGTTACATAAACTATGAGATAAGGCTCTTGTAGACTACTGCAGAAGCAAATAATTACGCCTACATCTTGTTTTGAGAATGAAAGCCTTGAATTTTATTGGAACCTTTAGCTCCCAAACATTCAGTGATTTTACGTTTTTTCATAAGGACTTGAAAGCAAAAATACAAAATGTGACCTGATGATTGAGCAAGCCAAATTCTTTGATCAAGATGACCAAAGAAAACATAAAATCTTCGAATCTTTATAGGCAAGACACATCACCCAATTTCCTTACGTATAAATTTTCATAGAAAATGAAGAATCCAAAACAAATGTAGACCTGTAAAGATCAGTTACAGATAAATTTTTCCAGGACAGTAGGCAGCAAATTTCAACAAGTGCATGGACATTCTTGGACACCACATTCCCTACGAATAAACTCAAACCTCCCAACCCTTTTTCCCTTGACCAATTGATTAGATCTCAAATTACAAGATGATCCCTTTTCTTAAGTGTTAGAATCCACCTGATCTACCTTATGCATACTAAGGCCAAAGGGGGACCTTCCACCGAAGTCATTTGGGGCCCGGCCTCTGGTACATTATTGCAATTAATTAGCTATTGAACTTAATGATGTTCTTTTATTTATAAAAATTTGGAATATAGTGATTAGTTTTGAGCAACTGGTAAAATATTCATTCCCGGTCCCTAGGGGTGAAAGTAGTTTGGATAAAAACCGAAAACCGATCCAAACCAAACCGAACTAGAAATTCGGTTCGGTTTTTTCAGTTTTCGGTTTGGATTCGGTTCCAAAATCCTGAAACCGAATTATTTCGGTTTGGATTCGGTTCTGGGTCCTAAAAAACCGAAAACCGAAATCCAAACCGAAATGTTTAAAGCCCATATAGATTCCAGCCCAATTCCCCTACATATATATAGCAAACCCTAATTTTCTCCTTCATTTTTCTGACTTTCGGCCACCTTCACTCCTCAATTCCTCTACTTCCTCACCAAAACCCTTCATTTCCTTCACTCCGACCACTGTATCTCACCACCGTATCTCACTCCGGCCACCGTATATTGTCTCCTTGGTCGAATATCAGTTCCTTTCTTCATATCTGGTGTTCGTAGACTTCGTACTCCCTCAATCCGCGACGCGCCACCACCTTCTGTCGCCACCACCTCTCTCAGTCACTCAAAGGTAAGGATTTTTTTATTTACTCCTCTTTTCCTCTTTCATTTGTTTTTTTGAATTGGGAATTTGAATTATGTTCGAATTAGGAATTTTGAGTTATTTCTGGGAAATTAATTTATTATGTTCGAATTGTGAAATTGAGTTATTAATTTATTATGTTCAAATTGGGAATTTTGATTTATCTCTGGGTTATTATGTTCGAATTGATTCCATTCAAATTGGTGATGTTTTGTTCAATCTTTATAGTGATGTTTTGTTCTGTTATGTTCAAATTGGTGAGTACTTATGTTATTTTTTATAGATTCATTATTTTATGAGCCTTATTTTTGTAGTATAATGATTAATTATCATATGTTTTTTTTTTCATTATATCATATATATTATGTAACTTGTTTATTTTTTGAATGTTAGACTTGAAGAATATGAAAATTACTGATCCAATCAACCCAAACTTGGTTGAGCTTGATTGAATGCATGAAGAGTACGCTGCCAAGAAGAAGAAGCTAATGCCAGATTTGAATCAAGCTGCTGCCAATCTGCCATACTGTCATTTTATGTTTAAGATTACTGTTGTGTTTGACTGTCTGTAATTTTTATTTTGGCTGGACAAACTTAAGTGTTGTAATTCGTGACATTAATTGTGGTGGTGGAAGCTTTGTCTAAAAATTTATGTTTTGTTCAGGAACAGGTACAAAAATTAGGTCTTTAAAAGGCCCAAAACTATTTGTCCAATAACAGCCTAGAATTCAAGGCCCAAAAAAACAGCCTAAAGAAATTCGGTTCGGTTTGGATTCAATATCCAAAACCGAATTATTTCGGTTTGGATTGAATTGAATCCAAATTCGGTTTGGATTCAGTTTCAAAAATCCAAAACCGAAATAATTCGGTTTGGATTCGGTTTGGGGTATAATCCAAACCGAATACCGAACTTTCACCCCTACCGGTCCCTTTAATATTTTTTACCAAGATCCGCCACTGACTAAGGCTACATTCTTTTCTGCTTTTGCTGAAAAAATGGTTAAAAAGTAGCAAAAAATTAAAGAAAAAAAAAATTATTTCCTTGTTTTTAGCTAAACTTATTTTTGCTACACTTGATTTTGTTATAATTATTTAGATAAGCTAAGTACAAAAGAGCCTAACACATGCTTGTCAAGTATTTCGCTCTTGTTTACCCTTCTTGTGATCCAATGATCTAGTTAAAGTAATCTAAAGGTGCAACAATCATTCACTAGAAAGCATTGTTATAGACAATTTAAAGCTGTATTGCGAATGTACTTAAATTAAAAACCTACAAATCATACTTGCCCTCGTCATATGCATTAGTTTTTCCAAACAGAATCTTACCTTACTAATTGGATAAGAAATGGGGAAAAATAACCAAAGTAATACACGAACAAAGGGTGCCAATGTAGCTCCAACCACTAGCCCATAGCGTGTGCAAACTGCCTGTGGCAATATCTACAAGGAAAGAGACAAATAAAAACAATAAAGCATTGTATGCAAACTAAAGGTCTTTTTATACGAAGTATAAAAAGTGAGAAAAATCTCTCACCTCACCAAACATAAGAATCAGAGTTACTGATATCACAATTGCAGCCCATGGGGGGACAAGTTTATCCAAAAATATGGGAAGAGCCTGCAAAAATAAGGAAAACACAAGTCGATATAATCAAAGCTAGATAGCTAGAGGCTAGAATCAACACTGGTTCAAATTATCGTCCCATACCTCCATTGCCAAAGAGTTCCCAATAAGAAGAGTACAGAGCAGGAGATGCTGATTCTTTACCACTGGAAATATTTTTGCTGCCAAAGAAAGATGGGTGATAACAAGTCAGTGGGATGATAGCAAAAAAACACAACCATCCATCACTCAACCAAATAAGCCCTCCTTTCTTATTATAACAATCATCTCAAATATATTGTTCTGGTTAAGACTCGCTTTGTAAGAATAAGGGGACGGTCCAATTTCGAAACGTTCCAATGATTAATTATCTAATAAAAATGACCATCTATTTGCCAAAACTAGAGCATGGTACCAAATTGAACCTTTTCAATCAGAGTAAAGGAAAACTATCCTGTCAAATCATATAAACCCAAAAAAAAACCTCTGAAAAAATCCTATCTTTCTTGATTAAATGGTTTACTCCATAATCCACATACATACAGTAGCAAACTACACAAAACTTGGTACCAATTCAATATTCAGCATCAGCAGTCAAAGATGTTTGATCATTCAACTAATAAACAAATAAATTATTGTCCCTAAAAGGATAATTTATTCCTCTAGGAACATAACACAACATAAACCCAATTCAAATAAACCCACCAAAAAAAAAAACTAAAAAATTGAAAAACTGTTTGATCATTTGTTTAAATAAATAAATGAAAGTACTGGTCATCCGGAAAATGATTAATTCCTCGAAAAACTGTAATATAATTTGAACTAGTAAAGCAACAAATAAAACTCGATGAAGAGGGTACGTATTGCTAAATCCAATCCAAATAAACCCAACAAGAATAACCCAAAAACAAGGTTGAATTTAGCATAAAATAAACAACTGCAAAATCAACAAGAACAACAATAATAATGAAATATGATGAATTAAAGAAAGAGAGAGAGAAAGTGGGGACCAGCGTGGATACGATCCTGAGGACGGCCAGCCTTGATGAGGACTTCAAGGTCAACAAGAGCGAGAGACATGAGACCGAGGGTCAGACCAGCCATCAGACCAGCAAATATAACTAAGCTTACTATTATCACTAGATTTTCTACATATACTGATAACGTCATACCACCAGCTCCATCGCCATGATTGCTCATCTTTATTTCTCTCTCTCTTCCTTGCTAATTCAACTCCTTACTCACTCCTCACTTTTCCCTTTTTGTCTTTGTTTGGTGATTTGATGATCCCTTTTTGCTTAAATTTCCGAAAGATACACGCGTTAATGCACGGCATAGGTTAAAATGTTACGATGTAAATAGGACTGCACTAGCTTAAGTCTCGAACTCTCCACATGCACGATTTTTTATTTTTTATTTTTTTTTTTACGGGAAGAAAAAAGATTTTATTAATGAAAGAGAGTCAAACGATATTTACAAACAACTCCTAAAAAGTCTAAAATTTCAATATAAGTACAAATCACCTTAGAAATAGTTACATCGCACATTCGATCGACGATCGCCTTAATAAAAAACTTCATCTGCAGCAATACAATCTGTGAGTTAGCTCTAATTCGGCTTGAGATCCACGGATGAGTAGTTGTTTGAGTGAAGAAACTCATATGGCCTTCTATATATTTTCGGAGACGATGAAACCCTAAATCTTCGATCTTTAGCACACGAACAAACAAAAAAAGAATAAGCCTAATTCAATAAACCCCATCATAAATATGGGATCCTTTTATTGAAATCAATTAAAAAGTTTTTTGGGCCTTATCACCAGTAAAACCACTAGTGAAAGCCCCTACAAAAATTTACAATTGAGATCAGAAGAAAATAGATGGATGAGAAGAGGAGAAAGGAGAAGAGTAAAGAAAAAAAATCTAGCAATGGAGGCTAGATAAACCCTTCCAAAGGAAAACCCTAGAGGGAACCAAAAAAACCTGATTAGGGGATTTTTATCCACCAAGCGCCGTTTGACAAGTGGACCAACCAGGTTCCGCCACGCGTCCTCCACGGACCACTTAAGACACGCCACGTGTCCACCCATGCCAAATGGGACAACCGGCCATCAAGGCCCATTTCAGTCTAGAAGCCCGATCGGCCCTAGGTTTACCTTAAACCTAGAGAGTTGCACGCTTCCCAAGGCTATAAATACTCGATTAATCCTCATTAATCAAGGGACGGAATAATTAACGGAACGGAGGAGAAACATTACGGAACACACTAATAACCGGCTGATCTCGCTAGCAAAGCAGATTACCTATATTAAATACTCTCACCTAGAGAGACCTTATTACTTTAATTTCTGTATTGATTACTCCTTAATCAGGTACTAACTTGACCGTTGGAGGCGGAGCTCTCAGGAGTCTCCGTTATTTTGCAGGTACAGGCGTCCGGTTCCAGTCTCGGAATTGTAGCTCTCCCGCAGGACATCAGAAAACCCCAAAACATTTGGCGCCGTCTGTGGGGAGAGTACTTCAGAGATGGCATCCAAGTCTGTACCGACCCCAGAAGAGAGGCGTCCCCTAGACGACCCTCAAGTTCAGTCGGACCATGATACCGAAAGTGAATTTGAAGTTGAAACTCATACAGCTCCAGACGGGACCCTAAGGGCCCGCCGTACCCGTCATACTGAAATAAGGGAACGGGAGTATCTTCAAACAGGAAGCGAGCCAGCAGGCGCACCGCTTGCTCGGCAACAGCCGACTGATGGGTCTGCTCCCATCACAAGGAACGAACTCATGACCTTCATGAGGGGATTCAAGGGAGAGATCCAAGAGTTGATCAACAAAAAACCGCCTGCTTCAGTCAAAGAGCAGGCGGCCAAAAAACCTTCCACTTCACTGAAGAGGAAGCCAGTTCAAGGGCGAGAGGCGACTCCCCATCCTAAATCTAAGAAGCGGGAGCCGTCTGCTCTTGATTTCACAAAACTCCGTTATCCTACGGGAAATAGGAAACCGGTTCGTCATATTCAGGCGGACGGGTCAAAGCAAACGTTCACAGATGCTCGGCACCTGCTAGAGCAGAAGAAGAGTGACCGATTATCAGAGTCGGCTTCTACTTCAAATTTTCAGGACAGTTTGCGAAATGCCTCGATGAGGCCAACTCAGTCGTACCATGAGAGTCAGTCAGGCGGCACCTCCCGTCAGTCTGGCTTTCATAGTGCGCAGGCGGTACCAAATTTGCCATTTGTGCCGCAACAACAATATTTTATGCAGCCACCTCCATTTGGTGGACCTGCAGCAAAAAACGTCCAACCTATGGACTGGCAGCTACGGCTGCTTAGACTTGGTGAACAGCCGTCGGCCTTCTCCAAGGAAATTACTGAAGCCGCTCAGCCGGCCAAAGTAAAAAATGTTTTAGTAGGCGCCTATGATGGCACTACTAACCCGGAAGACCATCTGATGGCATTCACCAACCTGATGTACCTTCAAGGGTTGGATGATCCCACTTGGTGCAAGTGTTTCCCAGCAACTCTCAAGGGAATTGCACAGCAATGGTTCGGCAACCTGCCGACTGGTTGTGTAAACAGTTTCAGGACGCTTGCTTACTTATTTGCCTCCAACTTTGCAATGAACATCCCTGCGAAGAAAACGACCCTTGATTTGGGAACAATTCAGCAGGGTGAAAAGGAGGGGCTTCGTTCCTACATCAGGCGGTTCAACCTGATGAGAATACAGATTCAAGGGTTACCGGATGAGGTAGCTTATACTGACTTTTTTAGAGGTCTCAAAGACGGGTCTACCTTCAAATTTGATTTAGTTCGAAAAAGGGTGGCGACTCTTCAAGAGGCCTTGATTGAAGCAGAAGCCTATATACAGGCGACTGATCTGTGTACAATGAAACAGTCGGACGGGAAGAGGTTCGACAATAGAGAAGGACGACAGAAACAGTCGTCCAACAAAGATGAAAAAAGAAAAGGGGTCTGGGCGGCTGATTCCTCTAAACAGCCGGCCAAGAAGAAAAAGGAATTCAAACCATACTCCCCAAAGTATGTGTTTAACAAGGATAACCAGTTTATCCTAAAAGAAATAAAGGGACGGCTCTCAATTGAGAAACCGCTCCCCATGAAGGGTTCTGCGAGCAACCGGAGCCAAGACAAAATCTGTGCTTATCATGATGACATTGGTCATCACACCAATGACTGCATTAGTCTCATGCGGTACCTAGACCGCTTGGCTGATCAAGGTGATCTTGACACTTATGTCAAGAAATCTACGGGGAATACTTCCTCAAAAAAGCAGTCGGCCAAAAAGAATCAACAGGCCGACAGTTCCGATACAGATGATGCAGTCGTCTACACCATTGCAGGCGGCTTCTCAGGAGGCGGCCCCACTATTAGGGGCAACAAAGATAATATAAGGCGGTTAGATGTAAATTCCGTTCACCAAGAACGACCGTCCAAATATACATTTCCTGAGATTGTCATCACTGAAGAGGATCTAGGAGGAATAAGGGGGCCGCATGACGACCCTCTCGTTATTGAATGTAAAGTGGCCAACCAGAGAGTTGGTCGAATCCTCATAGATACTGGGAGCTCTTCAGATCTCATCAGCAGCAAATGTCTGTCAAAACTGAAATATCAGACGGACTGCATACATCCGGCCTCCCACCCTTTAATAGGGTTTGGAGGAGGAGTCGTCCACCCACTGGGACGAGTTGATCTACCCGTCCGCCTGGGCGAAAAAGGGGAAGGACGACACATGGTAGTCCGATTCCTAGTTGTAGAGGAACTCTCTGCCTACAACATGATTCTGGGTCGCCCAACCCTGAATAGTGCCAAGGCTGTTATAATCCCGTCACTTATGCTGCTTAAGTTTGAAAGGGACAATGGAACAGTCGGCTCCCTAAGCGGAGATCAGAGGATGGCCCGAGAGTGCTATCTCTCGGATGTCAAACCCACTGCTAAGGCCACTGGGTCAAGTGGAGAAAAAACAGACCTTGACAATGTCAAGGAAAGTGCGCCTGTTCAAGAAACAGGCGACAGAAAAAGAAAGGCGTCCCAGACAGAGTCCGCCAGAAAGGCAAGAAAATAGCAATCATTGGCAGAGGACCGGCCGGATGAGTTCCGCCCTCAGCCGGCTGGTGAGCATACGGACCTGATATTAGACGACTCCCGCCCTGACCGAACAGTCAAAGTTGGGACGACTGCTCTGAGAAACCTTGGTGATGACTTTCACAACCTGTTGAAAGAATACAAGGACATCTTTGCATTTGAAGTCCATGAAATGCCAGGCATTAGTCCTGATCTGGCAGTACACAAACTCGCTGTGGATCCGAAAAAGAAGCCGGTACGGCAAAAGAAGCGGAACCATGGTGAAGAAAGAGGTCAGGCGGCCGCCGCCGAAGTCAAAAAATTACTTGATGCAGGGTTCATTCGGCAATGTTACTTCCCAGATTGGGTTGCAAATGTGGTACTTGTTAAAAAGCCGAATGGCACCTGGCGAATGTGTGTAGACTACACAGACTTGAACAAGGCGTGCCCCAAAGACAGTTACCCTCTGCCCAAAATTGATAACCTGGTCGACTCAACAGCCGGCCATGCCTTGATGGACGCCTATTCTGGTTTTCATCAAATTCCTTTGTGGAAGAAAGATCAAGAGAAGACGGCCTTCGTCACTGATCAGGGATTATACTGTTATACGGTCATGCCGTTTGGTCTTAAGAATGCCCCGGCTACATTCCAACGAATGATAAACACAGTGTTCTTTGATCAGATTGGGAGAAACGTCGAGGCATACATTGATGATATGATTGTTAAGACTAAACTTCAGAAAGATCATCTGACGGACCTCCGAGAAACTTTCGCCACACTCAGGCGGCACCATGTCATGCTCAATCCCAAGAAATGTGTATTTGGAGTTGAGTCTGGGAAATTTCTCGGATTCCTTATCAACCAGAGAGGAATAGAGGCGAACCCTGAGAAGGTACAGGCGGTCATTGACATGCAGTCGCCTCGTACCGTCCGAGAGGTTCAGAAGTTAACAGGTTGTCTGGCGGCCTTGGGAAGATTTCTAAGCCGATCAGGCGACAAATGCCTATACTTTTTCCAGGCAATTAAGAAAAAGGCAAGGTTTGAATGGGGGCCGGATGCTGAGGCCGCCTTCCAGAAATTAAAGGTTCACTTGCATTCCTTGCCAAGGCTGGTCAGCCCTTTGCCCAAAGAAAATCTCTACATGTACCTGGCCGTCTCTGATCATGCGTTAAGCGCGGTGCTCCTTGCTGAAAGGGACGGCTGTCAACTTCCGGTCTACTTTGTCAGTCACGTACTGAAAAATGCCGAGTTGAGGTATCCCCTAGTGGAGAAATTTGGTCTTGCACTCTTCATGGCTGTTAAAAAATTGAAGCCCTACTTTCTGGCACATGCAGTCGTCGTGTATACCGACCAACCGATCAAACGGCCCCTTACCACCATGGAGTCCTCCGGACGAATGATCAAATGGGCCATAGAAATGCAGAGTCTCGAAGTTACTTTCGAGCCTAGAAAAGCAGTGAAGGGGCAAGCCTTTGCTGACTTTATTGTAGAGATGACTCGTCCTCCTGACTCTCAAGTTCCAGACCAAGTCTGGAAGGTATATGTGGACGGAAGCTCTACTTCAAACGGTTGTGGAGCAGGCGTCGTATGTCAATCTCCAGAGGGCGACAGGTTCGAGTATGCTCTACGCTTCAGTTTCCAGGCTTCAAACAATGAGGCAGAATATGAAGCTTTACTAGCCGGGATCCGCATGTGTAAGGCGGCCGGGGCAAGGAAAATAGACGCCTGTTCTGATTCACAACTGATAGTGAGTCAGTACAATGGCGAATACGAAGCAACACATCCGGCCATGATCAAATATTTACAGGCGGTCCGACAAGCAGTCGGCTCCCTTGAGGATTTCCATCTGATCCAAGTACCGAGATCAGAAAACAACCAGGCAGATGCACTCTCGAAATTAGCATCATCCGCCTCCTCCGATACTCCTCGAACTGTGTTTTGGGAAGTAATGGAGAAGAGAAGCATCGAGGAAAATCCTATTGGAATTCTAGACAGAAGCTCAACCTGGATGGATTCAATCAGGGCATATCTGACAAACGGTACACTGCCGGATGATCCTCAACAGGCGGCATCACTGAAAAAACGAGCCTCCTGTTTTGAAATGATACAGGGGGAACTGCACAAGAGGGGGCACCTTCAACCCTTCTTAAAGTGTGTTACTCCTGAAAAGGGACGAGAGATACTAGATGATCTTCACTCTGGTTTCTGTGCTTCCCATATAGGTGGTAGGATGCTTGCTCAAAGGGCAAGGCGGCAGGGCTACTTTTGGCCTACTTTGGAAGCAGATGCAATGGAGATGGTGAAAAAATGTGACAAGTGCCAAAGGTTTGGCAAATTAATTCACCGTCCGGCTACTGACCTCACTACCATTCACAGCCCACTACCGTTTGCTAAGTGGGGCATGGACATTCTGGGTCCATATACGCCTGCTACAGGCGGCAGAAGGTATATACTTGTTGCCGTTGACTACTTCACTAAATGGGTAGAGGCGGAGGCTGTAAAGGGAATCAAGACGAAAGATGTAATTTCATTCATTTGGAAAAACGTCATCACTCGGTTCGGGGTTCCCATGTCTATGGTTTTTGATAATGGTCCCCAATTTGAGACGCCTGTTCTCAAAAGCTGGTTGGGAGACCAAGGAATTGGACATTACTTTGCATCTGTCGGCCGTCCACAAGCAAACGGCCAGGTAGAAGCCTTTAATAAAATCATCTCAGACGGTCTCAAGAAAAAAATTGAACGAGCAGGCGGCCTATGGGCAGATGAACTACCACATGTTCTTTGGGCCATTAGGACGACTGAAAAAGGGGCGACTGGAGAAACTCCATTCCTCCTAACTTATGGTGCAGAAGCTGTTCTTCCAATAGAACACTACGAGCCGACTCTTCGAGTAATGCTATATGACGAAGAGGCAAACTGGGAAGCTATGCGCCTGGCATTAGACTCACTTCCTGAAAAGAGGGGCAATGCTGTTTTGCGCCATGAAATCTACCGCCTGAGAATGACTAGATCATACAACAAAAAAGTGCACAGGCGTCCACTCAAAGTAGGGGACTTTGTACTTAGAAAAATGGAAGCAGTTGGTAGGGCTAACGAGTCTGGCAAACTAACTCCCAACTGGGAAGGACCCTACCGAATCTATGCGGAAGTCAGGGACGGTACCTACCGTCTGGAAACACCAGACGGACAACCGTTGCCTCGAACTTGGAATGTAGATAACCTTAAGAAATATTTCTTTTGAATGATGTAAAGTAAAGAGCTACTTAATAAAGTTGGCACTTACTATTCAATTTTGTATTACGAGGGGCATGCCGTCTGTACCTTTACAGTCGGCTACTCTCCATTGAGTTTCACTCTTTATCTTTACAGGGGCATGCCGTCTGTTCCATTACAGTCGGCTACTCTCCCTCGAGTATTTTACTCACAATACTTAGCTAAAAAGTTTAGGGCCTGGCCGATCCTGTAACTAACAGGCGGCTACCCTTCTTTTACTTAGCACATACGTTCACCAAAAACATACCAAGGCCACTGGCCGAATGATCAGACCAGGCGCCTAGTCAACTGATCTAACTTTTAAAAACTAATCCGACCTGTCCCAACATTATAGCAGGCGTCCGGCGGCATCCATTCGGATGAAATTCGTCGCAGAGAGCAGCTCCCTTTTGGGTGGAACATTGTTCTATAAACTAATTACACGGCACCTATACGACTGTCCCAAAGGGCAACCACGTAGCCGTTTTTGAGACAAGGATAACTCTATCACTAACCAAACCAGTGGTAGCAGTTGACATCTGAGTCAGATGACCGCCTGTATTACTTGGGATAAATGCAGGGGGTACCTATTGAGTTAATAGCCAACAAACATTGGCGAATCAAGGGGTCTAGCCGGTCTACGCCGCCTGGTACCTCTACTTCTCAAACAAAAGTGACGGAGACTGAGTAACTCCAAAGTTAACTCATAGTCACTCCTTCAAATTTGGTATGGAACCTAAAAAGTTTGAGTCGTCCGCCTGTTTTATACAAACAAGGGCACTCGAACCCCTATTCCTACTGGATAACCTATTGAGTAAATAGCCAACAAACATTGGTGAATCAAGGGGTCTAGCCGGCCTACGCCGCCTGATACCTTTACTACTCAATCAAGATTGTGACGAAGACTAAGTAACTCCTATGTTAACTTAATAGTCACTCAAACTTAGTACTGAGCCTAAAAGGTACGAGTCGTCCACGGTTAGATGAGAAGGGAACACCTTGGTCCCTCTCTCAGAACTGTCAGCTTGACAGTCGCCTCGTTCCACATCTGGCGCCTGGTCAGATGTTTCGCTAAGGAGTACCCTTTGGGAGGAGCCGTCTGAGTTTGATATTCTAGCAGTCTTTTTTGTTCTGGCCATCACGTTCTGCATAGACACAGATTCAGTCGGACTCTGTATAAAGGGCAAAGATGGGTCCAGAAAAGGGCAGGCGGCACTCCTAGTCCTAGATTCAGCCGTCCCCGGTGACCGGCTGATCACTAACTTAGGGCGTGTCGTGTGCTTCCATGGTGCCATTTCAAAAAATAAAAAGAAAATTAAGAGTAAGAGAACTGAGTTACCTGAACGGATGACAGTTGATGAAGTCCTGAAAGTTCGGGTCAGTCGGCTTGTCAGAACAGGCGGTAGGCAGAAAAAGTCCGAAAATGTCAGATCAGGTTCAGGGGTCCGAATGTTCTCGCAAAAATTCTCAAATGTGAAAATGACCGAAGTCAGCACTTCCTTTTATAGGCAAAATGAGAAGGCGAAGGGTCGCTTCCGAATTCAAATTTGGGCGGGAGAATCTCCCGGCCGTCTGCAAGGTGACACCTGTAACGGGCCGTCGCCTGTCACCGTGCGACACCTGTCACAGGCGACACTTGACCAGTCGCGTGCCACCTGTGAGGGGCAAATGATTAGGGGATTTTTATCCACCAAGCGCCGTTTGACAAGTGGACCAACCAGGTTCCGCCACGCGTCCTCCACGGACCACTTAAGACACGCCACGTGTCCACCCATGCCAAATGGGACAACCGGCCATCAAGGCCCATTTCAGTCTAGAAGCCCGATCGGCCCTAGGTTTACCTTAAACCTAGAGAGTTGCACGCTTCCCAAGGCTATAAATACTCGATTAATCCTCATTAATCAAGGGACGGAATAATTAACGGAACGGAGGAGAAACATTACGGAACACACTAATAACCGGCTGATCTCGCTAGCAAAGCAGATTACCTATATTAAATACTCTCACCTAGAGAGACCTTATTACTTTAATTTCTGTATTGATTACTCCTTAATCAGGTACTAACTTGACCGTTGGAGGCGGAGCTCTCAGGAGTCTCCGTTATTTTGCAGGTACAGGCGTCCGGTTCCAGTCTCGGAATTGTAGCTCTCCCGCAGGACATCAGAAAACCCCAAAACAAAACCCTCCCAAGGAGAAAACCTAGAGGGAACCAATAAGATGTACTACTAAATTTTATATATTTCAACAATTATGTATAAAAAAGGGAAATTAACAATGGTACACCCAAGGTTCGGGCGTTTATCAATGGTACACCTACTTAACTTTTGTTTATCAACGGTACACCCATGGTTTCATACTCATCTACAGTAACCCTAACATTAATCAAACGTTAATCATAGGTTAATTTTGGCATTTTTCTATTTTTTTAGCTTAAAAAACTCCCTCCTTTTTTCCATCTTCACTTTCCTTCCTTTATTTAAACTTACCCTCCCTCCTTTTTTTCCCCTCTTCACCCTTCTCCTTCTTCACTAGAATTTCCCTCTTTTACTTTTTTTTTTGAATCTGAATGGCTTCTTTTGGCAATGGCTAGCAATAGGAATGGTAGGGGTTTGTGGTTCAAATTAGTGAATTGCAATTGTGACCCCTCAAGATATGCTGATATCAGATTCTCAAGCATTGTTTCAAACCCGGGAAGACCCTACTACAAGTGCAAGTTGTGTGAATTCTTCATGTGGGTCAAGGAGGACCATATTGTTACTGACTAGTAGATAGGATTGCTAATACAATTGAAGCTACATGTGTTCAACTTTCGAGGAGAGAACTCAATGAGTTCATGCACAAAACAGATGAATTTGCTGATTTTTTCATATGGTGGTCAAAGTTGCCATTGTTATGTATTTGATGTTATTAGTGGTAGCTCTAAAATAATTGTAATTTGCTATTTGATATCAATAAAAGCTAAGTCATTGCTGACTTTTAATTTCAATATTACTGAACTTAATTTCAATAAAAGCTCTGAAACAAATTGTAATTTGCTGACTTTTATTTTCAATATTGTTGAACTTAATTATAAGACAAATGTAGAGCAAATCCAAATGCATAATGATGCTCATAAATACTAACCAAATTAATCAGCATTTTCCATTCATTGCATATGTCCAAAACTTACCGTACCAAATTCATTTTCAAAAGCATAATTCAAAAGGCTAAAATTAAAACTGATTGTCAAAACCTACTACAGACAAAAACCAATCCAAAGTATCAATACACAAAAATCTGAGAAATCTAAGCATCAAGCACTATGAAGCATCTAAGTTTGGGATTGTGACTGGTTGAGAGGGGGTTGACTCTGCATTTGTGAAACATCAAACACTGTTGCCATCTGTTGTACAACATCTTTGTTGGTGGGACCTCCCTTACATTTCCTAGAATTATGGCTAAAAGATCCATATTGTTTTGGGTGTTTTTGTCCCTCGGGAGAGTTACAGCTTGAAGACTGGTTGCACGCGGCCTATACCTGCAAAACAACGGAGACTCCGGGTATTTGGAGCTCCGCCTCCGACGATCAAGTTAGTACTTGAATATGAGTAGGAGAAGGTGCGAAAATTGAAATGAGATCTCCTTGAATTCCGAGATCAGGTGTTCTCTGATGTGAGAGAATGTAGGGTAGGTGTAATAAATTATTGAATCTGTCCCAAAATTGGGGGATATCTCCCTATTTATAAGGTCATTGGGGAACGTGCCCTCTCTTAGGTCATTTGACCAAGATTTGGTGGGCTGCGCCGTTTTGCAGTGCCCTTGGGAATCGGGCCTTGAAGGCCGCAATTCTGGAAAGCATCTGAGGCTAACACGTGTGAGCTGGCAATTGGCTCAAATGGACCTGCCTATGCTTGACACGTGGCCCTCTCTTATTGGTCCACATGGACAGGGTATTTTTACCCAAAACATTTGCCCCTCACAGGTGGCACGTGGTTGGCCACGTGACGCCTATGACACGGGGCATTTCAAGGAATGGTGAACGGTAAAAACCATTCACCTTCTAGGGTATGACAGGGATGCCCCCGTTTTTACCCTTCTATAAATAGAAGGTTTTACCTTCTCTCTCCTCATTTCACACCAAAGCATTTGAATTTTTAGAGAGAGAAAGAGAGAACTTTTTAGAGAGAGAAGCTCTGCATCCGTCTGCTATGAATTTGCGTTTTTTCCGTCTGCGTTTTGAGGAGAACATCCGGTCACCGCGTGTAGCAATTTTCAGATTTCTAGAGAAAGTTTACAGGTAACCACCTCTACTCCCTTCAAGCTTTTTATACTTTTCCACTTGTGTAGTTAGGCTTCAAAAATAAAATGGACTCTCCATCAACCCACACGACACCGCCTAGGTCATTCAGCCAGTCTCCTGGTATGGTTGAATCTAGAATCGGGGGTGCCTGTTCTGGATATTCGGACCTGCTTTGCTCATCCCCGAACACCTCCGTCTATGTGTCTATGCAGGACACAATGCCCAGATTTAAACAGGCGACTAGGAGGCGGCGCACTAAAAGAGTGCCCACTAATGAAGTTATTCTTGATGAGGAATACGTAAGAGGAGCAAACGGGTTCTTCTCCGGATGGCACCCCTTCAATCCCTAGTGACACAATCTTGGAAGAGGTGGACGACAAGGACGATTCCTCTTCCTCAGGGTCTTATGAATATGGGTAAGGCGACGAGGGAGCCAGCGAGAGATCCGACTTAGAGGCGTCGGGATCTAGCCAAGAAAATATGGCGGCTGACTACCAGCAGCCGCCTAAAGGACCAAATTAGCACAATCCCTTTGTAATACCCTGTATTTTCATACGTATTTTCCTAATTAATTAATTAGGAATTATTTTATAAAAAGACTATTGCTCACTTCTCCAAATAATCTCTTAAACCCTAATTACCATAATTCTTCCTACATTTTCCTACCATAATTCATGCTCATACTAGCCTATAAATACCCCTTTATACCTCTCACATTCTTCACACCAATTCTCTTCTTTTTCTTCTCCTCAATTTTACACAAATCATCCTGTTCATCTTTGAAACCAATTTTCAGGCACTTCGGGTAAGTTTTTAGGGTAGTGACGTTTCATAGAAAGTTGTTCCTCTCAAAACATCCTTGAAGTTAGGCTCAAGAATCACCCAATTCGGAGCTATATCGAAGGAGTTATAGCCTCTGAAAGTTCTGCCTTTTATTTCCTACGCAAATCCAATTCTTTTCTTCTCCTTTTCTTTTATTCAATTATTATTATTATGGGAGATTAATATAAAATTATTATGAGTAGTTTTAATTATATAAAATCAGATTTTTATAATGTTCATGTTGAATTAATTTAAGAGGTTCATGTACATTTAGTAGGGAGGGTTTAATTTAATTATTTGTGATTATTTGTTAACCTTATATTGATTAAGGTTATATTTATTTGTAGAGTGTTTTTGATCAAGCTACTTGAGAGTTATTTTGAAGTGTTGTTGGCTAAGTGAAGATCAAGGTATGTTAGGTGGCTAGATACCTTGGAAGTGATCGATTTGAATGAAACATGTTTGAATGATTTATGTTGTTTGAATTAAATTGAATTGAATTATGCTTTATGAAATAAAAGTATGTTTAAAGGATTGGTTTTAATAATTAAATTGGAGTATTGATTTTTATAACATGTTTTGATTAATTAATTTTATTATTCATGTTTAAAAAGGATTGATTTTGAAAGGAAGTTGGATTTATTGAAAAGGAGTTTGGATTGTTTTTATTAAAGGTTGAATTATTGGATTTAAAAGTTTATTCCCTTGTCAACTACCCCCAGCCTGCTAGTAGCTCGGATACCAACAAGGAGCCGGTCTACACAATAGCAGGCGGGTTCTCCTGTGGTGGCCCTACCATCCGGGGCACCAAGAGCCATCTTCGAAAGATGGACAAGGATGATGATGAGCAGGCGTCTGCAAGCACCTCCTTCCCAGACGTCTTGATTACTGAGAAGGACAGGGGCAGTGTCCGCCGTCCGCATGATGACCCGGTCGTCATTGAACGTAAGGTTGCCAACCAGCTGGTTGGACGGATCCTTATCGACACCAGCAGCTCATCAGACATCATCAGCCTCCGGTGCCTGCAAAAGTTGAAATACAATGTCAGCAGCATGCATCCGGTCACCCACCCCTTGGTTGGTTTTGGGGGTGGGATGGTCTACCCAGCCGGAAAAATTGACTTGCCCATCCGGCTGGGAGAGAAAGGCCAGGGACGACATATTGTCGTCAGATTCTTGGTCGTTGAGGAGTTGACCGCCTACAATATTATCCTTGGCCGGCCAACCCTCAATGTAGCCAAGGCAATAATAATCCCGTCTCTGATGCTCATCAAATATGAGAGGGATGACGACTCTTTTGGTTCCCTGAATGGGGATCAAAAGACGGCCCGAGAGTGCTATCTCTCAACCGTCCGAGATACCGTGGCCCCAGGCGGTCAGGAACCAATTGACCTTGACAATGTCAAGGATGCCGATCCAGCACCTGCCCCACCAGCAGCCGGGAAGAAAAGAAAGGCACCTCTGCTGGTGGAGGTGAAGAAAGAGAAAAAATAGCAATCACTGACCGGTGAACGGTCAGATGAGCTCCGTCCTCAACCGGCTGGTGAAAGCATTGATCTCGTTCTGGATGACAGCCGTCCGGAACGTACTGTAAAGGTTGGGACGGTTGCTCATGCTACTTTGGGTGCAGACTTGCACCTTCTGCTGAAGGAATTCAAAGACATTTTTTCCTTTGAAGTGGAAGAGATACCAGGCGTCAGCCCGGATCTCGCTGTCCACAAGCTCGCCGTGGATCCTAAAAAGAAACCCATCCGGCAAAAGAAAAGAAACCATGGTGAGGAAAGAAGTCAGGCGGCAGCTGCCAAAGTCAAAAAGCTGCTAGACGCCAGGTTCATTCGGCCTTATAACTTCCCCGACTGGGTGGCCAATGTGGTTCTTGTTAAGAAACCGAATGGGACCTGGCGCATGTGTGTTGATTACACAGACCTCAACAAGGCGTGTCCAAAGGACAATTACCCGCTTCCAAAGATCGACAGTCTGGTCGATTCTACAGCCGGTCACGCCTTGATGAGCTTTATGGATGCCTACTCCGGCTTCCATCAGATACCCCTGTGGAAAAAGGATCAAGAGAAGACGACCTTCGTCACTGATCAGGGGTTATTCTGTTATACTGTGATGCCGTTTGGCTTGAAAAATGCGCTTCCCACTTTCCAACGGATGATTAATACGGTCTTCATTAATCAAATTGGGAGGAATGTGGAGGCGTACATTGATGACATGGTAGTCAAATCCAAGCTACAGACGGATCACCATGCTGATCTACGAGAAACATTCACCACCCTCAGGCGGCATAAGGTCATGTTAAATCCAAAGAAATGCGTCTTTGGTGTTGAGTCTGGGAAGTTTCTCGGATTCCTGATTGATCAAAGGGGGATAGAGGATAACCCTGAAAAGATACAGGCGGTGATAAACATGAAGTCACCCCGTTCTGTCAAGGAGGTGCAGAGACTCACCGGCTGTCTGGCCGCCTTGGGGAGGTTCCTCAGCCGGTCAGGCGACAAGTGCCTTTACTTCTTCCAAGCAATCAGGAAGAAGACCATATTTGAATGGGGGGATGATGCTGAGACGACATTCCAGAGGTTGAAAGAGCATTTACATTCTCTACCTAGATTGGTCAGTCCTTTACCTAGGGAGACGTTGTACATGTATTTAGCCGTCTCAGATCATGCCCTCAGTGCCGTTCTCCTTGCTGAGCGAGACGACGTGCAGCTCCCAGTTTACTTCATTAGCCATGTTCGTAAAAATGCTGAACTCTGGTACCCCATGGTTGAAAAATTTGGCCTTGCTTTGTATATGGCTTTCAAAAAACTGAAGCCTTACTTTTTGGCACATCCGGTTGTGATTTACACCGACCAGCCACTCAAGCGGCCAATGTCTACCTTGGACTCATCCGGGAGAATGTTGAAATGGGCCATTGAAATGCAAAGTCTTGAAATCACTTACGAACCAAGAAAGGCAGTGAAAGGTCAGGCGTTTGCCGACTTCATTGTTGAAATGACCTGTCCGGTGGCTCCGGATAATCTTGATCAGGTTTGGAAAGTGTATGTAGACGACAGCTCTTCAAAGAACGGCTGTGGTGCAGGCGTAATCTACGAGTCTCCTGAAGGGGACAAATTTGAGTATGCACTACGCTTCAAATTTCAAGCCTCTAACAATGAGGCGGAATACGAAGCCCTGTTAGCCGGCATTCGCATGTGTAAGGCGGCAGGGGCCATGAAAATTGACGCCTACTCTGATTCTCAATTGGTTGTTAGCCAGTATGAGGGAATCTACTAGGCTACTCATCCTGCTATGATCAAATATCTTCAGGCAGTCAAAGAAGAGTCCAAGGCACTTGAGGAATTCCGGCTGAGTCAAGTGCCTAGGTCGGAAAACAATCAGGCGGATGCATTGTCAAAACTGGCGTCTTCCGCCTGCCATGATACGCCTCGGTCAGTCTTTTGGGAAGTTCTTGAAATAAGAAGCATCTATGAGGATCCCATTGGAAATCTGGACCGAAGCTCTACCTGGATGGATGGAATCCGGGCCTATCTCTCAGACGGTACACTTCTTAATTCGCCACAGGAAGAAACCGTCCTGAAAAAGCGAGCTGCAAGCTTCGAGTTGAAAAATTGGAGAACTCTTCAAGGCGGGGTTTCTGAAGCCTTTGTTGAAGTGCGTCACCCCAGAAAAGGGGAAGGAAGTTCTTGAAGACTTGCACTCGGGATTCTACACCTCCCATATAGGCGGCAGGTCCCTAGCCGTCAGAGCCAGACGACATTTTTTTGGCCCACTCTTGAGGCAGACGCCAAGGAGTTGGTAAAGAAATGTGACAAGTGCCAAAAATTTGGCAAACTCATTCACCGTCCGGCTACTGACCTGACGGCCATCCACAGCCCAATCCCGTTTGCAAAATGGGGCATGGACATTCTAGGTCCTTACACGCCTGCTCCAGGCGGAAAGAGCTACATCTTGGTGGCCGTGGATTATTTCACCAAGTGGGTAGAAGCTGAGACGGTTAAAAACATCGAAACCTCAGACGTGATTTCTTTCATCTGGAAAAACATTATCACCCGGTATGGGGTACCTATGTCTATGGTTTTTGATAATGGTCCTCAGTTTGAGATGCCTCAGCTAAAAACTTGGTTGGGAGATCAAGGTATCTCAAGCTATTTTGCATCTGTTGGCCGGCTCCAAGAAAATGGCCAAGTTGAAGCCTTCAATAAACTCATCTCAGACGGCATTAAGAAGAAAATAGAAAGAGCCGGTGGATTATGGGCAGAAGAGTTAATCCGTGTCCTATGGGCCATCCGGACAACAGCAAAGGGGGCATTCGGTGAAACCCCATTTCTCAGGGTTTACGGTGCTGAAGCCGTCTTGCCCATTGAACATTACGAGCCGACTCTCAGAGTCATGCTATATGATGAAGAGGCAAACTGGGAAGCAATGCGCCTGGCATTGGACTCACTCCTGGAGCGCAGGGGCAATGCCGCCTTGCGTCATGTAAATTTTTTGTAAACAATGAGTCAGTTAATGAAGATTTAGACTTTGTTTGCAAAATTGATGTGTTGCTTTTTGATTATCCATCCGGGTAATACCGAGACGGATTCTTCATTTACCTAACTAAGTTCGATACTTAGTAAAGGTTACATTTGTTTGACCGCCTGGGTAATACTCGGATCCCTTGTTTATTTAAGTTTGATACTTTGTTTATTTAACTAGGTTTGATTATCCGCCTCGGTAATACTTAGACGGATTTTTTCATTCACCTAACTAAGTTTGATACTTGGTATGATTCAATAATTACCTGTCCGTCTTGGTAATACCCTTCGACACTTGGTGTGAATCGGCCAATGCTTCGATTAAAAACTAAGCACTAAAACGCTTAGTGGCTATACAACCGGTCCTAAACAAGACCAGAGGCTGAAATGGCCGGATGGTTGCTCATTTTATAAAATCGCCTGTCCTAGCATGGACAAAGGCGTCCGGCGACACCCCTCCGGGTGCAATCGTCGCAGAGAACATACTATTTGTCGGTTCTACGTATTTATGCAGACGACAAAAATTGAATGACCGAATCGGTCAACTCATAGCCGTCTGACCAGAATGATCTTTGATGAACAATCAAGTTACCAAATACCGGATGCCCTGAGGCATCAATCGGTTTCCGGCTGAAGTTTTCACAGGTTATTTATTCCAAAATTGCACTCTCTATCCCAATCAGGGCAAAAGAGTTGTTCAATGGCTATGAAATCCCTACTAGGACGGACAAAACGCCGCCTGGGTAGTACCTGGAACGCCTGTTGGTGAACAGCTGTGCACTTGGTTTGGGGCAATCACTATTGTGATTGATTGACTTACAAAACATATCATGGTCTTTGCAGCATCAGACGTTTCCAAGTCAATCAACCAACTCCACTTGAAACCAATCACACAGTCGTCCAGGGGCAAGGACATCCAGACTATTTATTAGTTAGGCAAAATATCGCCGCATGCTTTTGATAAGTTAGGCAAAAATGAAAAATTAAAACTCGCAAAAATTGAAATTCAAACGCAAACGCAAAATGATAAAAACCGACTTAGTCGGTGCATTCATTAAAGTCCACCCAACCAAACGGTTGTAGTGGATTAAATGTTAACCAGACCCCGTCCGGGAGAAAGAGAAATTGTTAATTAACCCGGCTCCTTAGCCGGTAAATACAAATATAATCGGCACACAGGCCGGAAAAAACAAGTTTTGGCATACTGCCGCTGAACAAAAGAAAAGATAAAAAACAGAGATTGGCATACTGCCGCTGAAAGGTCACTTCTTGCCTGCAGACGGTGCCTCCTGGTCCTCCTCCTCATCATCTGAGGGTATCTCCTGTGCTTCACCCGGACCAGTGCCAGCGGGGGGCTCATTGTTGGCATTAACCCAAGCGTCGAAGGACTCAGGCTCTGGATCACCCTTCTCTCTCAGGTACACCACGTCCTCGGCATACGTGTGAGCCAGTGCCCAGATGCTGTAATCCGCGTCTGGGTACAAGGCATCCCTGGCGATCTTCATTCTGGCATCATTGTTAGCGTCACTTTCAGCAACTAGACAGTTTTGCTCCGCCTCCAGGGTTGCTGCAAAGTTCTTCTGAGCCTGAGCAGCCTCCTTCTCTAGCCTCTCAACCTTGGTCTTCTGTTTGGTGTTCTCTTCAGAAACACCCTGAAGTTGGCCAAGGTCCGTCTGGGCCTTCTTGAGCGCCTCATTAGCCTTTTTGGCGCTCTCATCCGCCTTCTTCCAGCCCTCGTCTGCCTTCTTCTGGGCCCTCTCAGCATCACCCGCCCGCTGTTTGGCCGTCTCCAGATTCGCCTCCAGCTGCTGGATTCTAGACGCATGTGTCATAATGATTGCTTTAGTTTCAAGTTCATTTACAATAGTCGAGTGTAAAGCAATATTGTCAGCCTCTAAGGCGGACTTCTTGGCCCTTTTTACCTCTTCCCGTTTGCGGGAATAAGGACGTTTGAGCCCGTCCACCCGCAGCATGGCCTGCAAAAAAGCAGGCGGTATCAGTATTGCAGGCGGGATAAAACACTTGGAAAAAATAAATTTTCAAGTTTCTTACCTCAGCCAGAAGGGATAGGATGCGTTCCAAATTGAACGTCTCTATCCCAGGGATGTTGTCTTTATCCTCTTCCGGACGGCGTCAAGCATGGCCTTGGCATGCTTCTAGACGTCTGGCCAGCGGGGAGATTGATCTGCACCACAATCAATACGTGATGAGTACGAAACTAAGGCAGCACCTATTTGTTTCCGACCGTCATAAGATGACGTCTTTTGAGGGTGGGATTTCACCCGCAAAGGCCACCCCAGCTCAAGCGGGGATTCAAAAGGGTTCTTACCTTCGGAGTCGGCCAAGCGGGAACCGCTTGCAGGCATGGTGAACCCCGCGGCTGCTGATAAGGGATTATCGAGATCAAGGCACAGGCTGCCGCCTATCTTCTCGTTTTGCCCCGCTATCCGCATCTGCTGATGCCCGGCTGAGGCGCCAAAAGTTGACGCGGAGGTGGATTTTTTAATTTTGTTGAGAACAGGGGGATCTCTTCCCTAGCCCGTTTTAGTTGTTTCTCAAACGTCATTCCAACCTCTCCCTGCAAAAATAACAAAGTTAAAGTTAGCATCCGGGAAAAATAATTGTTAAGATCAATTTACGAAAGGGTCAGACATTTATTACCTTGGCCTTAACCTCAGCCGCAGCTTTTTCCGCAAGTTGCTTGCGGATGAGTGCAGAGGACCGCTTGGGAGTCTTCTCCGTCTGCAACATATTTAATGCTTCTTCTGCAAAAAGAGAAATTGATCAATATCATAAATCAATTCTGATAGAAAGATACTACAGAAAAATATAAATTCAGGCGCATACGTTTGGTGAACATGTGCCCTAGCCCGCAGGCGTCTAGGAAGCACTCGTCCCTGAACCAGGCGCTCTTGGGGATCCAGTTCTTGGGGACTTTTATTGTTTCCCCGGTTGACAAGGTCGCGTCTGTGAGGCCGAAAAAGTCTGCCTCAATAATTTTGTCAAAATCTTCCTCTGGGATCTGGGGAAGAGCGCACTTCCGGCCCATCAAGTCGGGCTTCTTATTGTACAGACGGAACTCATAATTCTCCCGTCTAGTTGGAGCTGACATCAGGTAGAACCTGTGTTTCCAGCCGTCGAATTTTGAGACCTTGTCCAAGGTCATCATGTATTGGGGATGCGTGGTTAAAGTATACCACGCCCTCCAGCCGCCTGGGATTATGCTAAGATAATGCATACTAGAAAAAGCCTCCCAGCCGGGGTTAAGCCCCTGAAACTCGCTGGCGGCAACATGCCCCAGAATGTTTGTCCAAGAGTTGGGGGTAAGTTTCCAGACTTCGAGGCCGTAGCCTCTCAAAATTGCCTTCACTGCCTGGTGAAGGGGGAAGCGAAGACCATCCTTGAACGCCGCCTCATAACAGTCGAAATAGCTGTTGGCGTTCTCTTGATCGTCCTCCCAGGCGACGGTGCCATTCTCAGGCGGCACCTGGATCCTATACCCGTCTCCTAGCGGGTGCATTTGAGTAAAATTCTTTAAGTTTTCCTCCATTTGGATCCGATCCTTAGAGGAGACGTGGATGTTGAAGGGATCGTCCTTCTCATTCCATTTTTTCCTTTCTTCCTCCTCACTATCCTTATGCGGGGGTAAATCCTCACTGCTCTTAGAGGTAGAGGAGGAGCTGGCTCTCTCCGTCTCTTCCTCATCTTGGGTTAAGGGGGCAGAGACGGCCTCGTCGCCGCCTTGGTCACACTCTTCCAAAAAAGAGTCTGCGGGGGTTGAAGGGGCGCGCGGAGGGGATCACTCCAGAGACGTCTGGTCTCCCTGACCAGACGTTCCTCCCTCAGGCGTTTGGCCGCCTGAGCCTTCGCTCTTGTAATTTGGATCAGTCGCCGTCTGCATTATCCGAGCCATTGTGTCCTGCACAGACACGTAACTGGTCGGAATCCAAGGCAAAGGGTGGTCCCAACACCCCGAGACGACACTCCCAGTCCTAGACTCAGCCGTCCCTGGTGATCGGCTGGACTCTAACCTAGGTTGTGCCGTGTGTGTTGGTGATACATCCATTTATTGCAAGAAATATGTGCAAACGGTAAAAAAAAGAAAAAGAGCTGAGAGAGGCATAGACGGTACCTTTTGATGTAATATCTGGAACTAAGCGGGTCCGGCTAGGTCGATGGAAAACGAGCTTTCTTGCTTGCGCCTGACTCAAACGGATGAATTCTGCTCTCTCAAAGTTCTCTCTAGAATTATTTTTGTAAACGTACAAGAATATGAGGGTAAAACGGCTATATATAGAGGGTAAATACTGGGGCATTTCCGTAATTTACTCGGAAGGTGAGCGGTTACTCTTTAATGGTAAAATTACCGCCAATCGGAGCGTGACACATGTCAAAGATGCCATGTGGCGTGCCACGTCATATCTGTGAGGGGAAAATGTTTAGGGTAATTTTACCCCACCACGTGGTCCAATCAGAGGATGAAACGTGTCAGCCTCAGGATGACCCAAAGTGGACCAATCCCTGCTTGACACGTGTCACTCCAGAAATTAAGGGAAAAAGGCGGCCTTCAGGCCCAAATCCCGAGAAAGCCGCAAAGCGGCGTAGCCCACCAATGATTAGGGTTCAGTGACCTAATCAGGGGCACAAATCCCAAAGACCCTATAAATAGGGAGATGTCCCTCTTTTTGAGGGCACATTTTTACCATTTATTACACATTTTACTCTTTGATAGAGACATCCTGAGCTTGGAATCCGAGCAGAACCCCACCTAAATTTCCGCACCTCTTTCTCCCTTCAAGTTTCTAACTTGTGTGCGTCGGAGGTGGAGCACCACCTAACCGGTGTCTCCGTTTGTTTTGCAGGTACAACGCATTCCGGATCAGTATTCGTGTTGTAACTCTCCCGAGGGACAAAAACACCCAAAACAGTTACAGCTCAAGACTAGATTTCGCAAGGTCGCATGTACCCGCAAAGCAAACGGAACACTGAATGGTTGGTGGTCCGCCTCCGAAGATTAAGTTAGTACGGTATTCGGAATAAAACGTGCGGAAATAAAGTTATCAGCTTGAATTCCAAGCTCAGGTGCTGTCTGTTTCTTGAGAACAACAACTCTTTAATTAATGTTGATGTGACATCCCGTCATAAATGAGGGAAATGTCCCTATTTATAGGGTCTTTTGGGGAACTGTGCCCTCCCTAGGGTTTGATGACCTAGGGATTAGGGCACACCGTTTTGTGGCGCCTCAAAGTTTGGGCCTTTGAAGGCCACCATTTTAGAAATGATATCTGAGTGACATGTGTCGCACATCCTGAGAGGCCATTTTGGCATCTCGCAGGGCGACACGTGTCGCTCTCTCATTGGTCCACTTTGGATCATTAAATACCCCAAATCAGGGGTTGTATCTACCTGACACGTGTCACCATCTAGAAGGTTCAACCTGGCGCCCCTTCCAGTGACACATGTCAGACTGTAGTTGGGCCACTTGGCCGGGTATAAAATACCCAAAACATTTTCCTCTTATAGGGGTCACGTGCTTGGCACATGACGCCTAAGACAGGTGTCAAGCTATGAATGGTTGATTTTTAAACAATTTACCATGGGTGAATTTAAGGATTATACCCTAGATTCGTTTGCCCTTTCTATAAATAGGGGTTGACCACCCTTCAGTATTTCGCACTTTGTGAATCTTTGAGGGAATCCAGAGCTTTTGACTTCTAAACTTATGACTTGTTCCTTTCAAGCATCCGACAGCCGTCCGCTAGTCTGTCTGTAAACAGACGTCCAAGCTTCTTCAACCGCCTCCCATTACTTTCTAAAGGTAACCGCTTGTTTCCTTCTCTCTTTTTTATTTTCTTTTTTGTTTTTCGAAAATGGTTTCCCAAATGCACATGACACGACATAGGATAGTGACCATCCGGTCACCGAGAACGGTTGAGTCTAGAACAAGCAGTGCCGCATGCTTGCTCGTGGACCCTTCTTTATGAACTTCCCCGAATCTGACCGTTTCTGTGTCTGTGCACGACACCATGGCCAAAACCAAAAGAACGGCCAGATAGTATAACTCGGATGGTTCTTCTACCATTCGGACGGGTCCACAGTATATTCAGACGGCTCCATTAGGGCGCCTGCCAGTCAGCTTCGAAATCATCCTCCAAGCCCTTCTTCTGACCCCCCTCAAACTCCTACCTATTACCACTCCCAAACCTCAAGTGGTACCACTAGCGATTCTATTTTATGGGCGGCTGAAAATCAGTCGGCACTCGGGCTTTTTGGACAGGCGCCGGAGGAGGGGCTGAGGGAGGACCCTGCTGGCACCAGCCGGCAGTCCCTCAGCTCTTGTGAGATCTCTGATGACGACTCGACCTCGTCATCTTCTTTTAGTGCCTCCGATAACTCGGAGGAGGCACGAGTTAAAATAAGCACGGCAAGGGAGTCCTTGTCCGTGGAAAGGGGTGAGGGCTGGGCCGAGCCGCATGCTACTCACTGCCGAGAGCGTGCTCCATTATCATCACATTTCCGAGGGAAGGCGGGACACAATGAAAACTGAATTGCCCAAGTTCAGACTTAAGCATGTCATGGGGCATGTCTTTCTTCTCTTTGTGCCGGATGCCGTAGATACGGTCACCTGGCCAAAACTAGTCAGTTACCATGATGAATGCTTTGGTTGCTATAAGGAAACCATTTAGGCGGGTCTACGCTTCCTTTACCTTCCGGCAGTGGAGAGAATTCTTGATGGATACCAACTAGGTATCTGGCAACTGGTCCCAAACTCCTGGATTAACATAATCGGGTATGTTGCTGCATGTGAAATGCTGGAGGTGGATCCCAGCTTTGAGGCGTTCGCCCACATGCACTACTTAAGCTTAGCGCCGAAAGCAGGTGGCGAAGGTTGGTACACCTTGACCACCTGCAAGGGGTACATGATGGAAATCGGGAAGGAGTCCAAGTGGAAGGACTGGAGGACTAATTTTTACATTGTCCACTCCCCCGACCGCCGCCTGAACGATAAATATAATAGGTGGAATAAGGATCCGCCCCTCTTGGCTGGAAAGAAAGCCCTGCCGCCTCTCCCTAGGCGAGCTTAGGAGGAGATCTTTGACAAAGGTCTGTTCCAGTTGTCCGTCTAGACAAACGAACAGACGGGGGAGAATATGTTACCCCCCAAAGTTACATTCCCTGTTATGAATGGCTTTCGGATGGGGTGTACTTGGTCGCCTACGGGCTGAGTACAGAGATGTCGAGAGGTAGTCGGCCGTTTGAAATTTTGTAATGCCTTAACTATTTTCAAAGTTTGCTTGCAGATTTCTAACTCATGTTTCTTTGTGCAGATAAAGCTATGGAGAAGTTCTCGGCCTTTAAGAAGCCAACTGCAGCCTCTACAACAGTGTACTGTTCGAACGCTTTTAAACGGACGAATGAAGAACAAAAAGCAGGCGGAACTCCCAAGGTAAAAGTCCATCTTACTTGACTTGGGCAATATTTCGTATTAGTCCGCATGGTTTATGACTATTCTTTATTGATGTAGGGTGGTTCCACCAAGCCTTCTCCCTCCGAACCATCCGACCCTAAGGTGTAGAAACTTGGGGTTGGAGACGTGGGCGCCTCTGGCAAGACGAGGAAACGTATCGCCCATAAGCCAAAGAATGGAGCTGACGACTCCCGTCTCAAAGCTGATAGGGGGATCAGCAAGCCGGATGCCCAATGGGTATCGAAGAGTGGCAAGCCACTCAACTCTGTTGTCGATTCAGCAGGAGACGGGAAGAAGCCCGTCACGGAGGATGAGGAGCAGCCGGATGGTGAGGCTACTTCCCCTTGATATTTTTGCGAAGATGTAGACCATTCGGCCTATTATTAACTTGTATTTTTTAGCTCTACAACTCCTGCCCAGAGGCCGACTATCGTTCAGATGGCCAAGGATATGCTACGGGCACTCAACCCATAAGATAAGGCGTATGTCCAAGGAGTCGGCACCCTAAACTTGGATGACATCTTGGGGATCCTCTACACGGTAATGACTTGGTAAATTTTTTTTACAAGTAACAGTTGTATCCGCCTGATGCTAACCATTTGCCCCTTTAATAGGATGCAGGCTATGCTGTGCGTTTGAGGGCTTAAGAAGCCGATCCTGGAGAAGTCCAAAGAGGTAACGGTTGCTAATGCCTGGGCTGCCTCTGCTTTAGAAAGAGCTCAATTTGAAATTGCTCAAAATTAGTTATTGACACTTGATATGATGTATTCCCAGGCGGATGCAATCCTACAGGTGAAACGAAACTTGGAGGCGGCTCGGACGAGGATCAACGAGCTAAGGCCGAAATCAATGGCCTTAAGGAAAAATTTGAGCCCTTGGACAAGGCCAAGAGGGCTAGGCAGAGGGTGGGCCACCTGAAGCAGCGTCTGGCCAACCAGGAGAAGCAGCTCCGTGCCAAGTACAAGGCTCGGAACGAGGAGGAGAAGGAGGCCCTTGTCAAGCAGATGATGGATGACAACGAGGCCATCATGCGAATGGCATGGCAAGCGGCTCAGCCGGGTGCTGACTATGATACTTGGAAATCCAAGTTTGATCAAGCTAGCACTGATTTCAACGCCCAGCTCCTTCGGCAGGCGGATGAAGAGGCAGCCAAGGCCGCTACTAAGGCATCCGGCTCCTCCAGAGAGTCCTCTAGGGATGAGCAGGAGGATGAGGAGTATAAAGAAAACGATGAGCAGCCGACTGGTCGAAACAAAGAGGCGGCTGCCAACAATGAGAACCTCTCCCCTTCTACTTAAGCTTTTATATTTCTTTTCTGGCCTGCGTGCCGAGTAATCTTGTGTTTTTACCGACCAAGGGGTCGGGTAATTTATCAAATTTTGGCTTTTGCCAGCTGACAATCACAGTTGTCTATTTTGAAGGCTGTTTTATTTAATTAAGCAACATCCGGTCGTTTGACCGGTTTTATTCATGTTGGTGTTTGTGCTGTAAAAATCTTCAAAGCTTTCAGTTTTTATGCATAGAATTTTTGGCTAAGTATTTTAACCTGTATAGTATGCGAATGTTCTAGCCCCTGGTCGGATGTCGTTTGGTTTCAGTTGCATGGATTGATTGACTTAGAAATATTTATACTTTAAAGAGTATGAATGGTTTCTTAGTCAATAAATCACTATGGTTATTGTCCCAAACCAAGCGACAGACGGCCATATAGAGCAGATAGTTTTTTAAGTGCATCCGGCCAAAGGCCTCGAGTAGTATAGAAAAATTGCCAAGTTTTTTAACTTAACATTTTTATTATAAACGAATTGGTCCGCTTGCCTTGCCCCATAACAAGGACAAGCGATAAGGTAGCCTCTGATCCTGAAATAGTATCCGTCATCCGTCTGTCCTAGAACAGCCGGAAAACTCGGTGCGTTTTAGATTTCAAGTTAGATTAAATCAAACGACTGCGAGCGCTGCCTTAGCGCATTCGGTAGGGCCGCTTGTTGTATTTGTAGAGAAATGTGCCACCCAAATGGGAGATGCTTATCCTCGACGAATTCGCCCAAATGGACGTCGCCGGTTGTCTGACTCATGTTGGAGCAGACAGTCGTACTCCTGTTGGAGCAGACGGTATTTTAAATAATGTTCATCCGGCCATTGGCCTCGTTTAAAGAATTAAATAGCCACTAAGTCATTGACTTAGCTGTAAATAAAGAATAATTAGCTGCTAAGTTATTAACTTGATATAAAGATAGGTTTTAGGACGACTGTTTTGGTGAAGTCGGGTCCTTTCTTGGGCGTCTGGTTTTGGAGCAGACGGTCCCTAAATTATATTAGGTTTAAGAGTTTGCTTAGCCGTTTGCATATTGTGCAGATGGTAGCTTGTAGAATCTCGACGTTGGCCGTCTGCACATTGTGCAGGCGATACTCCAACGTCGTCATTAGTAAAAATTTATTCCGCCTGCATGTTGTACAGGCGGTACCATAGTGGGTAAGTAGGATCCGCCAACACATAGTGCAAGTGGAATCCTTCATTGCTAAGAGTCTAGTCCTTCTGCACTTTGTGCAGTCAGTGCTCAAAATAAAGAAAATAGAGACAAGTATGAAATGAAGGCAAAATTTCTTCAACAAGTCAAAAAAACTTTACAAAATTTCAGAAGTAATACTTCTTCAGGTTATCTACATTCCAAGTTCTGGGTAGCCTCCTGCCGTTTGGTGTTTCTAGGCGGTAGGTGTTGCCTCTTACTTCTTCATAGATTCGGTAGGGGCCTTCCCAATTTAGGGTTAACTTCCCTTGTTCATTCGCCCTACCGACTGCCTCCATTTTCCGTAACACAAAGTCCCCAACTTTTAAAGGGCGCTTGTGTACTCTTTTGTTGTAAGATCGAGTCATTCTAAGACGGTAGATCTCATGGTGCAAGGCAACATTGCCCCTGCGCTCTCGGAGTGAGTCCAATGCCAGGCGCATGGCCTCCCATTTTGCCTCTTCATCATATAGCATAATCCGAAGAGTCGGCTCATAGTGTTCAATAGGCAAGACAGCTTCTGCCCCATACACCATTGGAACGGGGTTTCTCCAGTCGCCCCTTTTGCTGTTGTTTTGATGGCCCATAGGACGTGTGGTAATTCATCCGCCCATAAGCCGTCAGCTCTCTCAATTTTATTTTTTATGCCCTCTGAGATTAACTTGTTGAAGGCTTCAACTTGGCCATTTGCTTGGGGTTGGCCGAATGATGCATAATAATTGGAGATCCCTTGATCTCCCAACCAAGTCTTCAAGTGAGGGGGCTCAAACTGAGGACCATAGTAAAAAACCATAGACATAGGCACCCCGAAACGGGTGATGATATTCTTCAAGATGAAGGAAATGACGTCCTTTGTCTTGATGTTTTTGACCGCCTTTGCTTCTACCCATTTGGTAAAGTAATCCACAGCCACTAAGATTTAACGCTTGTCGCTTAGAGCAATCGTATATGGGCCCAAAATGTCCATGCCCCATTTAGCAAACTTCAGTGGCCGGACGATGGATTAGCTTGCCAAATTTTTGACACTTGTCAAATTTATTAACCATCTCCATAGCATCCGAATCCAGGGTAGGCTAAAAGTAATGCCGCCTAGCCTGACAACTAAGGATGTGCCGCCTACATGAGAGGCATAGTATCCGGCATGCAATTCTTCAAGGATTTCTTGCACCTTTTCTGGGATCACACACTTCAAAAGAGGCTTCATGAAACCTGCTTTGAAGAGCTCTCCTTGCCTTATCTCAAATCTTGCAGCCCGTTTCTTTAGCACGGCCGCCTCCCGAGGTGAATCTGGGAGGGTGCCGTCTGTTAGGTATGCCCAGATTCCATACATCTAGGTGGAGCTTTGATCAAGTACTCCAATGGAGTCTTCATCAGATATACTTCTTTTTTCCATGACTTCCCAGAAGACTGACCGAGGTGTTTCACAAGAGGCAGATGAGGCCAGTTTGGACAAAGCATCCGCCTGATTGTTTTTTGATCAGGGCACTTGGCTTAAATTAAAATCTTCAAGTATCCCAGCTTCATAGACACCATTGTACTGGCCTACGACCAATTATGAGTCAAAGCAGACGTCAATTCTCGTTGCCCCTGCCGCCTTGCACATCCGGATGCCGGCTAGCAGGGCTTCATACTCGGCCTCATTGTTTGAGGCCAGTAACTTGAACCGTAGTGCATATTCATATTTGACCCCCTAAGGAGACTGACAAATTACGCCTGCACCACAGCCTTTCATCGTGGATCTTCCGTCCACATACACTTTCCAAACCTGATTGATATAGTCCGGCTCAGTCGGCCTTGTCATTTCAACAATAAAGTCGGCATATGCTTGCCCCTTTATTGCCTTCCTTGGTTCGAAAGTGATTTCCAGTCCCTGCAACTCAATATCCTTAGTTGAAAGCCATGTAAAGAGTGAGACCAAATTTTTCAACCATGGGGTACCGAAGCTTTGCGTTTCTAGAACGTGGCTAATAAAGTAGACCGGGAGCTAGATGTCGTCTCTTTCAGCTAAGAAGACAACATTGAGGGCATGATCTGAAACGACATGATACATATAAAGCCCCTCTTTGGGCAAGGGACTGACCAACCTTGGAAAAGAGTGCAGTTGTGTTTCCAGCCTTTGGAAGGTGGCCTCAGCATCATCCCCCAATTCAAATCTAGTCTTCTTCCGAATCGCCTGGAAGAAGTAGTGGCACTTGTTTCTTGACCGATTGAAAAATCTTCCTAGAGCTGCCAGACAACCGGTTAATTTTTGGACTCCCTTCACTGTACAGGGCGACTACATGTCGATTACCGCCTGTATTTTTTCAGGCTTGGCCTATATCCCCCTTTGGATAATCAAGAATCCAAGAAAATTCCTAGACTCAACACCAAAGATAAACTTTTTTGGATTAAGCATGACCTTGTGCCGCCTGTGTGTGGCGAATGTTTCTCAGAGGTCAGACAGGTGATCCGCCTGCTGTTTGGATTTGACTATCATATCGTCAATGTACGCCTCTACATTCCTCCCAATTTGATTAATGAAGACTGTATTAATCATGCGTTGGAAAGTAGCAGGCACATTATTGAAACCAAATGACATCACATTATAACATAATAAACCCTGATCAGTGATGAATGCCGTCTTTTCATGATTTTTTTCCACAGGGGAATCTAATGAAAGCCTATATAGGCGTCTATAAAGCTCATCAGGCCATGTCCGGCTGTAGAGTCGACCAGACTGTCGATCTTTAGATGTGGATAACTATCCTTCGGACATGCTCTGTTTAAGTTACCAGGTACTATTCGGCTTCTTTACAAGCACAACATTTGCAACCCATTCAGGGAAGTTACATGGCCGAATGATCCCGTTGTCTATCAAATTTGTTACTTCGGCAGTTGCCGCCTAACTTCTTTCCTCGCCATGGTTTATTTTCTTTTTCCGAATGGGATTCTTTTTAGGATCCACAGCGAGTTTTTGGACAATAAGATTCGGGTTGATGCCTGACATCTCTTCCGCTTCAAAGGAAAAAATGTCTTTGAATTATTTCAGTAGTTGGTGAAAGCTTGCGCCCAACTTAGCAAAAGTAGCCGTCCCCACCTTAACAGTTCGCTCTGGGCGACTGTCGCCCAGAGGAATATCAATGTGCTCACCAGCCAGCTAGTGGCAGAGGTCGTCTGACCGCTCCCCGATCAGTGATTGCTATTGCTTTTCTTTTTTGACCACCACCAGCGGATTAAGCTTTCGTTTTTTAACGGCTGGTGGGCAGGATGGTCATCCTTGATTTCATCAAGGTCTATTGGCTCTTTTCCCTGACCGGCTGCAGCAGCCGCAGGCTTGACGTCCGAGAGATAGCATTCTCGAGTCGTCTTCTTATCCCCGTTCAGGGAGCCAACAGTCCCATCATCCCTCTCATACTTGACAAGCATGAGAGCAGGAATGATGAATACCTTGCACTCGTTAAGAGTGGGTCGTCCAAGGATGAGATTGTAGGCGGTCAGCTCCTCAACCACCAGGAACCAAATGGTCATGTGCCGACCACTACCTTTTTCCCCTAGTCGGATGGGAAAATCAATGCGTCCGACTTTATGCACAACTCCTCCCCCAAAACCACAAGGGGGTGGGAGACATCCATCGGCCTGTATTTTAGGTTGGATAGAAATTTGTAGCTAACGATGTCGGAGAAGCTTCCCGTGTCATTTAAGATGCGACCAACCAATTGGTTGGCCACTTTGCATTCTATGACCACAGGGTCATCGTGCGGCCGACGGACTTTGCCTCTGTCCTTTTCAGTGATGATGACTTTAGGGATGGCAGATATGCTGGTCGCCTGTCCTTCATCAATAGAATGGACCATCTTTCTCAGATGATCCTTGTTGCCTCAGATGGTTAGACCACCACCGGCAAATCCGCCTGCTATCGTATAAACCAGTTCCTCTTCCGTTTCAGAGCTTATAGCAGGCTGGGGAGTCTTTTTGCTTGACTTCCCAAGATTCGATTTTGAAGCTACTTTGGACTTCACATAGGATTTCAGCGCTCCTTTGTCGGCCATACAGTCAAGCGCCCGCTTGAGGCTGAAGCAGTCATTTGTGTCATGGACGACATCCTCATGGTAGTGAAAGTGCTTATTTTTTTTCCGATTTTTAGCGGAACCCTTCATAGGAGTCGGCTTCTCAAGAGTTAGCCGATCCTTAATCTCCATGAGGATGGAGTAGCTGTCCTTGTGGAACTCGTACCTTGGAATGTACGGCTTCCACTCTTTCTTTTTCTTCTAGGTCGGCTGATCGGAGTTATCAACCGCCCATATCCGTTTTTTCTTTTTACTCTCTTCAAGTTTAAGAGACGACTTAGTTGGCCGACTCTCTTTCTGTCGGTCAGACTTCTTAGAGTCCGACTGCTTATTAGAGGAGCAGAGCTCGGTCGCCTGTATATAAGCGTCCGCCTCCATCAGGGCTCCTTGGAGGGTAAAGATTTTCTTGCGGACGATTTTGAACTTGAAAATTGACCCGTCCTTCATACCTTTGAAAAAGTCTGTAAAAGCAACTTCGTCAGACAGTCCTTGGATCTGGATTCTTACCAGTTTGAACCGCCTGACATATGATCGCAACCTTCTCTATCTCCCTACTGCACATGGTAAGATCAAGGCTCGTTTTCTTTGCAGGGATGTTCATAGAGAAGATAGAAGCAAACAAGAACGCAAGCGTCTTGAAGGTTTTATGCAACTAGTCGGCAGATTGCCAAACCTTTGTTGGGCTATGCCCTTCAGGGTGGCTGGGAAGCATCGACACCAAGCGGCATCATCCAACCCCTGTAAGTACACGAGGTGGGTGTATGCCAAGAGGTGGTCTTCAGGGTTGGAGGTACCATCATAGGTTCCAACCATGACATTTTTAACCTTGGTCGGATGTTCGGCCTCGGCTATTTCCCTGAAGATCACAGATGGCTGCTCCCCGAGGTTTTGTAGCCGAAGCTGCCAGTCTAAAGGCTGATAGTTATATGCCGCCTTACCTCCGAAGAAGGCAGGATGGATGTAAGGAAAAACAGGCGGTCTGCATGGTGGCTGTGCCACATATTGCACCGAATTGATTAGGTGAGGCCCCGAATGTATGAGGGGGCCGCTTGAGGGAGTCCCCAGTACTGAAGGGGAATTCCTCACCGAGGTGTTTTGAAAACTGTCGTGATAAGTCGACGTTGAAGCCGACTCTGACAGTTGCTGATTCTATAGCTGGTCGATGTACAGACGAGCATCAGGAAATGTTTATTTGCTACCATCCGGCTGCACATGCCAACTGACTTTTCTTGTCACCGTTTTAGGGAAAACGGAGTCTCGACAAATCAAACTTCCGCTGAGCCTTCTCCTTTGGAGTAGGGAGAGGAGTCGGCTGTCGGTCCCGGACCAACTTCCGCTGTCCAGGTTTGGCTGGCCTTGTGGTAGACTGCTCCTTTCTAAGGGCAGTCGTTCGCTTGTTGATTAGTCCTTTAATTTCACCCTTGAGGCTACTCATGAACTTCATGAGCTCGTCACGGGTGACTGGGGCTGATTCTTCCGCCTAGGAGGTATCACTCGGCTGCCCTGTGGGCTTACTTGAGGGTCTAGGGGGCCTACTAGTACCCGCCTGGTTAGCGTTGCGCTCCCACCTGTCTTTCTGACGGAGGTGCTTAGAGATGAGTGACCCGTTTGGGGCCACATAGATTTTGACATTTGTGTCGTCACCTGAGTCTTGGTCCGTGTGGACCTGTATTTTTTCCAGAGGCCGATTGGTCTCTGGAGGCAGCGCATGATTTTATTGGGAAGCCATCTTAGAGGTACTCTTTCCATAGACGGCGCCAAATGTTTCGGGGTTTTTTGTGTCCCTCGGGAGAGTTACAGCTCAAGACTAGATTCCGCAAGGTCGCCTGTACCTGCAAAGAAAACGGAACACCGAATGGTCAGTGGTCCGCCTCCAAAGATTAAGTTACTACGGTATTTGGAGTAAAACGTGCGGAAAGAAAGTTATCTGCTTGGATTCCAAGCTAAGGTGTTGTTTGTTTTTTCAGAACGACAACTCTATAACTAATGTCGATGTGACGTCCCGTCATAAATGAGGGAAATGTCCCTATTTATAGGGTCTTTTGGGGAAGTGTGCCCTCCCTAGGGTGTCACTGGAAGGGGCGCCAGCTTGGACCTTCCAGATGGTAACACGTGTCAGGTAGATGGACCATGTTTCAAGGTGTTTTGTGTCTCTCGGGAGAACGTGTCGCCGCACTTTGCTTTTATGTCCAGGTGACAGATGTTGTCGCCAGGCGATAGCCTTGTTATCTGGCACTGGAGTTGGGTCTTCCTTATTTTGCTCTTGCTACTGCTTGGTTTCCTTTCAACCAAACCCGCTAAAATTAAAGCTTTTCATCTCTAATTTTCAAGTTTTGCTTAACCTCCTCTCATCCCTAGATGAATCTCATGCATCTATATTCGCGGTTTTTACAAAAAAAATCCGGGAATGTTCTTGCTTGCTGGGATGCACCTGCATTTATATTTTTTTACTATAGGACTTTGCTCATCTCTTTAATTATCTTAGGGTTGACCTAAGGCTTAGTGTTGCTTGACTCATTGACTTGACATGACTCAAGGTATAAACTTGACTCACTGTGATTGACTGACTTGAGGTTAACTCGACTCGATGTGACTCGTGTGTGCATAGTGTTGATTCATGAAACTCGATATGTACAAGACTCAAAATGAAGAAAAACAAAAATTTCCGTCATTTTTTGTGGATGGTACCGACTTTCTCCCGAAAAAGAAAGACGCGAAAAAAGAATCTAAGTGTTTGAGGGTGCATGGTTGAATGAGCTTAGTCAAATGTTGTTTTATACTATCTCTCAAGGTGCAAGGATTAATTCATCCTTGTGTAGCTCGATTGTTGACTCAATAATGAAAGTATTTGGGTAACTTAGGCACGGAGGCTAAGCACTTCATACTTTTTGATGCAATGATGAGTGATGAGTGATTTTGTTATGACAAAGTATGCTTCAACGTTGTGTTAAGATTTCATGACACAGGGTTCCTAAGGGAAGGACTATTTGGTCATGTATCTGTGCAGTGAGTGAAAGGGACACTAAGGTTAAGCTGCAAAGGGCTAAGTGTATGGAAAAATATTATTTTGAGGAGAGTCAAATAATGGTGACTTTTAGGCGAGGTAAGCTAATGATGTAGGGATCAAGCCCCAAAGTCTAGCTCTAAGTAGATAGGGATGAGCATAGGGGATCCCTATATGATCATGGTGTGAGCGTGTGAATGTGAATATGAATGCATTTTTATTAAGGCCGCACCACGACGTGAGGTTGACTACGTATCCGTTAGGAATAAGGCCGAACGTAGCTCTAGCCGAACCTCGCACAAGTGTGTATACCTCAAAAAGGTCTTTTGAAGGGTTGTAACATGGTTAGGCTAAAGGTTTGAAGAAGAAATGGATAAAGGCTCAAGACCCTTGATAAGCCTCAAGGTGTGCAACCTTGCTTTTGAATCTTTATATTTTTATGCTTGAGGCTTTTAACTCTTTTTTAGCTCTCTTTTTTTTTTGTTTATATTTTGCTCTCTCTTTTAGTTTTCCATTTATTTTATTTTTATAAGTGTGGGCAATCCCGATCATGCGGTCTATCACTCACTTGGCATTCATGTTTCTCAGGCACGGTACCAAGCACTCGATAAGAGACGCAATATGTGACATGTTCATATCAAAGACATGTTCATGTCAAAGACATTGGAACACTTTCCCTTTTGTACACTTTATTATTTCTATTTTTCTATTTTAGTCTTTTGAATCACTCAAGCCTTTGTTCTTTGAAAATTGCGTAAGTTACACACCATCCCATCCCAAGGTTAGGTAGATGTGGGTTAAAGAAAGAAAGGTCAATCGTTAGATGAGGCTCAAAGTGGTTTATCAAGAAAGGATTGCATATTTGAAGGGTGAAAGATGATATGATATGGCTACAAGAGGTGCCTTAAATCATTGATATACCTTGTGCTCAGTTCAACATGGATTTTTTTTTAAATTTTTTTTAATGCGATGTAATGAAATGATCATATGCAAGAAAATAAATTCTCATTTTTTTAAAGGGAAAGAAAGAATAATTCTACAAAATAATTCTAAGGGAAAATAAAAGGTGTCTATGCTAGACTTATTGGGGAAGGGATAAATAAAAGAAATAGAAAAAAGAGGTCACGAAATCTTGTCGTTGAAGCTTGCTTTGTGTCTTGTGTTTTATCATCACTCGGTCTTCTGTCCAATTGAAGGTATAGGAAGCTTGTTACTGTCGATCAAATATTGGATGGCCTCCTTTCGCTTCCAACAACTCTCAGTAGTATGACCCCTACCTTGATGGTACTTGCAATGTGCATCTAGATTCCAACTAGGCAATCTCTTTTCAGGTGCGGGATCTTGAATAGGTCCAATGGGAGTAATGAGTCCCTTAGTATGGAGTCGATCGAAGACAGCATCATAGCTCATCCCAATGGGGGTGAAATCTTTCCTTAGTTGTTTCTTAGATCCTTGGTTATCTATGACTGAGACTTCACTGAGATAAAAGGTACTAACATTGTTACTAGAGTGGGTGTTTTCGGAAGAAGAAGGACTGTCGTTCTTCATTCCTTTCAGCCACTGTGGTTACTATTGTTAGTAGCTTTTTGCTTTGCGAGGTCATCTTCGATATCGATGCCTATGTCATAGACGGTCTTGAAAGTATTCAAGTTGTGTTGATATTTTAAGTGCTTTGAATACTTTTCTTGTAAATTTTTGATGAACATCCTCACAGATTCTTTTTCAGTAGGGACTTCGATCATGTTAGTAGAAATTTCCCTCCACTTATTGAAGAAGGACGTGAACCCTTCGTTTTCTTTTTGTTTTAGCATCTCAAGCTGTCTATGGTCAGTTTCAATTTGAATATTACACTTATATCTATCAATGAAAGCATTTTATATTCCATCCTAGGTAGAGGTCTTCTCTTTATCAAGGGAGAAGAACCAATGTTGACAAATGGTTTCAAGAGATAGCGAGAACAAAGAGTGAAAAATATTCTTATCAATCCCTTTAATGTTCATTACAGTTTCAAAGGCCCTTAAATGAAAGTAAGGATTGTCAGTTGGCTTAAACTTAGGGATCCCATTGACATTGAATTTCTGCGGAAGAAGCTCCTTGTCCACTGAGACCCCTTGTGAGCTTATACCCTGGAACCTGTAGTCATTGGATATTTTGCTCAAGCTTTCTTGCATGAGCTCCATTTGTTTTTGTTTCACAGGGTCATTGATTTGAATGGTTAAAGCCTTCAACACCTCAGTCACGTCTGCCATTTGCTTCTTAAGCTCATTGACTTCTTCTTGACTTGCCATTGTCTTCTTAGCTGTTCTCTTTTGGCGAATAAATTTATCAAAAAGTCGAACTTGAATAAAGGTGTTGTCTTTGATTAATCGCCCTTCACTCCTTGATCAAGTCTATGGAAAGGGAAATTAGGGATAAGATTTTTATTATTTTTAGCTTAAGCTCAATTGAACATGCAATAGATTGAAAGAGGATATGGAAGAGAATATAAATGGAATGGACCCTCAACTCAAATGACAGAAAAATAACTCATGCATGAACCTAAGACATGGTCATGGTGACATATACATAGTGTGTACTAAGACTAGTGAGTGTAGGTCACATGTTAAGAGTCGTGTCATGACCATGTGGCTAGACTATGTGACTAGACTAAGTTCAGACTTCATGTATATGCATTAAATTGGACAGGCTGTGGTATTATAGTCATTACTTTTGATCTGTGACTCTGATTGGGATGAAACAAACGCCAAATTAAAGATAAAACTCGGGGCTACAGATCGTTTGGTTGTACAACTCGTAAGTCTTTCTAGAACTCCGGCTATGACCAAAACAAGTTGACACTTGTACAGTATACATGAATAAAAATCTAGGTTGACTTAAAGGATATATGACTCGATTTTAAGTTTATTCATTAGTTCAAATTAATTAATCAATTAGTTAAGCAAAATATTTTAGTCCTTTTTTAGTTTATTAAGACTTATTTACAAACACAAGTCAAACAAAATGGTTAGTTTAGTCACATAATAAGTATGCACAAGTAAGAGATGCACAAGTAGTCAAGTAGTCACAATATGATGCAATGAGTTTGCAACCTAACCATGGATCTAGTTCTCTAAAGTTCAGGATATGGGTTAGTCAAAAAGGGTCCATGGTTATGAGTCCGAATGCACCACGCGGAAGCCTTACCTTTGGAAGGGTTGGCGCATGTGGATGGGACCCTGCGAGTTAAACTCGCTTCCATGGTTTGGTGAATTCAACATTCTCGGATGTACCCTTTGTTGCTCAGAGCGTTCAATCAGGTAGCATGAATTCCCAGAGGGTTATGTCCATATGTAGAACACATATGAGTTTCAGAAAAGTGAGAAAAACTCAATCAGGAAGTAGAATCGAGCTAACAGTGCTAGAACTAGTCGAAACAAGAAGGCATATTTCAAGCTCAGTATTGGAAGAACACGGTGCCAGACAACAGAGTCCGTCGCCAGGCGACAAAGCCATATCATTGGCGACAGGCTCTGTTTTCTAGACGCTAGTTCCTACATGCCTCAGCAGCTTTCTGTGTTCTTAGAATTTTCAAGTTTTGGTAGTATTGTTTCGATTCTAGTTGTGAAAGATATTCCTCAAATTTTCTACGTGTAAAAATCCTATGTTTGTTACTCATTACAGATGGTCTTTTCAATGAGAACCTTTTTTTTATGCATATGACAATAATGTTAATCAAAATTATGCACATGAAATACTTAGAACTTCTCAAGTCTAATCCACTCATTCTAAATCATTGCCAAAATAAATTTCGGGAATTAAAATGGAAATCCTCCCCAGTGGAGTCGCCAAAAACTGTAGGGAATATTTCAAGCATTACCCCAAACATGAACCCCACTGCGATCATACACTTAAGCATGGTGGCGTCCAAAGGGAAGGAAGCAAGAGCAAAAGAGTCGCAAACAAGTGTTAGGAACTTGTAAACCGTTCATAAGGTGAAGGTTACAACCTTAACGATCCAAGAGATCGTCAACTACAATAGGTCTGGAACCAAGACTGGAAGTTTGGGGATAATGGTACAAATTTAATCTAAAAGAGAAAGAACATGCCCTAATAATAGGCCTCTTCTTTATTCTTCTCGTATTCATGTGTGCTTTCTTACTAACATGTAATAATTAGGCTTACCCTAAACCTATTTAATCTATTTTGGTTGAATATTAATGCACAAATAAAACTTACCCTAAACTTTCATTGGTCCAAATAAGTCATATAGTATGTTGTTGGAAAGATCTTGAAATCTAATTTCCAATCCAATTAGAATCCGGTTAAAATATTTTGTAGATAAAACGTTATGGAAGAAATAGTGGAAGGGTGTCAGTTTTTGATAAAGTTTCGTATCTCATTCAAATCTTTTTCGTTATAGCTCAGAATTATTATTATAATATATCATTAGAAATATAATTTCAAGATCTATCCAACCATATAATATTTGAATAAAGATTATGAGGCACGAAAATAATATCTAAATATATTCCATTTCGTACAAAACAAGGATTCTCAAAAGGAGTAGTTTTATTCAATTCCAAACTCATTGAAACATAATTATCAATCCTAACTCCATTAGGATTCAAAAGAACTTTCTAGAGTATTGTAGAAGACTATAATCAATCCTAATAGCTTTAGGAATGATAATTAGTAATAGGCCTTCCTCTAGATCATTGTGCTGCATATAAGAACCAAACCGAGCCCAGTTTAGTATTTTGGCCATAACTTCCTCATTATTCATCGGAATTGGGCTTTTAATATATCGTTGGAAAGGTCTTTTCAAGCCCCATCAAACTACACCATTATTAGACCCTTTCTATTGACCAAACTAAACTTGGTTGACTATTTTCATAAAATAGAGTAGGTTTTCGAAAACAGAAAGAAAGATTTTTAATAAAAACTAACCACAACATTAGACTTTCCACACTTTCACTTCATTCGATTATGATTCGGCGCGAAAGATATTCATCACCGGGTTTTGTTTTGGGGAGACACAAATGGGTGTCTACCTCTACATTTTTCCATGTTTAGCAGAAATGCCGAGTAAAAAAGATATCGAAGTTGCTTGTAACATAGCAGCTCGGCCTCAAAAGGCTAAGTGAAAATATAGAAGTTCGGCTGCAAAAGGTATAACCCAACGACCATTTATTATCTAGGCAAGGACATCCTAACAAAGATACCGTCCGACACAGAAGTTGGGATGGACGGTAAGGCACAGAAGTTGCCTAAAATTTCTCTAAGGATTTTTATGCCCCAAAGGAGAGTAAGGGCATGCTAAGGCACCCAAGCCCAGCCAAGACTTAGAAATTTTCAGGTTGAGATATTACATAAACATTTCGGGGCCTGAACGATAACTTCAACGGACGGCCCTACAAAGCCAATAGAGTGGTCAAATATCTGATATTGATATGGCGCACACCTAGTCCAAGGGAAATCATGATATATGATTTGATTAACTTGTTAAATCCATACCCTTAAGGCATCAATTGATCACGGATTAAATAGGTCGTTAAACTACTACCCTAATAAAATTAATCATTTATATTACCAAAACTTACACCAAACTAGTTAGTGGCAAGTAAAGGGTCAAACCACTAGGGAAGCACACTAATTCAACATCAATATTCACTAATGTAAGAGTAAAAAGGGGATTGTTTTTGTTGGTTTTGTTGAGTAAAGAGCACTAAAACTACAAATAAGCAAGAAAATGATGATCAAAATCAAGGGGAAAAGGTGCTAGGGATACGGGGGTGTCAAATATGATTAGAAAGAGGGGAATAATAATGATTATCATGAAACAGATGCCAAAAAACACAAGATTCTACCTAAACAATTCATTCTTATGCAATAGTCTAGTCAAATCAATGAAAGAGGTCTATACTAATAAGGATAAGAGGTCTATACTAATAAGGATAATTCTCATGCATCCTATTAGTTACAATCAAATCAAGAGAATAAAGAAGCACAATCCATAAAAACTCCACTTTAATAACTCATTCCCATGCAATCATTAAAATAGAGATGATCTTAATCTAGTTTAAATCATTTTCATGCATTTAAACTAGAAAACATCAGATAGAGTCAACAATAATCTCAAGCAATCAAAAATCATGTCTTTCATTAATTTATGGCATGAGTTCAATCTAACCATCATCATTCATCCAATATTAACAAATATTTTCCACCCCCTTCCCCTAGCTAAGAGATTATCCTTGAGAAGGGAGATTAAACATAATATCAAAACTAGAAACAAACTCAAGAAACTCAAAACAAAACATGATTAAGAACAATGAAATCAATAATAACTAGATGAACTAATAAGATTAACAAAAATAAGCAACAATAAAGAAAATAAATAAAGCTAAAAGGAAGGATTAGAGATTACTAAAGAAAGGATTAATGAAAGAAGAAAACTTGAAGTCTTGCTTGATTGAAGATTAAACTTGACCAAAGTTGAATACAATAAGGAAACTTGAGTAACAATCTACTTTCTCTCTCCAGATTAAGCAAATATTCTATGGAATTAGAACTAAGTGTTTTTCAATACAAAGTGTCCGGACTATATATATGTGGCTCCCCCAAAAGAAAGAAACTTAAGCAACACGGCGCAAAGAAATCAAAAAACCCAGCGGTGCGCGCCTGCACACGAAGTGTGTGCGCTCGCGTAGTAGTAATGTGCGCCCTCTCACAATATTGCGCGGCCGCAACTTTGAGGGTACGGGGAAATAAGGCGCGCCCGCACAGTAACGCTGTGTGCCCGCGCAGCAGGTCGCACGCTTGCACGGAGACTGCATAGTAGGTCGCACAAACTCTCTGGTTTGGCTCTGTCTCATCAGCTTGGCTGCGCGGGTTCTAACAAGGCTGCGCGCCCGCACAGCCAAGGATGCGCACCCGCGCAGTTGCCGCACAATATCCCACGCAGAATAGCTTACTTGGCTCCTTGAAGTCCTTCTTCTTTCTGCACATCGTACCTACAAAACACAAGCATGGAAATCAAAATAAAGTGAAGGCAAAAATACTAAGAAATTGGAAGATAAAAGAGAAGGAAAAGGAGAAAACAAAACTAAGTAAAAATGCTTAGAAAAAGGCTAAACAAGTGCAAATGAGGGGAGAATCCTTAGTGAAAAAAGGATAAAGGAGTGGCATAAATGCCACTCATCAAAATCCCCCACACTTGCCTCTTGCTTGTCTTCAAGCAAGGAAAACTAGAACAAAGAGACAAACACAACAAACATAACATGACAAGGTTTTAGTAAAACCAATCAAGCCTCAAGGTAATGAAATGCTCCATTTGGACTCACAAGCAAATAAATGCACCAAAGAATACTTATCTTTCTCAATTCATAGAGGGAAAACACGATCTAAGGTGCTCAAGGTTGAAAGAGACAAACCTAAGCTAAGCATAGAGAACTAATGATTTCATTCTCCGCCCTAGCCCCATCCAAGACGGTCCGCGTTCTCTCCACTAGCTTCAGTTCACCCCTTAGTTAGCTCCTCATGATTCCTCGAGGGAAACGTAAAAACAAATTTTATGTGGAATCATAAGGTCATCCCGACATCTCAACTATGCATACTCTCTCCATAGGGTTCAAATCTAACTCCCTCCACCGGCCTTGGACCTCGCTCCTCCAAAGTCTAAGGGTCTTAACTAGGGTTGTAATGTCATGGCTAAGGGTTAAGATTGGGAATCAATTTGAAAATTTTGGTGGCAAATCCTAAGTGAAGCAAAAGAGTGGCCATCCCTCATGAACAACCTAAGAATTGAACTTAAACTCAAACTACAACCTTCAATAAAAACCTCACAACATTACTTCATCCCTTTTCATCATTTATTCATTTTTCATCACTATTTTTTTTTTTTGAAAAATTGGTTTTCTTGAATTGCATCTTGTAGGCGTCGTTCGAAGTGCGCCTACATAAAAGCATGTTGTGAATATGCTTTGCACTCATAGGAAGTGGGAATTGACATAATACGATAAGGGACATGGTTAGGGACAAGGAAAGTAGGGAGCCGCCAACAAGTTTTTAAGGAACTTGTAAACCGTTCACGGATCATAAAAGGCAACCACGAATAAGGGACAACGATAGGCAACAACGAGTGCCCCGTGAAGGTTATACCCCATTCATAATCCATGAGATTACTAACTCCATATGGTTCGGAACCACGAAAAGAGGATCGGGGATGATGGTACGAAGTGAGTCATGGAGTCACATTCGCCCGTATTGGCCTCTACTCGATTCTTACAGTGAAAAGTGATTCCTGCGATCTCAAAGGTATACAAACAAAATATTCAATTCGCTCCAAACTATTATTAAGCTAAATTGGTTGAATATTAATGCAACATATTATTCTAAAATATTGTGATTACTTGATTAAACAATAAGATTAAAAAGAAACCTAAACCGGTCGTCCAAATTATCTTATTAGGCGTGATTTTCAATTACATATTCCCTTTAAACATGCAATATAGTGATCATAATAATAAATAATAGAACAAACATTAATATTGGAAGCAATTTAACAATAATAGCGTTAATCAAATCAAATATAAAATAACCCAATCATGATGCTAGCAATATAAAAAATAATAAGAGTAATTAAAATAATTAATTACTCACATTCCGCGCGTTCCTTTAAATTGCTACATCATGAATAAATTGTTAGTAACTTCAATAAAAATATAAAGCAAATGAAAATTAAATTAAAAAGTAGAGTTGATTTGGTCCAAACTCTCAATTAATTATACCTTTTACGCCTTGGTTTAAGTATAGAACTTTGGGTTAAGTATGAACTCCTTGGAGGGTTTAAGGGAAGAATGGTGTAATTAGAAATATAGATTTAAGGCTTAGAATATGAGAGAGAGAAAAGAGAATGATTTTTGGTGTAAAAGAGAGGAAGAGAGAATAATTTGATGACTAAGATTGTTGATTATTGGAAAATGGGTGATATGACCTCTATTTATAGAGAAAAAAAGAAGGGTCGAAGAATTAAGATAAGATAAGAATTCGAATCGGATAAAACTCTTGCGATAGACAACAGTTTTTGCGGTTTTTGTTTTCATCATATCTTTTGATCCAAAAATTGAAATAAGATGATTAAGATATCGTTGGAAAGATCTTGAAGTCTTCTTTCTAACACAATTAAAATCAGATTAAAATATTTTGTAGAACAAAAGATATATCCGAAATAGTGAGACGGTGTCAGTTTTGGATAGAATTTGACATTTTATTCATATCTTTTCCGTTATAGCTCAGAATTGATATTATAATATATAATTGGAAAGATAATTTCAAGGGCTATCTAACCATATAAAATTTGGATAAAAAATATGAGGCACGAAAATCATATCTGACTATCTTTCAACATCTTTCAATTCGGATAGAAATAGGATTTTCAAAAAGAAAAGTTTTATTCAATTTCAAACTCTTTAATCTTATCTTTTCAAAAAGGATAATTAAGATATTTTAGAAACTTATAGAAGTTTCTAATTAATCCTAATTGTTTTAGGAATGGGATTAAATAATTTGGACCCTCCACATGATCATTGGGTCGTAGGTAAGGTGGGCTTAGGTTCGATTTGGGCTCAGTTTAATATTTTGTCCATAACTTATTCGTTATAACTCGGATTTGGGTTTATAATATATCGTTAGAAAGATCTTTTCAAACCCCATACAACTATTTAGTCATTAGACCCATATTATGGACCAAAATATATTGGAATAAACGTTTTTATAAAAAAGGACAGGAAATGAATGATTTTAAAGGACACGAAATGAATTATTTTGGGTTTAAAGGCACGAAAAGAGGAAAATAATTTATGGTTTGTGGAAATAGGCTAGGAATTGGGTTGGTTTATGAAATTGAAAAATGAATTTAAGTACTTCAAGATTAAATACTCAACCCGACCAATAATGGCGGTGAAAGGTTGTTCATCATCGGGTTTGGTTTTGGGGAGACATTTTTAGGTGTCTACAGAAGCCCCGACTTTGACCGAGTTTGTAGAAATGTCAGTTTTGAAACGATAGTCAAAGTAGTCGATAGGGACGGAGAATGATTTAAGACGTTCTGCGATCCTAAATCACTATGTATACGCCGATACCTGCAAAAAATGTTAATTCCACAGATAAAAGAGTAAAGGGATAGAACGCTTATCTGACACCAGTGTATCGGTGACAAATGAGGTTGGTATTTTCCTATGCTTGAAGGAATCCACCAAATGACGTTTGTTGAAATACTTTCCATGCTTGAGGAAAGCTGACAGATGAGTTTGGTAGCTTTCTAAGCCTGAAGAAACCTACTGGATGATACTTTCCATGCCTGAGGAAAGCTGACTAATGAATTTGGTGTCATTCTATGCTTGAAGAATTCTACCGATAAGGCCTTCCATGCTTGAGGAAAGCCGATTTGGCGATTTTTTAACTTGAAGAAAAATCCACCGGATAATACTTTCCATGCTTGAGGAATTTCGACAGATGATGAGATTGCAAGTCTCTGTGTATCGAGAACCTTGCGTCATGAAATGATGGTGGTTCGATTGTCCTCGAACGTGGGCTGTAGATGGTCCGCTTGTCCCCGGACGTGGGCTGTAAATGGTCCGCTTGTCCCCGGATGTGGGCTGTTTGTAAATGGTCCGCTTGTCCCCGGACGTGGGCTGTAGATGGTCCGCTTGTCCCCGGACGTGGGCTGTAGATGGTCCGCTTGTCCCCGGACGTGGGCTGTAGATGGTCCGCTTGTCCCCGGACATGGGGTGTAAATGGTCCGCTTGTCCCCGGACGTGGGCTGTAATTGAGACCTGCAAAATGAAATTTGCCAAGGGACTCGGATAGAATATGATTGACTTGACCAACTGACTTGATCAAGCTTTGACTTGACATGACATGACATGACATGTGTTTTGGGTGTTTTTGTCCCTCGGGAGAGTTAGAACACGAAGACTGATCCGGGGTGAGCTGTACCTGCAAAACAAACGGAGACATAAGTTGGGTGGTGCTCCGCCTCCGACGCACAAGTTAGTAACTTGAAGGGAGAAAAAGGTGCGGAAATTTAGGTAGGGATCTGCTCGGATTCCAAGCTTGGGATGTCTCTATCAAAGAATCGATGTGTAATAAATGAAAAAACGTGTCCCCAAAAAGAGGGTCCTCTCCCTATTTATAGGGTCTTTGGGATTTGTGCCCCTGATGAGGTCACTGTACCCTAATCAGTGGTGGGCTGCGCCGCTTTGCGGCTTTCTCGGGATTTGGGCCTGAAGGCCACCTTTTCCCTTAATTTCTAGATTGACACGTGTCAAGCAGGGATTGGTCCACTTTGAGCCATCCTGGGACTGACACGTGTCATCCACTAATTGGACCACATGGCGGGGTAAAATTACCCTAAACATTTGCCCCTCACAGATGGGACGTGGCACGCCACGTGGCATCTGTGACACATGCCACGCTCCGGTTGGTGGTAATTTACCATTAAAGAGTAACCGTTCACCTTCCGGGTAAATTACGGAAATGCCCCTGTTTTTACCCTCTATATATAGCCGTTTACCCTCATAATTTCGGTACGCTTACAGAAAATTTTCTACAGAGAACTTTGAGAGAGCAAACGTCACACGTTTGAGTCAGGCGCAAGCAAGAAAGCTTGTCTTCCAGAGACCCAACCGGACCTGCCTAGTTTCAGATCTCTCTTCAAAAGGTACCGTCTCTGCCTCTTTCAGCTCATTTTCTTTTTTCACCGCTTGTACATATTTCTTGCAATAAATGGATGCATCACCAACACACACAGCACAACCTAGGTTAGAGTCCATCCGGTCACCAGGGACGGCTGAGTCTAGGACTGGGAGTGTCGTCTCGGGGTGTTGGGACCACCCTTTGCCTCAGATTCCGACCAGTTACGTGTCTGTGTAGGACACAATGGCTCGGATAAAGCAGACGGCAATTGATCCAAATTACAAGAGCGAAGGCTCAGGCGGCCAAACGCCTGAGGGAGAAACGTCTGGTCAGGGAGGCCAGACGGCTCTGGAGAGATCCCCTCCGCGCGCCCCTTCAACTCTTGCTGATTCCTTCTTGGAGGAATGTGACCAAGGCGGCGACAAGGCCGCCTCTGCCCCCTTGGATCAAAGTGAGGGGGAGACGGAGAGCGACAGCTCCGCCTCTACCTCTGAGAGTAGTGACGACTTACCCCCTCTTCCGGATAGGGAGGAGGAAGAAAAGAAAAAGTGGAACGAGAAGGATGATCCCTTCAACATCCACGCCTCCTCCAAGGACCGGATCCAAATGGAGGAAAACTTGAAGAATTTTACTAAAACGCACCCACTAGGAGATGGGTATAGGATCCGGGTGCCGCCTGAGAATGGCACCATCGCCTGAGGGGACGATCAACAGAACGCCAACTGCTTTGAGGATTCCTCTATTGCCAAGACAAACTCTTTAGCCTCTTGAGAGTGGAACTCTTATTTGCATGTTAGAGCTTCTATCATTGGATCTTAAAGCGTTATCATGACCCTCCCGAAGCTATCTAGCTCCTCATTCACAACATCAACTCTATAGCATTTTTCAACCATGGGGGTCTTGAGCAACTTAGAAAACTCAAAGACAATCTTCTCATCGGCCACTCACATGTGATGGTGTTGTTCTTGCAATTGGTGACCGCCCCCAAAGTTTTAAGAGCTTCACGTCCCAAAATCAAAGGAGTGTTAAACATTTTACTCCATATCCATCTCTACAAATTCACAAAGCACGTAGATGTGTCCCACTTGAATTGGAACATCCCCAAGCTCTCCACAAGGTAATTTCACCGACCGATCGGCCAATTGGATTGTATTACTTGTAGGGATCATCTCTATATTGAGTTTTTGAGCAATGGATAGAGGGATTAAACTAACACTTGCTCCAAGATCGGATAAGGCGCCCCTAGCTTCCATGTTCCCAATTTTCACCAGCAAACTGAAACTTCTCGGGTCTTTTTCCTTATTAGGCATCTTATGTTGGACAAGAGCACTCACTTGATGAGGAAGGGTGATAAGTTCATCATTGAGCTTCCTCTTGTTGATGAGAATATCTTTGAGGAACTTGGAGTAAGATGGCATTTGTGTCACAACATTAAGGAAAGGGAGGTTGATGTGCAAATTCTTCCTGACACTAAGGAATTTCCAAACTTGTCATTCAACTTCATCTCCGCAAGCCGACCGGGAAAAGGAACCGGTCCATCAAGGTTCCTAGCCTCAATAGGAATTGAAGTTGTCTTCTCATTGTCAAGCTTCTTCTTCTCCTAACCTCTTTCTATCTCATCAACTTTTTCTTTCTCACCTCCCTTGTTTTCATTCACACTCTCCTCTTCTCCCTTCTTTTCCTCACTATCCCCCTCATTTGGTCCTTCATAGGAAGTTCCCGACCTCAATGAGATTGCCTTGCATGTATCGGGTTTTGAGTTGTGAGAATGGTTAGGTTGTGGTTGTCCAGGTAGAATAGATGGTGAATTGAAAGGAGTTCTCTCAGCCTATTGAGCTAGTTGTGAATCAACCATTTTGTTGTGAGCTCTTTATCTCTTCCATTTGTTTCCCAAAAGTTTGCATTTGTGCATGCATGGCTTGAAGGAGTTGAGTTTGTGTTAGCTCCGCTTGAGGTGCTTGTTCTTGATTTCTTTGAGGTGCTTGGGTTTGATTGTTGTATTTGTTGTTCCTTGGATAGCTTCCTTTTGGGTTTTGGGGTTGAGATGGAGGTGGATTTTGATATTGACGGTTGGATTTGTAGGAAGGTTGAGCTTGTTGGTTCCATTGTTGAGGTTGAGGTGCAAACCAGGGTGATGGTTGTCTCCAAGCTACTCCACCGCCGCTTCCTCTAAATCCACCTTGCCTTGTGTTGTATGCCGCTACATGCTCGGGGCTCTAACCTCCACAATAAGATGTATCATGGTTCGTTCCTCCACAATTTTGACAAGAGAAAGAGTTAACTTGAGAGGAGCTTGCTCCACCACTTGAACTTGCACTCACACTCGTGTTCAACTTGGAAAGCCCTTTTGTTTGTTGATCAATTTGATGTTGCAATTGATCAACTTTCTCCAATTCGTAAATACCACCTTTCTTTGGAGAATTTCTTCTTCGGCCCCCCAAAGAGTAATTCTTTGCTACCTCTTCTATTATGGCTTCAACTTGATTTTAAGGGTTTTTGATTAATTGACCACCCGCCCCCGCATCCAAATTGGCTCTTGACATGGACTCCAATCCGTCGAAGAAAAACTACATGAGAAACCCTTGATTGTACACATGGTGGGGACACGCTTGTACCAACTCTTTGAATCTCTCCCAAGCTTCACCAAGACTTTCATTGGCTTCTTGCTCAAATGAAGCGATTTTCCTTCTCATTTCAGTGGTCTTCTCCTCGGAGATAAATCACTTCAAGAACGCCTTTACCACCTCCCTCCATGTTGTGAGAGTGTTAGGCTTTACTTGCTTTAGCCATTTCTTTGCTCGTCCGGTGAGAGATTGCCGGAAAAGATGCATACGAATGTAGTCTTGGCTCACTTCATTGTTTTGCATCATCGCGCACAACTCAAGGAATCGGTCAACCAACATAGATAATTATAATTCTGGGTTTTGTTCTAGAGAGAGAAACTCTAGCTTCTCTCTAGCCCTTTGAAGAAGGGTCTCGGTGGTTGCCTTCATCGGATTATTTCTTCAAAGGGTTAGATTGAGATGCTGGTCTCTTGTTCTTCAATTATAAAATACAAACCCTAAGGGCTTTGGGAACTCGGGTCTGTTTTTTCGACCTTCATTCAAGGTTGAAGAAGCGGCGGTTGTTTTGGTTGAATCGACTGCTGGGAGGTGTTTCAAGTCTATTCTATTTCCCAGCAGTCGGGTTGTGCTTAAAATGTTAATTTTTCTCTTGCTAGGTTGTTTTTGGGTTTTTTGGGTTCGATTTCTAAATCAAACCCTCGGTTTTCTGGGTTTTTTTTGCTTTGTACTGTTCTAGCTCCCTGGTGACTGGGTTTTTTCTAGCTTATTTCGCCGGTGATTGGTCTAGTTCAGTTGGTTTTCCATCTTCGATTTTCTGGGTTTCTTGCTTGAGGTTGAAGAAGGGTCTGAGTTCATTATTCCGGTGGCTGTTTTGGTTGATTCGGCTGCTGCGTGGAGTTTCAGGTTTATTCTATTTCTCGGCAGCCGAAACTTCCTAAAAGTGTTGATTTTTTCTTCATTCGTTGGGCTGGTTCTGGATTTTTGGGCTTCGATTTTCTAATCAAATCGTCGATTTTCTAGGTTTCCGCTCAAGGATGTTGTGATGTTCTGGTCTTGTTTGCCGGCGACTGGGTTTTCTTGTTTGGGTTGCTTCGCCGGTGATGGGTTTAATTTAGTGGTTTCGGGGTGGTTTTCTTTGTGGTTGGCGAGTCAGTTGGTTTGTCGACCGTCTTTCATCCCCTATTGGTGTTCTGTTGTCGGGGCTTTGCTATGGTTTCTGGGCTCGTTTCTCCGGGGGTTTTTCTGCTATTTTGCGGGGTTTCTTCTTGGAGTTTGAGCTCGGGGGTTGGTGGCAGCTCCTCTGTTTTGCGTTTTTTGTTGAGATTGAGGTATTTCCTGTTGTGCTTCAACTGTTAAAGGAAGGATAAATAATTTTATTTTCCTCCTATTTATTATCTTTGTATAAAATGGGATTTGCTTCTTTGGTTGTATCTAATGTCTAGATGTATTGTATTGCTTTTTCAGCTTAGGCTTCCTAGTGATTAGTGTTGTTGGTTGATGGTTCATGGTAGCGATCCTTTTTCCTATTTTGTATTGTATGCTTGTCGTGCTGCTGTCCTAACAGGCTGGTTTCTGGGTTGTTATTTAGCTGTTAGTTTAGGATTATGTCAATTGATGGTGGATAGTTGTTGGAGGTTGGTTGTCATTGTTAAGTCTAGGTCTTGTTAGCTTGCTTGGTGTGTAGTGGGTTGAGGCCCGTTTTTAGTGTTGTCTCCTAGCATGAGGAGTTAGTTGATGGCCTGGGTTGTATGGTGGGTGGTCTTCCTATTGCTACCTTGTTTCTTGCTTCTGTCTGGACTTCTTTTATGCCTCTTCCTTTGTGGTAGTTGTTAACCTATCTTTTCCTCGGCATCTTATACTTTTCTTCTTTGCTTGAGCTCCTGTGTTTGTGATGTTGGCTGATGGATCATGGCTACGATCTTTTGTCCTGGTTTGTATTGCATGTATGCTTTTGTTCTGTCCTGGCATGCTGATTAGAGGGTTATTACCAAGCTAATTTTATGGTGGTGCTGGTGGAAGGTGTTCTTTGTTTTATTTGGTGGAGGTTGGCTGTCATGGTTGAGTCTTGGCCATTTTAGCTTGCCTGGTATGTAGTGGGATGAAGCCGTTTTTAGTGCTGTCTCCTATCATGAGGTGATAGTTGATGGCTTGTATTGTATGGTGGGTGGTATCCCTCTTTCTACCTTGGTTCTTGCTTTTGTCCAGGCTCCTTCTTTTACCTCTTTTGTTGTGGTGGTTGTTGATCTACCTCTGTCCAGGCATCTTATGTTATTATGTTTTTCTTGAGCCTCCTTGTGTTTGTGCTGCTGGCTGATGGTTCATGGCTACGATCTTGTGTTCTGGTTTGTACTGCATGTATGCTATTGTTCTGTCCTGGCAGGCTGACTATGGGGTGTTATCAAACTATTTTATGGTGATGCTGGTGGTGGTGTTTTCTCTGTCGTTGTTTTGGCGTGGTGGAAGTTGGTTGTTAAGGGTGAGTCTTGGTTATCCTAGCTTGCTTGGTGTGTAGTAGGTTGAGGCCCTATTTTTAGTGTTGTCTCCTAGTATGAGGTGCTAGTTGATGGCCTGGATTGTATGGTGGGTGATATTCCTATTGCTTCCTTGTTTGCTATTTCTTCCAGGACTCCTTCTTTTGCCTCTTCCGTTGTGATAGATGTTGATCTTCCTTTATCGTGGCATCTTGTGCTTCTCTGTCTTGCTGGAGCCTCCTTATGTTTATGCTGCTGGAGGATGGTTCATAGCTGCGATCTTTTGTCCTGGGTTGTACTGCATGCATGCTGTTGTTCTGTCCTGGCACGCTGACTGTGGGATTGTTATCAAGCTGCTCTTTATGATGATGTTGGCGGATGGTGTATGCTCTCAAGCTAAGCTAATGCTTTTTTATACTCACCTTTTTTTGTAATCTTTGGATTGTTGGGTTTATTACCTACTTTTGGTTGTAGCTTCGGTTTCCTCTACCTTTGTTAGCTAGAGGTTCCGTAGTTGTTGTCTTTGTTTTGCCTTCGGGCTTTGGTTTTGTTGCTTCTATGGCCCAGCGGGCATGTACTGCACTTTCATTTCCTGTAGTTACTACTTTTTTGGGTAGTAACTCTTTACTTTTGGTAATAAAATTCTTTATTTACCAAAAAAAAAAAGGAATCGGTCCAAATGTTCAATAGGGTCTTCATTTGCACTTTCGGAAAATTTCTCCAATTGGACCATTCTAGTATATTGAGGATGGATTGAGAAGTTGGCTTCCGTGACGGGGAGCAAAATCCCTCCCATGAGCTCATAATCCTCTGAATTTTTGAATTCACGAAACAAAACATCATCTTCTTATCCCGCCATTGATCTGCTTTGTGAACTTGAAGAGTAAGAATCACTTTCACTATCAATTATATCACCAAAACCTCTTCCCTCGTCTTGATAAAGCCTACGGACTTGTTTCAAGGTTCGGTTGGTCTCGTGGTTAATTTGATCTGAGAATGCTCCTTGAGACCTCATAAGCATTCACCAAAGCTAAGAAAACAATTAGCAGTGATAAGGATGATAAAAGAAACAAAACAAAAAGAAAAGCAAGTAAAATGACTAAGAAAAGCAATAATAGACGCTAAACAAGCCGCTTCCCAGGCAACGGCGCCAAAATTTGATCACGGATTAAATAGGTCGTTAAGCTACTACCCTAATCAAATTAATCATTTATATTACCAAAACTTACACCAAATTAGTTAGTGGCAAGTAAAGGGTCAAACCACTAGGGAAGCACACTAATTCAACATCAATATTCACTAATGCAAGAGTAAAAAGGGGATTGTTTTTGTTGGTTTTTTTGAGTAAAGAGCACTAAAACTAAAAATAAGCAAGAAAATGATGATTAAAATCAAGGGAAAAAGATGCTATGGATACGGGGGTGTCAAATATAATTAGAAAGAGGGGAATAATAATGATTACCATGAAACACATGCCAAATAACACAAGATTCTACCTACACAATTCATTCTCATGCAATAGTCTAGGCAAATTAATGAAAGAGGTTTATACTAATAAGGATAATTCTCATGCATCCTATTAGTTAAAATCAAACCAAGAGAATAAAGAAGCACAATCCATAAAAACTCCACTTTAATAACTCATTCTCATGCAATCATTAAAATAGAGATGATCTTAATCTAGTTCAAATCATTTTCATGCATTTAAACTAGAAAACATCAAATAGAGTGCAACAATAATCTTAAGCTATCAAAAATCATGTCTTTCATCAATTTATGGCATGAGTTCAATCCAACCATCAACATTCATCCAATATCAACACATATTTTCCACCCTCTTCCCTTAGCTAAGAGATTAGCCTAGAGATGGGAGATTAAACAAAATATCAATACTAGAAACAAACTCAAGAAACTCAAAACAGAACATGATTAAGAACAATGAAATCAATAATAACTAGATGAATAAATAAGATTAACAAAAATAAGCAACAATAAAGCAAATAAACAAAGCTAAAAGGAAGGATTAGAGATTACTAAAGAAAGGATAATGAAAGACGAAAACTTAAAGTCTTGCTTGATTGAAGATTAAACTTGACCAAAGTTGAATACAATAAGGAAACTTGAGTAACTATCTAATTTCTCTCTCTAGATTAAGCTAATATTCTATGGAATTAGAACTAAGTGTTTTCATTACAAAGTGTCTGGACTATATATATGTGGCTCCCCTAAAAGAAAGAAACTTGAGCAACAAGGCGCAAAGAAATCAAAAACCTAGCGGTGCGCGCCCGCGCAGTAGTAATGTGCACCTTCTCACAATATTGCGCGGCTGCAACTTTGAGGGTACGGGGAAATGAGGCGCGCCCGCACAGTAATTTTGCGCGCCTGCACGGAAACCGCATTGTAGGTCGCACAAACTCTCTTGTTGGGCTTTATTTCATCGCCTTGGCTGCGCGGGTTCTGATAGGGCTGCGCGCCCGCACAACCAAGGATGTGTGCCTGCGCAATAGCCGCGCAGTATCCCACGCAGAATAGCTTACTTGGCTCCTTGTGTCCTCCTTCTTTCGGTACATGATACCTACAAAACACAAGCATGGAAATCAAAATAAAGAGAAGGCAAAAAGACTAAGAAAAAGGAAGATAAAAGAGAAGGGAAAGGAGAAAACAAAACTAAGTAAAAATGTTTAGAAAAAGGCCAATAAGTGCAAATGAGGGGAGAATCCTTAGAGAAAAAAGGATAAAGCAGTGGCATAAATGCCACTCATCATCAATCTACCAAGTTAATCAAACCATTTTAAAATCTAGACTAGGAGACTGCCGATTAAAGGGGCATACCCCCCCAATACTTGTACAAAAGCAAATAAAATCATAAAAATTGCACCAAGTATAAAAAAGAATCATAGAAAACCGCTTAACTAGCGGCAAAATGTAAATTGAAACAAAACCGCTTAGTAGGAAGCAAAATATCTGTATAAACCGTTCAAAATAGGCGGTATTGAAATTGTTAAAAAAAAGCAAAAAAAAAAAAGCTAAGTACTAAAAAGCTAAGTACTAGAGGGATTGAGTTAGGCAACGACCGATGGAGGACCTGAGCTCTATTTAGCCAAGTTTTTGTCTTTGGCAGGCTCCTCCGAAGCGAGAGTGGACGCATCATCAACAACATTCGTATTTATCTTCCTTTTTCTTTTCGCCCTCCACCTCGTCTGCCTCTTCTTCATCATCCTCCTCCTCGTCCGACCCGGTCGGAGTAACGTCCAGTTCGAGAGAAGGCTGTCTGGCCTTATTGGCCTCGTCTCTAAGGCAGAAAAACTTGAGGCGCTTAGTGAAGCGCTCTTTATAGTAGTCGGCCTCCCCTTCCGCCACCATTAGATCAAAGGCCTCGAAGAAGTGGCTTTTCTGCCTCTCCTCGGCGTTATGTTCAATACGAAAAATTTGGGTTGGGCTGGGTGGCCAGGGTGGTTGTAGCTTCACAATTAAGTCTAAGACAACCTTTTTCAAAGTTTCCACCTTAGCCTTGAGGGCCTTCGCCTCCTGGAGGGCCATCTCCAGGTTTCGTTGGGCAAGGGCCAGGTATCCCTTCAGCTTTTCGGAGGCTTCGAAGCCCTCCTTCTATTGTTGGGCATTAAGGAGCGCCACATCCCTCTCCTGCTCAAGGGTATCTGAAGACACCTAAAAATGTCCCCCCGAAACCAAACCCGACGATGAACAACCTTTCACCGCCATTATTGGTCGGGTTGAATATTTAATTTTTGAGTGCTTAAATCCATATTTCCATTTCATAAACCAACCCAATTCCTATCCCATTTGCCCAAACCATTACTTATTTTCCTCTTTTTGTGCCTTTAAACCAAAATAATTCATTTCGTATCCTTTAAAATCATTCATTTTGTATCCTTTTTATAAAAAACGTTTAGTTTAGTTTATTTTGGTCTATAATATGGTTCCAATGATTGAATAGTTGGAAGAAGCTTGGAAAGAGATTTCCAATGATATATTATAAGCCCAAATCCGAGTTATAACGAATAAGTTATGACCAAAATATTAAACTGAGCCCAAATCGAACCTAAGCCCACCTTATCTACGACCCAATGATCATGTGGAGGGTCCAAATTATTTAATCCAATTCCTAAACCAATTAGAATTAATTGGAAGCTTCTATAAGTTTCTAAAATATCTTAATTATTCTTTTTGAAAAGATAAGATTAAAGAGTTTGAAATTGAATAAAACTTTTCTTTTTGAAAGTCCTAATTCTATTCGAATTGAAAGATGTTAAAAGATAGTCAGATATTATTTTCGTGTCTCATAGTTTTTATTTAAATATTAGATGATTGGATATCCCTTGAAAGTATCTTTCAAACGACATATTATAATATCAATTATGATCTATAACGGAAAAGATATGATTGAAATACCAAACTTTATCCGAAACTGACACAGTCTCACTACTTCGGCCATATAATTTATTCTACAAAATATTTTAATCCGATTTTAATTGGGTTAAAAAGTATAATTTAAAAGCTTTCCAACGCCATGTATTTATCTTATTCTGACATCTGGACCAAAGATATTGATTAGGGGATTTTGCTCCCACCAATCGGAATGCGCCACGTGGGCCAATCAGGTCCTGCCAAGTGTCCCCCAGTTGGAACTGTCAGGGCTTGCCACGTGGCACGCGCTTATTCGTCCACCTTGGACCTATTATGTCATGACACGTGGCATACTCCATGCCTAATGGAGAAACCGGCCACCCAGGCCCAACTTTCGAGGGAAGCCCAATCAGCCCTAGGTTAACCTAAACCTAGGATTGGCACGTTTCCCAAGGTTATAAATACCTCCCTTAATCCTCATGAAGGGGGGGATTACAGAGATAACAGGCTGATCACGCTAACAAAGAAGATTACCTACATTAAACACTCTCACCTAGAGAGACCCAATCACTTTAATTTCCGCATTAATTACTTCTTAATCAAGTACTAACTTGACCGTTGGAGGCGGAGCTCCCACCACCAGGAGTCTCCGTTGTTTTGCAGGTACAAGCGTCCGGTTCTAGTCTCGGAATTGTAACTCTCCCGCAGGACATCAGAAAACCCCGAAACATTTGGCGCCGTCTGTGGGGAGAGTACTTCTGAGATGGCATCCAAGTCTGTACCGACTCCTGAAGAGAGGCGTCCCCTAGACGACCCTCAAGTTCAGTCGAACCACGATACTGAGAGTGAATTTGAAGTTGAAGCTCACACAGCTTCAGACGGGACCCTAAGGGCCCGACGTACCCGTCATACCGAAAGGAGGGAACGGGAACATCTTCAAACTGGAAGTGAGCCAGCAGGCGCACCGCCTGTTTGACAGCAGCCGACTGATGGGTCTGCTCCCATCACAAGGAACGAACTCATGACCTTCATGAGGGACTTCAAGGGAGAAATTCAAGAGTTGATCAACAAGAAGCCGCCTGCTCTGGACAAGGAGCAGTCGGCTAAGAAACCTTCCACTTCACTGAAGAGGAAGCCAGTTCAAGGGCGAGAGGCGACTCCTCATCCTAAATCTAGGAAGCGGGAGCCGACTGCCCTTGATTTCACAAAATACCGTTTTCCTACTCCAGGAAATAGGAAACCTGTTCGTCATATTCAGGCGGACGGGTCGAGGAAATCATACACAGACGCTCGGCTATTGCTAGAGCAGAAGAAGAGTGACCGATTGTCAGAGTCGGCCTCTACTTCAAACTTCCAAGACAGTCTGCGAAATACCTCAATGAGGCATACGCAGTCGTATCATGAGAGTCAGTTAGGCGGCACCTCCCGTCAGTCTGGCTTTCATAGCGACCAGGCGGTACCAAACTTACCGTTTGTGCCGCAACAACAGTATTTTTTACAGCCACCTCCGTTTGGTGGACATGCAGCAAAAAACGTCCAACCTATGGACTGGCAGCTACGGTTGCTTAGACTTGGTGAACAGCCGTCGGCCTTCTCCAAGGAAATTACGGTTGCTTCAGGACGCTTGCTTACTTATTCACCTCCAACTTCGCCATGAACATCCCTGCGAAGAAGACGACCCTTGATTTAGGAACAATTCAGCAGGGCGAGAAGGAGGGGCTTCGTTCTTACATCAGGCGGTTTAACCTGATGAGAATACAGATTCAAGGGTTACCGGATGAAGTAGCCTATACCGACTTTTTCAGAGGTCTCAAGGACGGGTCGACCTTCAAATTTGATTTGGTCCGAAAGAGGGTGGTGACTCTTCAAGAGGCCTTGATTGAAGCGGAAGCCTATATATAGGCGACTGATCTTTGTACGGTAAAACAGTCAGGCGAAGAAAGAAGTCAGGCGGCAGCCGCCGAAGTTAAAAAATTACTTGATGCAGGGTTCATTCGGCAATGTTACTTCCCAGACTGGGTTGCAAATGTGGTGCTTGTTAAAAAGCCGAATGGCACCTAGCGAATGTGTGTAGACTAAAAAGACTTAAACAAGGCATGCCCCAAAGACAGTTACCCTCTGCCTAAAATTGATAACCTGGTCGACTCAATAGTCGGGCATGCTTTGATGAGCTTTATGGACGCCTACTCTGGTTTCCATCAAATTACTTTATGGAAGAAAGATCAGGAGAAGACGGCCTTCGTCACTGATCAGGGGTTATACTGTTACACGGTAATGCCGTTTGGTCTTAAGAATGCCCCGGCTACCTTCCAGCGAATGATAAACACTGTGTTCTTTGATCAGATTGGGAGAAACGTCGAAGCATACATTGATGATATGATTGTCAAGACTAAACTTTAGAAAGATCATCTATCGGACCTCCGAGAAACTTTCGCTACACTCAGGCGGCACCATGTCATGCTCAATCCCAAGAAATGTGTCTTTGGAGTTGAGTCTGGGAAATTTCTCGGATTCCTTATCAATCAGAGAGGAATAGAGGCGAACCCTGAGAAGGTGCAGGCGGTCATTGACATGCAGTCGCCTCGTACCATCCGAGAGGTTCAGAAGTTAACAGGTTGTCTGGCGGCCTTGGGAAGATTTCTAAGCCGATCAGGCGACAAATGCCTATACTTTTTCCAGGCAATTAAGAAAAAGGCAAGGTTTGAATGGGGGTCGGATGCAAAGGCGGCCTTCCAGAAATTGAAAGTTCACTTGCATTCCTTGCCGAGGCTGGTCAGCCCTTTGCCCAAAGAAGTACTCTACATGTACCTGGCCGTCTCTGATCATGCGTTAAGCGCTGTTCTCCTTGCTGAAAGAGACGGTTGTCAGCTCCCGATCTACTTTGTCAGTCATGTACTGAAAAGTGCCGAGTTGAGGTATCCCCTAGTGGAGAAATTTGGTCTTGCACTCTTCATGGGTGTTAAAAAATTAAAGCCCTACTTTTTGGCACACGCAGTCGTCGTGTATACAGACCAACCTATCAAGCGGCCACTGACCATCATGGAGTCTTCAGGCCGAATGATCAAATGGGCCATAGAAATACAGAGCCTCGAAGTTACTTTCGAGCCTAGAAAAGCAGTGAAGGGGCAAGCCTTTGCTGACTTTATTGTTGAGATGACTCGTCCTCCTGACTCTGAAGTTCCAGACCAAGTCTGGAAGGTATATGTGGACGGAAGCTCTACTTCAAATGGTTGTGGAGCAGGCGTCATATGTCAGTCGCCAGAAGGCGACAGGTACGAGTATGCTTTACGCTTCAGTTTTCAGGCCTCAAACAATGAAGCAGAATATGAAGCTTTACTAGCCGGAATCCGCATGTGCAAGGCGGCAGGGGCAAGAAAAATAGACGCCTGTTCCGATTCACAATTGATAGTGAGTCAGTACAATGGCGAATACGAAGCAACCCATCCGGCCATGATCAAGTATTTACAGGCGGTCCGACAAGAAGTCGGCTCCCTTGAGGATTTCCATCTGATCCAAGTGCCGAGATCAGAAAACAACCAGGCGGATGCACTTTCAAAATTAGCATCATCCGCCTCCTGTGATACTCCTCGAACTGTTTTTTGGGAAGTAATGGTTAGGAGAAGCATTGAGGAAGAACCTATTGCAATCCTAGACAGAAGCTCAACCTGGATGGATCCAATCAGGGCATATCTGACAAACGGTACCCTGTCGGATGATCATCAACAGGCGGCAGCACTGAAAAAACGAGCAACCAGTTTTGAAATAATAAAGGGAGAACTTCACAAAAAGGGGTACCTTCAACCCTTCTTAAAGTGTGTTACTCCAGAGAAGGGACGAGAGATACTAGACGATCTTCACTCTGGTTACTGTGCTTCTCATATAGGCGGTAGGACGCTTGCTCAACGGGCAAGGTGGCAGGGCTACTTTTGGCCTACTTTAGAAGCAGATGCAATGGAGATGGTGAAAAAATGTGACAAGTGCCAAAGGTTTGGCAAGCTAATTCACCGTCCGGCTACTGACCTCACTACTATTCATAGCCCACTACCGTTTGCTAAGTGGGGCATGGACATTCTGGGTCCATATACGCCTGCTACAGGCGGAAGGAGGTACATACTTGTTGCCGTCGACTACTTCACTAAATGGGTAGAGGCGGAGGCTGTAAAGGGAATCAAGACGAAGGATGTAATTTCATTCATTTGGAAAAATGTCATCACTCGGTTCGGGGTTCCCATGTCTATGGTTTTTGATAATGGTCCCCAATTTGAGACGCCTGTTCTCAAAAGCTGGTTGGGTGACCAAGGAATTGCACACTACTTTGCATCTGTCGGCCGTCCACAAGCAAACGGCCAGGTAGAAGCCTTTAATAAAATCATCTCAAACGGTCTTAAGAAAAAGATTGAACGAGCAGGCGGCCTATGGGCGGATGAATTACCACATGTTCTCTGGGCCATTAGGACGACTGAAAAAGGGGCGACTGGAGAAACTCCATTCCTCCTAACTTATGGTGCAGAAGCTGTTCTTCCAATAGAACACTACGAGCCGACTCTTCGAGTAATGCTATATGACGAAGAGGCAAACTGGGAAGCCATGCGCCTGGCATTAGACTCACTTCCTGAAAGGAGGGGCAATGCTGTCTTGCGCCATGAAATTTACCGCCTGAGAATGACTAGATCATACAACAAAAAAGTACACAGGCGTCCACTCAAAGTGGGGGACTTTGTACTTAGAAAAATGGAAGCAGTTGGTAGGGCTAATGAGTCTAGCAAACTAACTCCCAACTGGGAAGGACCCTACCGAATCTGTGAAGAGGTCAGGGACGGTACCTACCGGCTGGAAACACCAGACGGACAACCGTTGCCTCGAACTTGGAATGTAGATAATCTTAAGAAATATTTCTTTTGAATGATGTAAATAATCAAGGGCTACTTAAGTTTGCACTTAATATTCAATTTTGTACTAAGAAGGGCACGCCTACTAACAAATAGTCGGCTACTCTCCATGTTTAAATTCTTACTTAAGAGGGGCATGCCGTCTGTACCTTTACAGTCGGCTACTCTCCATTGAGTATTTTACTTTCAGAGGGGCATGTCGTCTGTACCTTTACAGTCGGCTACTCTCCATTGAGTACTTTATCTTCAGAGGGGCATGCCGCCTGTACCTTTACAGTTGGCTACTCTCCATTGAGTTTTACTCTTTTTTCAGAGGGGCATGCCGCCTGTACCTTTACAGTCGGCTACTCTCCATTGAATATTTTACTCACCATAGGGGCATGCCGTCTAGACATAAAGTCGGCTACTCTCCATAGAAGAGGGCCGACTGGTTCCAAACACATAGCCATCCCCCTTATACTTAGCTAAAAAAGATTAGGGCCTGGCCGACCCTGTGCCTAAACAGGCGGCTACCCTCCTCTTAGCACCTACGTTCACCAAGAACTAACCAAGGCCACAGGCCAAATGATCAGACCAGGCGCCAAGCCAACTGATCAAATCTTCAAAACTAATACGACCTGTCCCAACATCATAGCAGGCGTCCGGCGGCATCCCTCCGGATGAAATTCGTCGCAGAGAGCAGCTCCCTTTTGGGTGAACATTGCTCTATAAACTAATTACACGGCACCTATACGACTGTCCCCCAAGGGCAACCACGTAGCCGTTTTTGAGACAAGGATAACTCTATCACTAACCAAACCAGTGGTAGCAGTTGACATCTGAGTCAGATGACCGCCTGTATTACTTGGGATAAATGCAGGGGGTACCTCTTGAGTTAATAACCAACAAACATTGGCGAATCAAAAGGTTCAGCCGGCCTCCGTCGCCTGGTGCCTTTACTACTCAAGCAGGAGTGACGGCGACTGAGTAACTCCAAAGTTAACTCATAGTCACTCTCTCAAACTTAGTATGGAGCCTAAAAGGTATGAGTCGTCCTCCTGTTTTTAGCAAACAGGGGCTCTCAACCACTACTCCTGCTAGGTTAACAACCTGAGTTAAAAGCCAACAAACATTGGCGAATAAAGGGGAACAACCGGTACCAACCGCTTGATACCTCTACTACTCAGTTACTTGGCAACTAGGTAACAATCATGTTTACTTGGTCAAACCACTTTCCTACTTGGTAAATTTTACAAATGACAGGACCGCCTGCCTAAAGGGGATCCAGTCTTTAAAATGGTTCGAATACCAACTGGATAAATGGCCGACTGATCGTCTAGCCTGGAAAAAGACAACCAGTCGTCCAGGGGCATAGGCGGCGTGACTAACTATCCGTTCCTGTCTGCAACTATCGGCCATGTAAAACAGTCGGTATAGTGAACAATTGGATATCAAAATATTCAATACTTAAACAAATTTGAAGCAAGACAAAAAATTCATTAAAAAGAAGCCGGTCATTAAAGACCGGCAAAATATTCAGAGCCCCGGCCCCCTGGCCTGGTAAATACAAAACAAACGGCACGCAGGCCGTGGAAAGAAGACATAAAGCTTAAGAAGGGGGCAGATCTTCAATATTAGTAGCTGCCGCCTGGTCAGCACTCTTCTTGCTGGACTCGGCTTCAGCTGCATCCTTCTTTGATGCATTACCCCCAAGCGACACAAGCGCCACTACCGGCTCCTCCTCCTCCAACGCTTCCTCCAACGCCTCTTCCTCAGCAGCCGCCAGGATCTCTTGATTATATGTGTTAGAACACTGGCGATACGTTTTTTCCCATGAGGCAAAGTCGGCATTGGGGAAGAGGCGGCCCCAAGTCATGCGCTGGATTTGAGCAGAGTCTTCCATCATCTCCCGGACCAGCTCTTTCTTTTCTTGCTCGGCCTTTTCCGAGAGCTCCTGAGTAAGACTCTTCTCCTGAGTCACCAGGCGTTCCTTTACGTTGGCCAAGGATTTCTCCAAGGCTTCGTATGAGGACATCTTGTGGCGAAGAGGTCTCAGCTCGGCCTTGAGGTTGTTGATGGTCGCCTCCAGCTCGCCATTCCTCTTCTGGGGCGCCTCTAACTGAGCCCGGATAGCGGCGGTAGCCTGCGCCTGATAATAAAGAATATCAATGGTCAGAACTTCATTTTGGGCAATTTGAAACATTGCCTTATCACATTCAGAGGCGGCCATAGCTTTTGCAGCCTTTACCTCTTTGTTCTTCCGGTCAAGCGCCTTGCGAAGGCCGTTCACTCGGAGCAGGGCCTAAGTAAAAAGGAACAGGCGTCAGTTTCCAAACAAAAAGAAAACAGGCGACCTGGAAATCAAATACTCAAAAATAAGCTAAGTATACCTCAGCAAGGACCCCTGCAATCCCGTCTAGGTCAAGGGTGCCGACACCCCTGACCGCCTCCCTTTCAGCTGGAGGAATGGCCCTGATCATAGACTTGGACACCTCGACCAAGTCAGGCTCCTGAGGGCCGGCTGCATCAAGCATAAACAAACGGATTAGACATAGTAAAAAAAGGGAGCAAGTCTAAAATTTACAAGGACAACTTCATACTTCTAGGCAGCCCAGCTGGAGTTTTATAAGAAGTGGTCGGCTGTTTCTCAGCCGCCGCATGTTTCCTGGCAGAACCAGGAGAGCTCGCAACATTCGTCCTCCGGGCCTTGGGGTCCGGCTGTTGGGAAGAAGAAGCTCTTGGAGCGCCCGTCTAAAAAAGAAGAAAAAAATCAGTATATGCATAAACACAACTCCAAAAAGAGGGTGAAAGGTTCGAAGCCCACCAAGGGTGCCCCCTTGTTAGGGGAGTCGGTTGAAGCTTGTTGCATGATGGAGGCCCGCAACATGGTCGCCGCAGTCTTGGAGGTGGTAATTTTGCTCATGGCGTCCGCTGCAAAAACAAACAGCAAAGTTAATAAAAGTTATAACAAAAATGCACGGAACAGCAGAGTATTCGACAGGCCGACTACCTCTTGAGGACTGACTGCTGAGGCCACAGGCGGCCAAAAAGTACTCGTCGTAGAGCCATTTGAAGCTCGAGACGCAGTGCAGGGGTACTTGCTCTCGTAACCCTGAAGTAGAGTCGACCCTCGACTCTACTTTAAAGAGTCCTTTATCCAGGATCTCTTTCTTAGCTTTGGGGGGAACAGGCGGCATGCTGCGGCCGCCTGCAAGAAGGGGCGGATTCATGTTCCACCTGTTGAGGTAGCCCCTGTGTCTGAGCTCTGTGTCTGAACTCTCAATGATGAAGAAGGTGCACCGCCAGTCCTTCCATTTGTTTGCTTTTCCTCTCGTCATGAGGTAGCCCCTGTGGCTCGTCAATTGATACCAGCCGGTACCGCCTGCCTTAGGGGTTCGGCTGAGGTAGTTCATGTGGGCGAAAGCCTCGAAGCTCGGCTCCACCCCGTGCAGTTCGCACCCGGCCACATAGCCGAGTACGTTGGCCCAGGAGTTCGGGGCTAACTGCCATAACCCCAAATCATACCCATCCAAGATCCGCTGAACAGCCGGATGTAATGGGAAGCGCAGCCAAGCCTTTATGGCCGCCTCGTAGCAGCCAAAGAAGGCGCTATCATAACTGGTACCAGCCGGCCAGACGACTGTGTCTTCTGGATCCGGCACAAACACTAAAAAGTCGGGGCCCATTGTGTGGTTTGCGATAAAGCTCTCCACTTTCTCTTGCATGGCTGTGATCCGGCCCCGAGGTACCGTGCAGTAGTAGGGGGTATTTTGCTCTCGGTAAGAGGCGGATGGCTCCGCCCAATCGTCCCCCTTCTCAACTGCGTGAGAAAGCCTCGCCTCTTGCAGGCGACTTCTCTTCTGTGTCAAGAGAAGCATGGCCAGAAGAGCTAGACTCGAAATCGTCCTCTGACGAGTCCGAAGAGGACGACTCCTCCCCTCTCCCGAAGGGGCCCGCCTCCTCTCCTTTAAAAGGAGCAAGAGAGAATGAAGAATTGTCAACTGTGAAATGGGAAGGGGTCACTTTGATTCCTCCCTCAGAACAGCCGGCTTTCAAGCCGCTTTGTTTCACTTCCACATCTGGCGCCTGGTCAGATGTTTCACTAATCGGCACCCTGCGGGAGGAGCCGTCTGAATTTGAGATCCTGGCAGTCTTTTTTGTTCTGGCCATCATGCTCTGCATAGACACAGATACAGTCGGACTTTGTATAAAGGGCAAAGATGGGTCCGGAAAAGGGCAGGCGACACTCCTAGTCCTAGATTCAGCCGTCCTCGGTGACCGACTGATCACTAACCTAGGTCGTGTCGTGTGCTTCCGTGGTGCCATTTCAAAAAAGAAGAAAATAAAGAGACAATTAAGAGTAAGAGAACCGACGGTTACCTGAACGAGTGACGTTGATGGAGTTCTGAAAATCTTGTGCAGTCGGCTTGTCAGAGCAGGCGGTAGGCAGAAAGGGTCCAAAATGTCAGAGCAAGTTCAGGGGTCCGAATGTTCTCTCACAAAGTTCTCAAGTGTGAAAATGACTGAAGTCAACACTCCTTTATATAGGCGAAGTGAGAAGGCGAAGGGTCACTTCCAGAATTCAAAATTTGCGCGGGAGAATCTCTCGGCCTTTCGCCGAGTAACACTGTAGCAGGCCGTCGCCTGTTACAGTGCTGCACCTGTCACAGGTAACACGTGACCAGTCACGTGCCACCTGTGAGGGGCAAATGATTAGGGGATTTTGCTCCCACCAATCGGAATGTGCCACGTGGGCCAATCAGGTCCTGCCAAGTGTCCCCCAGTTTGCCACGTGGCACGCGCTTATTCGTCCACCTTGGACCTATTATGTCATGACACGTGGCATACTCCATGCCTAATGGAGAAACCGGCCACCCAGGCCCAACCTCCGAGGGAAGCCCAATCAGCCCTAGGTTAACCTAAACCTAGGATTGGCACGTTTCCCAAGGTTATAAATACCTCCCTTAATCCTCATTAAGGGGGATTACAGAGATAACAGTCTGATCACGCTAACAAAGCAGATTACCTACATTAAACACTCTCACCTAGAGAGACCCAATCACTTTAATTTCCGCATTAATTTCTCCTTAATCAAGTACTAACTTGACCGTTGGAGGCGGAGCTCCCACCACCAGGAGTCTCCGTTGTTTTGCAGGTACAGGCGTCCGGTTCCAGTCTCGGAATTGTAACTCTCCCGCAGGACATCAGAAAACCCCGAAACAGATATGATAAAAACAAAAACTGCAAAAACTATTGTTTATCGAAAGAGTATTATTCCAATTCGAATTCTTATCTTTTTTCAGTCTTAAACCCTTATTTTTTCCTTATAAAAAGAGGTCATATCACCCCTTTTTCAATTATTAACAAGCTTGATCATCAAATAATTCTCTTCTCCCTCTTTAGCCTTAACACTGGCCTTCTCATTCCTAACTACCTCATTCTTTCCTTAAGCACTCCAAGGAGTTCATACAATACCCAAAGTTCTATACTTAAACCAAGGCTTGAAGGGTATAATTAACTGAGGGTTTGGACCAAATCAACTCTAATTTGTATTTAACTTAATTATTTCAATTTAATTTATATTTTTTTATTGAAGTTACTAACAATTTATTAATGATGTAGCAATTCAAGGAAACGAGAAAAATGACTAATTAATCACTTAATTACTCTTATTTTTATTTTTGTTGCTAGTATTATTAGGTTTATTTATATTTGATTTGAATAAAAATTTTTTGTTAAATTGCTTCCAATATTAATGTTTATTCTTATATTTTTTTTGATCACCATATTGCATATTTAAAGGGAATATGTAACTGAAAATCACGTCTAATAAAATAATTTGGACAACCGGTTTAGGTTCCTTTTTAATCTTGGTATTTAATCAAGTGATCACAAATGTTGTAGAATTATATGTTGTATTAATATTCAACCAATTTAGCATAATAATATTTTGGAGCAAATTGAATATTTGTTTACATGCCTTTGTGATCGTTGGAATCACTTTTCACTATAAGAATTGATTAGAGGCCAATACGGGCTAATGTAATCCCATGACTCACTTCGTACCATCATCCCCGATCCTCCTTTCATGGTTGCGAAACATAAAGAGGTAGCAATCTCATGGATTATGAATGCGGTGTAACCTTCACGGGTCAATCGTTGTTGCCTTTCGTTGTCCCTTAAACGTGGTTACCTTAAATGATCCGTGAACGGTTTACAAGTTCCTTAAATACTTGTTGGCGGCTCCCTACTTTGCTTGTCCCTAATCGTATTATGTCAATTCCCACTTCCTATGAGTGCCAAGAATATTCACACATGCTTTAACTTAGGCGCACTTCTAGCGACGCCTACAACTTGGCGACTCTACTAGGGAGGATTCTTGGTTATTTATCGATTTGACTGATTGGTATTTAATTAAGATGAGTGCTTGAGACTTGAAAGATTTTTGAATTGTATTCCTGCAATTTAATTGGAATTATCACATATGCATATGCATTTTAGCTTACCTATTTTGCCACAATAGTACGTGTTCTATGTATGTGGCTAGCCTGGGGATTTAAGCTCTATCAACCCGAAAACGCTCATGGCAATAAGGGTTCATCCGAGTTTTTAAATCCACCTAAACCATGGAGTTGAGTTCGATTTCATCACGAAATCGCGGAGTCGCCCGTTGGCATACACCCTCAAGGAAGGCTGCCTTGCTAGCGCGTCCAAACTCTTAACCATGGTACTCTTTGACACCCAAATAAGCTTGACTAAAGTCGAACATAGAACTTAACTTTAGGTTGCGAACTTCATTGCATCATGCGTGACAATGTGCTTATATGTGCATTTTTATTGACTTTTTATTATTATTTTTAGTTTTTTCTCTTGTCATATCCTTTTTTTATATGTAAGTCGAGTCATATTCTTTTTATTTATTTATTTATGAGTCAACCCGGATTTTTATTCCCGTATCCTACACAAGAGTCAACTTGTTTTGGTCATAGTCGAAGTTCTAGAGAGAGTAACGTGTCGTGCAACTAGGATCTGTATCCCCGAGTTTTATCTTTCATTTGGAGTTGGTTTCGTCCCAATCTGAGTCATAGATTAAAAGTTATAATAGAAATATACTACAGCCTGTCCAGTTTAGGTATCTTTTTAGCGTCAACTTTCTTTTTTATTTAATTTTTTTTTATATCTTTTCGTGTCGAGCTAGTTGTAGCCAAGTCCTTTAATCCGTGTCAACTCTTATAACATAGGATTATAGATTATTTTTTTAAAATTATTTTTTTTAAACCCATGAGTCCTAACTCTTCTAGAATTCTAGTCCTCTTCCTAGTCTCTTGCGATTTTTGTGCTAACCTTAACATGTGTTATTTAACTTTGATTGTGGTTGATCTTATTTATGTCTAACGATTGCCAATGGACCATTTTCACCTATTAAATATCATAAAAATTAAAATTGGACAAAATTAATCAAGTTAGTTAGTCTTTTAGTCCTCTGTGCTATTTTGTCCTTGGGTCCTTTGTTTTTCACAACGTCCTCATGTATAGCCATGCGATCATACCACGAGTTTTATAAACTCACCTAGTCAGACATGTTGAGTCGTTTCACACACTTTGTATTCGAGTAATGCACTATATTTTTTATGATCGTATACTAGGACCATGCATGCGTCGTTGTTTTCTGTCGTAATAAGAATGAATGGAGTATTTCCCATTGGTTTTCAAAATATTTTCATACACTCTTCCTTCCAATCCGAGTATTGAGATAATGCACTATGTGATCTCATTTTGTTCCATAGTACTCAAGTTCAAGAATCACTAGTTAAGAGTGAACGTCATTCCTTCCTTCTTTTCTTCCAATCAAAGCATCAACAATAACAAACTTCTTGTCCCTATTTGCGGTAACAAGTAATTCACAAGCAGCCATGAAGACGAAGCACAAGACAAGTTTCCATACAAGATTTCATGCTTTTTTTTCTTCGTTCGTTTCAACCTTTTTCCTCTAATAAGTCTAGAATAGGTTCTCCTTATCCTTATGTCTATATGCCAAGTTCCATCAATGAGCATTTTTTCCTTTGCATTCGATCATGTCATTCGCGCACACACACACACACACACACACACACACACACACACACATATATATATATATATATATATATATATATATATATATATTCAATTACCGAACTAAACACAAGGTACACCAATGACTTAAGGCACCTTTCAATCCCGTGATTCTCTATTCACCATTTAATCACATATCCATTTCTTCATTAACCACTTTGAGCCTCGTCTAACAATTGGCCTTATTTTTAACCCACATTCACTTAACCCTGGGTTGGAAGATGTGTAATTGTATAACATTCAAAAAGCAAGAAAAAAAAGGGTTTTTCTACATTATAACCCTGTAAATTTTCATTTTCTACGTTGTGCCCCATTTTTTGGGAAATCTACAGTGTAACCCCAAATTACGTATGACATCTACAAAGTATCCCACATCATGCAGCATTTATGACGGACGTTGGTAGTTGGCATTAATTCCGTCACCTACCTGATACTGTTCATAGACCATTCTCTCTCCTTCAAAATTCCCTCCTATTCAACGACATCACTGCCCTCTGTTTCATTTTTTGATAAAAAAACCCTAAAACCAAAAATTTTGAGACTGAGAGAGATAATTTCTTGCGTAGAATTTAGGGTTCATTCGTGCGACATTTATGAAGAACAATCTGACACTGGAGTAGCCCTATCAACAAAGGTATGTAATTGTTTTCTTATTTTGGTAATGCATAGGTTGGTTAAATTTTTTGTATTTTTGATGAATTGTTATACGATTGAGATGGTTAGTGGATGAAATTGGTGAATTTGTTTTATTTGATTTGTGTATGTTGCCAAAGATTGCGTCTTTCTTGGGGTAGAAACTTGGTTACTGGGTTTGTTTTGCATGAACCTTGATAAGGTTTGGGTCTTTGTTGGCAATTGTTTGTTTTTATTGATTTATTGGTAATGATTTGCAGATGGATGAACAGAGGATTTTAAAAATCCACTATGGTGCTAATTGTGTTGACTCAACAGTAGATGATATTGATAAGTGTGTATTAATTGATTTGATAAATGATATGTTTGAGGGTTTTGCAATTAGAGGGTTTAATTTGCCTGAGTTCCCTGGGTTGCATTATTGTTGTAAGGAGAAAGCTCATGTTTTAGTTGATGATGGAACAATGATGAAGATGTTTCAAAATATTGAAAGTAAAGAGATTGATTTGTGGGTACATTGTTTAAGCGAGCCAAGTTTTATACTGAAACTAGCAAGAACAGTGAAACCCCAACAAGTTCATCCTAAGCCACATGACTCCATTTCTGTTACTGGCCCAATTGGTGAGGTTAGCCCACATGTTCCTACCAGCCCAACTAATTCTGAACTAGGCCCATCTAAAATAGTTAAACCAGGCCTACCCAAGCCTTTCACACAAAAATTACCCTCCAGGAAAAACAATAATAAAAGGCAACATAAACAAATTGCTACTGAATCAGTTGCTTCATTGTGTAAATTAGAACCTGTTAGGAGGAGCCCAAGGTTGACCCTACCTAGTTCACCTCCACATATTTCTTCTCCACCCACTCATGATATGAGGTTACCTAGGTTATTAAAAGAAATATCTTCACATTCCCCTCCTCAGATCATGTCATACTTTTTGCTGATGATTACTTTTTCACCAACCACTCCTCCCAACATGCATCCCCTGTACCCAGAAGAAGCCCTAGGCTCTTACAAGTTGATCCTAGCCCAAATCTTAGGAAGGCCCCCCTTGAACCACCTCATCCTGAACCAAATCCAGAAACTTCTAACAGAACCAGGTCATGCTTAAGCAAAGTGCAGCTCTTTCCTCATGGGGAAAAATGGTTAATTCCACTGCTAGGGCAAAGGGTTTGTTTGTTCCTTTTAGTCAGTCTTCCCAAAACATACATAGTGAGGTAAAAGAAAGTGTAGGACTAGGAAATAGGGTGCTACTAGGGTTGTTAATGAAGATGACAGAGATCATGCATATTGATGATGATAGTCAATCTGAGAGTTATGGTGAGTATATACCTGAAGTTGATGAAGAGAATAACAGTGAGTGTGAGGAGGGTGATCTAGATGAAGATGAGGAGAATGTGGCGGACTTGTTGAACCAGAATTTTGTTGATAGTTGATGGGAGCCTTTTAGTGGTCATTGGAAACATTATGATGGAGATGGAGGTCAGTTAGGATTGAAAGCCAATGTTGGTGAGGTGTATGATGATGCTGAAATAGGTAAGATTAGTTTAAGGGCTTGGCAACTATTTGTTGATAGGGATCATTTCAAGGAAGCATTGAGAGACTACTTCATCCAGGAGGGCTTTAGTTTAGTTATTAGGAAAGCAGAGCATGAGAGATACACAGTTGAGTGTGCTGATATCAGGTGCTCTTGGAGAATTCATGCAATACTATTACTGGATGGGTTTACCTGGGCCATAAAAAGCATTAATAACAAGCACACATGTGACTTGAACATGATGAGAAATCCCATGTGCAATTGCAAATGGGCTGCAACAAAGCTCCTGGAAGATATCATAGCTAGTCCAGACATCAAAGGTAAGGCTTTGAACCATTTACTTTGGGAGAGATATTGGGTTAGCATGGCCACATCAACATTGTACAAAATGAAGGCCATTGCAATGGAGATGATTCAGAGAGGTCATGATTAGTCATACTTCAACCTCAATGTTTACTGCCACATGGTAAAAGAGAGAAATCCGGGTTCTATTGCTTTTTGCACATGGAAGGAACTACAACAACCAGAGAAGCCTCTCCAATTTAGATCAATTTTCATAAGCTTTGCAGCCTAGTTCCAAGGTCAAATACAAGGGTGCAGAGGGCTTGTTTGTGTTGATGGTTGCCATTTGAAAGGCAATGATTGAGGGTTAGATAGGTCGTTAAACAACTACCCTAATCAAATTAATCATTTATAATACCTAAACTTACACCAAACTAGTTAGTGGTAAGTAAAGGGTCGAACCACTAAGGAAGCTCACTAATTCAACATCAATTTTCACCAATGCAAGAGTAAAAAGGGGATCAATTTTGTTGGTTTTTGAATAAAGAGCACTAAAACTACAAATAAGCAAAGAAAATGATGATTAAAATCAAGAGAGAACGACGCTAGGGATACGGGGGTATCAAATATGATTAGAAAGAGGGGAATAATAATATTATCATGAAGAACATGCCAAAGAACACAAGATTCTACTTAAACAATCCATTCTCATGCAATAGTCTAGGAAAATCAGTGAAAAAGGTTTATACTAATAAGGATCATTCTCATGCATCCTATTAGTTACAATCAAATCAAGAGAATAAAGAAGCACAATCCATAAAGCTCCACTTTAATAACTCATTCTCATGCAATCATTAAAATGGAGATGATCTTAATCTAGTTCAAATTACTTTCATGCATTTAAACTAGAAAACATCAAATAAAGTGCTACAATAATCTCAAGCTATCAAAAATCATATCTATCATCAATTTATGGCATGATTTAAATCCAACCATTATCATTCATCCAATATCAACACATATTTTCCACCCCCTTCCCCTAGCTAAGAAATTAGCCTAGAGAAGGGAGATTAAACATAATATCAAAACTAGAAATAAACTCAAGAAACACAAAACAAAACATGATTAAGAACAATGAAATTAATAATAACTTGATGAACTAATAAGATTAATGAAAATAAGCAACAATAACGCAAATAAATAAAGCTAAAATAAAGGCTTAGAGATTACTAAAGTGGGGATTAATGAAAGATGACTTGAAATTTTGCTTGATTGAAGATTTAACTTGTCCAAAGTTGAATACAATAAAGGAAACTTAAGTAATAATCCACTTTATCTCTCTAAGATTAGGGCTAAATGTTGATAAAATAAAAGATGATTACAAACTTGAATAACTGGTTATTTATATGCATCATAAAAGACGGAAATAAAACACCAAGGAGAGCCCTCTAGCACGCAGCCGCGCCCTCTCTAATCTGGGTACAGAGTTGCTTCACCCAGCAACCCGCGCCCGCAGCTTCAAGGCCCGTGCCCGCGGCTTAAAATAGGAGAGGCATTTCCTACTGAGGAGAGGCTGCGGTCTGGGAGCTGGGGAAAAGAAGCTGCCTCGATATGACGTGCCGCGGCTCCTAGTGCCGCGCCCGGGGCCAAGGAGGAGAGGCCTCTTCTAGGGCGCGACACGACATCTCCGAGTTCCTGGTCGTTTTCAGCAAAAAAACGCCGCACCCACGGCCCTTTGCTTTACGCCCGCAACTCCAGCATGGCCCTAAAACCCTCCTTGAACATCCCATTTCCCTTCCATAGCTCAACATGCATCCAAAGGTTCATCCAAAAGGGCCAATAACCTACAAAACAACAAAGAAACACTAAGAAAACCAAAGGAAAAAGTGAAAAAGGAAAGAAAACACGAGAAGGGAAAAGAGAAAACAAAATTATGATAGAAATGCTTAGAAAATTATGATAGAAATGCTTAGAAAACACGAGAAGGGAAAAGAGAAAACAAAATGAGGGGAGAATCCTTTAGAGAAAAAGGATAAAAGAGTGGCATAAACGCCACTTATTAGACAACTATGGTGGGATTCTCTTATCTGCAGTTTCTTTAGATGGGAATAATGAAATTTTCCCAGTAGCTGTAGTTGTTGTTGATTATGAGAACAAGTCCAGCTGGTCTTGGTTTTTTCATCATTTGAAAAACTTACTCACTGAGACTGGAAGGGAAGCTTGGACAATAATGTCTGATGGGCAGAAGGTTTGTCATCATTACTTTTGTACTTATTTTCATATCTTGCATTATTAACTAGGGTAATTTCTAACATAGTGTTTCAATGTCTGTAAGGGAATTGACCCCTCACTGGATCAGATATGGCCAAAGGTTGGAAGGAGATACTGTGCTAAGCATTTATGCAAAAATTTCAAGACTGATACCCTGGCATTCTAATGCACAAGATTTTTTGGGGAGTGACAAATGCATAGTCAAAATTTGGTTTCAAAAAGGAACTCTTCAAAGTTCAACAAGCTGCTGGACTTGGAGCTGTGAAATGGTTCAAAGATTTAGGGCCTCTAGAAACATGGGCCAGATGGAAGTTTGACTATGAAACTGCTTCAGATGAGAATACAAACAACTTTGTTGAGAGTTTCAACAACAGAATTGGTGTTGATAGGACTTACCCTATACTCACTCTACTTGAAGGTATACATAGTCCCTTGTACTTTCTAGTTCACTGTATTTACATAGTGTTATTGACTAAAAATGTCTTAATTTATAATAGGTGTTAAGAGGATTGCTATGGTAAGGCATGCAACAAGATAACAACTGGCTAACCAATAGGTTGACGAGGGAATATGCCCTAACATTAAAGAAAATGTCAGAGTTATAACTAGAGAATCCAGGTTATGCCATGCATATCCATCTGGCAGGGGAGAGTATGAAATTTTTGATGGAAGGACTATGCTCCCTGTTTTACTTAACATCAAGACATGTGTGTGTGGTAAGTGGTAGATAAGTGGCATTCCATGTAGGCATGGAATTAGGGCTACACTAGATGCTGGCAAAGATCCACTTGATTATGTCAGTGAATGGTATTCTATAGCTAAGTATAAGTTAGCCTACAATGGGAATATATTGCCTATCCCTGATCCTGACCAATGGTCTGACTTAGATGTTCCCAAGCTAGTCCCTCCCCATGAAAAGAAGTGTGGGCAGACCTTCCAGAAATAGGAGAAGAGAGGAGGGGGAGAAGAGAAAAGGGAAGAGGAAGGCAACAGTGCAATGCAAGAATTGCAAACAGTCTGGGCATAATTCAGGCACTTGCAAAGGTGGAGCCACTAAGAAGGAACTTCTACAACAACAAGGGAAGTCAACCAACACAACTACTAAGTCCAAGAGGTAGAAAAGGCAACACACAAGTCAACAAAGCATTCAGGTTAACTTAATTGATCTCATGATTGGGAACAATTCATCTAATGTAGTTGCGGAGTCTTCAAGCCAACCATTGCCAAGGCAAAAGTCAGACAACCAACACACACTGAAGGACCTTTCACACAGCTGTAGGAAATATTTTAAGCATTACCCCAAACTTGAACCCCACTGTGATCATACACTAAAGTACGGTGGCGTCCAAAGGGAAGGAAGATAGAGAAAAAGAGTCTCCAACAAGTTTTAGGAACTTGTAAACCGTTCACAAGGTGAAGGTTACACCCCTTAACGATCAAAGAGATCGTTACCTCTAATAGGTCTGGAACCAAGACTTGAAGTTCGGGGATGAAGGTACAAATCCAACCAAAAAGATATTGAACCTGCCCTAATAATAAGCCTTTATTTTATTCTTTTCGTATTCACGTGCACTTTCTGACTAAAATGCAATCAATAGGTTTACTTTAAACCTGTTTATCTATGTTGGTTAAATATTAAAGCACAAATAATACTATTATTGGCGATCACTTGAATTATAATCATATTAACCGTAAACAATATTATTAATTATCTTATTAAGCATGATTACAAGTACCAATTCCCTTTAAACATGCATAAAATGCGTGATCAAGCAATAAAAATAAATATAATATCAAGCAACATAATAATCATCATAAACATAATCATAATTAAAATAATAACAATCACAATCTCGTTAAAGAATAATAATAGCAAGATCCTAGGCATGATACTAACAAGATTAATAACAAACCCTAGCATGTCACTAAACAATTAAAATTAAAGATTTAGCCCTAACATGACATTAACATGTTATTAGGAAAGAAAATAGGAAGCATCATATAAATCATAATTGATATTAGGAACTTATTGTTGTCACCCTAAACATTATACTAAGAAATGCATCCTAACATGATACTAGGAAGAGCATCCTAACATGATACTAGGAATCAAAATAACAACCTAAGCATGATTTTTATATCACAATCTCAATTAAACAATTAAAGTACTTACTTGGATGCCTCGTACCTCTTTCGAATAACAAAATACACACGTTAGTAACTTCAAGGAAAATAATAAAATTAAAACAATTAAATTAAACAATTGAAATAGAGATTTGGGACAAACCCTCATAAATACCAAACCTTTCACGTCTAGGGCGAAGACAACTTCGAATTTGGCTAGGTGTGTCTCGATCTTATGCAGAATTTTGTTTGTAAAATGTTGGTTTAGAATAAGAGAGAGAGAGTATAAAGAATTTCTTGATGATAGTTGATGTGAATTGGTGATTAAAAACGGAGTTTTAAGGACGCTATTTATGACGAAAATCAGCCAGAACATGATATAAAAAAGAATTAGACTTTCAAGAAGAATAAAACACGACGCTGGGGCTGCACATGCCTTTGTCGCCGCGCGACAAAGTCTGTCGCTGAGCGGAAGGCGTTTCGCCAGGCGACAACCTGTGGTGCGGCGCTGCAGGCAGTTTTTTCACACGTTTTCATAGTTTTGATAAAATTAAGCGTAAGAGGGGTAAAACTGTAATTTCATTTAAAACACTTCTTTTATTCTAAATAAAACTCATAAAACTCAATTATCAATGCTAATCACATTAGGATTCAAAAGAACCTTCTAGAAAATTCTAGAAAACTATAATCAATCCTAATTGCATTAGGAATGATAAATCATAATAGGCCCTCCTCTAGATCATTGGGCCGCATATAAAGATCAAATCGGGCCCAGTTTAGTAATTTAGCCATAACTTCCTCATTACTCATCGGAATTGGGCTTATAATATATCGTTGGAAAGCTCTTTTCGGGCCTAATCTATCTACACCATTATTGGACCCTTTCCATGGAACAAACTAAACTGGATAGGCTATTTTCATAAAATAGGTTTTCAAAAAACATAGAGAAAGAAGAGAATTAAAAACTAACCGCAACACTAGACTTTCCACACTTTCACTTTATTCGATTATGATTCGACTTGAAAAGTATTCATCTTCGAATTTGGTTTTGGGGAGACACAAATGGGTGTCTTCAAGAGCCCCCACTTTGACGTAGTTTGGATAAACGCAAGTTTCGAAAACAAAAGTCAAAGTATCGATAAGGACAAGTATGATTCAGAACATTCTGCAATCTTAAATCATTCTTGTAACGCCGATACCTGCAAACTAGCGTTAGTTAAACCGATAAGAGAGTTGAGAAACGCGTATCTTGCACCGTCGAGTACACGTCTATGAGGGTAACAGATTGTTGCATTTGTTGTTGTGACAACCTTCCACAAGCTAGGAAATTCCATCAAAGATAACTTCTCTTGAAATCACCTCCAGTTGTTTGTGACAACCCTCCACAAGCCAGGAAACGCCATCGATCAATGCTGCTACATCTCTTGCCATTTTCTTGAATCATAGTGACAACCTTCCCAATTATAGAAAAAGTCGTCGAAGACCGCCTCATCACGAACCGCTCTTCTCAAAACTTGGTGACAACCTCCACATTTGCGAAGACCGTCCATCTCGTGCAATCTTCTAAAATCTTGGTGACAACCTCCACAATCTTAGAGAACGCTGTCGAAGACCGCCCATCTCGTGCTATGTTCTCAAATCTTGGTGACAACTTCCATAATCTTAGAAAATGCTTTCAAAGACCGCCAATCTCGTGCTATCTTCTAAAATCTTGGTGACAACCTCCACAATCTTAGCGAACGCCGTCGAAAACCGCCCATCTCGTGCTATCTTCTCAAATCTCGGTGACAACTTCCACAATCTTAGCGAATGCTGTCGAAGACCGCAAATATCGTGCTATCTTCTCAAATCTTGGTTACAACCTCCACAATCTTAACGAATGTTGTCAAAGATAACTTTACTTGAAGTCATCCTCAGTTGTTACGATAATATTCCAAAGGAAACTACCAAAGACCAACGCTTGTTGATCCTTAATGCTAATTAAATTTTTCTATTGTAGATACTTGATGAAATTGCAGCTGTGCTAGTACGTCGGCGCTTTTGCTTTTTGTAAACCATTACGTCGGTGCATGCGATCAGCCAATGCTTAGGCTCTTTAAGCTAAGTGAAACGATCTTTTGTCAGGTCGATCACTTATTGTGATTGTAATCAAGCCGACTAATTAATCATGTCAAATTGCTTATAGGGGCTAACTGGCGTACCAAGGAACCCGGAAATTGCTGCACTAGGTCCGCATAATCTTATATGGGGGCCACGCATTGTGTCGCCGCACTAGCGCCCGCTGGAACTATATAGCGCCACGCTTTTCTTCTGTCGCCAGGCAACAGATGTTTTCGATAGGCGACAGCCTTGTCGTCTAGCGCTGGAGTCGGGTCTTCCCTGTTTTGCCCTTGCAACTGTTGTTCGTTGCTCGATTTTGCTTCGAACTTTGAACTTGGTCGTATCCTTTGAACCAAATCTGCTCAAATCTTTTGTAAATTAAAGCTTTTCATCTCTAATTTACTAATCCATGTGATTTTGCTCAAACTCCTCTTATCTTGGAGGAATCTCATGTGGTCATATTCTCAATTTTTCGAAAAAAAATCCGAGAATATTATTACTCGTTTGCTCTTTGGAATGTACCTGCACTTATATTTTGGACTATAGGACTTTGCTCATCTTTCTGTAGGGTTGACCTAAGACTTAGTGTTACTTGACTCATTGACTTGATATGACTCAACGTATGACGACTCTTTTCATGTTACTCATGTGTGCGTAAACTTAACTCGATGTGATAACATGACATGACTCAATGTGTATATTAATCGTGTGTGCATTTTAATGTGATTGTGTGACTCGAAAATGCAAAAAAAAAGAAAAAATTTCAGTCATTTATGTGGAGGGTATTAACTTTCTCCTAAAAAAGGACGCAAAAAAGAATAAAGCAAAGTTTTTTGAAGGTGCATGTTGAATGAGCTTAATCCGTTGTCTCTCATAGTACAAGGATTGTAACATTTTAGACTATCCTGGTTGACTTGATGATGAAAGTATTTTGGTGACTTAGGCGCAGAGGCTATGTAATTCATACTTTGTGATGCAATGATGAGTGATGTTGATATGACAAGGCATGCTTCAACGTTGTGTTAAGATTTCAAACCAAGGGTACTTAAGGGAATTATATTTGGTCATGTATATGTGATGTGTGTGATAGTGACACTAAAGTTAGGCTGCAAGGGCTAACTGTGTGAAAAAAACTACTGAAAAGAGTCAAATAATGGTGACTCTTAAGCTAGGTAAGCTAATAATGTAAGGATCAAGCCCCCAAGGCTAGCTCTACATGGATAAGGATGAGCATTGGATATCCTTTGATAAGATCATGGTGTGAATTTGTGAATGTGAATATGAATGCATGTTCATTACGGCCGCACCTCAATATGAGGTTGTCGCCTACGTATCTGACATGAATCAGGCCGAACATAGCTCTAGCCGAACCTCGCACAAGTGTGTATACTGATGTGTCTATTTTATATAGTATTTTACCCCCGTCCCTTGGTCATAATTAGTAGTGTTTTCTGCTCTTTAGAGCCACTTTTATTACTAATTAGTGTTTTCTAGTGTTTTCGTAGATTTGGTTGACTTTTGCAGGGATTTACACTTTTGGAGTACTTTCCCGAGACATATTGGAGCAATCACGAGCATTGGAGAAGCACGACCAGACTTTATAGCCCAGGACCGGTTAGAGCCGTCAAACCGGTGATTAAGGGCTCGGTATAAGTAATACCGGGGCATTTGGACCGAGTATTCAAGACCCGTTGGCCCGAAGAATTGGAGCCCAATCGTAGTCCAATTAATGGCCCAAGAGAGCCGCTCGGCCAAAGAGGCTGGCGCCTGGAAGCGCGCCCGGCCGGGCGGGAGAAGCTTAGGTCGGCGCCTGGTGACGCGCCCAGGCGGGCGCGAGATTCAACCTGAAGAGCAAAAAGGCGCGCCCGATCGGGCGGTGCCTCGCCTGATCGAGGGCGTGTAATTGTTAGGAGACGATTAGCGTCGTTTTAGTTTGTTTTAGTTTAGGATTTGTACGGAGAATAATTACTCCTCTACAATACGATTTTAGATTCTCTCTCTCTCTCTCTCACTTTGTTTACTCTTTCTTTACTCTCTTAATTGTTTTCTTAGATTTTCTCTCATTTATACTTTTGTTCTTAATCTACTTTTAATTCCAGATTTGTTTGGTAACTATTTCTCTTCTCTTAATCTTAGTTGTTTTTTTCATTCCTTTGATTATGTCTTGTTTTATCGCTTTGATTTGTTTAGTTTTTATTATGTGTGAGTTGTTCAATTTCTAAGGTTTGTGGGGATCCATAAATAATATGAAGGGGTAATTTATTGTTGTTAATTATCAATCCTAGATTATTTTCCTATTGATTGATTTAATGCTCTGTGACTAGATTAGGCGTGATCTTTTATGCATGAGTTTGACAATATTGATTCGAGATTCGACAGATGAGAATTGATGTTTAGGTCTAGTTTCAATAGGCAGGTTAATTTATAAATGGTTAGGTCGAGATTCGAAAGATGAGATTTAATATCGGTAAATTAATTGTGTGATTATAATGCGTAGCGAAAGCCCTTTATAATCTGATTGATGTATGCATTGATGAATGGTTATTATATTCTACCCTGAAATATTATTTATTGGTGAACCTATGCCCTAGATCCTTTCATATATTGTTTTCTCCCTATTCTCAATCTTCGTAGTTTAGTTTCATATTCAATTTATATAGTGGTTACATAATAATCTAGATTATATTAGTTAATTAGGAATAGGAAGACACGTTTCTTAGTGGATTCGACCCTACTTTCCTATCTACATTAGATAGAGGATTTAGGTATTACTTTTGATTTAGGGATACGACTTTACCCTGTCAAAATTTGGCGCTGCTGCCGGGGAGACGGTTTTATTTTTAATTCTCGTTGTTTTTGTAGTCTAGATTATTTTCTCTTGTCTTAGAGAACGTTAGTTCTTTGAGGCAATTCTCATATTTGCTTTTAGTTTTTTTTTATGCCCTGGTGTTCCAGATCAGGGTACATCCCATTCGATCCTGAAATCGAACGATATTTTCATAGATAAAAAAATCTCTATAAGCAAATCATGGCGGATTCTGGTGATAATAATAATTACCGAGTCCCTCCAACTGGTTCTAGCAATTCAGAGGTATCATCGATCAGAATCAGAGATGACGGGTCCAAAGAAGCTTAATGATTACTCACAACCAAAGCTTACAGATTTTCCACATCTCACCCCTGCTCCGGCTCTTGATGGGGTTCAATTTGAAATTAAACCTCAATTTATAACGATGATAGAGAGAAAGCAATTTAGTGGAGCTAAGGGTGAAGACCCAAATCTCCACATTGCCGACTATTGTCAATATTGTAATACGATCAAGAAAGTCGGGGTCACTCAAGACCAAATCAGGGAGATTCTCTTTCCCTTCTCTTTAACTGGAAAAGCTAAATTGTGGTTTAATGGCTTAAATAGAACTGCACTTGATATAACTGACTGGGAAACTCTTGTTTTGAATTTTTATAACATGTTTTATCCTGTAGAGAGAACAATCGCACTACGGAGTGCGATTCAAAACTTTGCCCAAGAAGCCGATGAATCCTTATATGAGGCTTGGGAGAGGTTCAAGGACTTACAAAGAGAATTCCCCCACCATAATTTAGCACAATGGCAGTTAATCCAAGCCTTTTACAATGGCATTGGAAATTCTTCTAGAATAATTTTAGATTCTGCAGCTAGTGGGAGATTTATGAATCTTAATGTTGATGATGCAGGTCAGGTTATTGAAGATATGGCGATACACAATTCCCAATATGGGAATCCTAGAGGATTTTCTAACAAGGGGAAACATAGTGTTGACTCTGTATCCTTTTTGCAAGCTCAACTAACCTCTATATGCTAAAAATTAGATAATCTTAGCAATGCTAATGTAGCTAATGTTTCTGCGATTAATAATAATTCTAATGAGGCTTTTGAGCGCGGGGAAATTATGTCGTTGACTAACCTCCTCACGGCCAAACAAAATTTATTATAATCCTAAACTAACCCCTAAACAAGTCTAGTGGTAAGTTCGGAGTCGAACCACAAGGAACGGTAATGTTGGATTGTTCTCGATCTAATGCTTAAGCTACGCCGAAGTCGGTTTATGGATAGTGGACACTACAACTACACTAACACACATATAAAGATCAAGATATTACAAAGTCTACTAGCGGAAAAGATCCACTTTGAACAATTAACAAGTTCATGGGAATCGATTTGATAATCAATCATGCAAAGAAAGAATTAAAATGGGAATTAATTACCATCAAGAGCAATCTCTCAAATTCCTAGCCTAGATCCCTCATTGTCTAGGTGCATAGAAGAAATTTACCCAAAATGCAATCAAATATATAAATTCTAATTCACAATCCCTTGTCAAACTAGAACTAACATGCAATTAAGTTTGCTATCTTGGGAGATCAATCCAATCTAAAACAAACAACATGCCATCATCAATTCAATCAATTTAATCACACAATTATCATCAAATTTATCTCAAATAACTCAATTAACCATAACAAAGCTTCACTCAACACCTAGTAGAAGGAAATCTACTCAAACATGATTAACAAAGCAATTAATAAAGCATAAAAAGAGAAGAGAGTAAGAAATGCTCATTGATATAAAATGGAGATCTTCAAATCATCAAATTCCTCCTTTGATTATCCAAAATCCATGAAAACCATTGTTTCTCTCACTTTCTCTCTCCAAAATTTGAGATTTTCTCTCTCTAAAAACCTAAAACTACTGAAAATATGAATTCTCTCCTCTAAAATGAGCAAAAAAATCTATTTATAGCCCTTACTAAATTGCCTAGGAAGCTCCGCAAAAACTCGAGCAGCGCGTAGAGGAGCGGGCGTGCACCCCTCAGGAGCGGGCGCTCCAAACTTTCTGCCAAACCTTATGCCAAACTTCAAAATTGCACACCCTGTGAGGAGAGGGCGTGCGGCCTTGAGAAGCGGGCGCTCCTGGCTGCGGACTAGGCAAACTGCTCAGCTTCAAATGAGCATATCTCCCACGTTTTACATTGGAATTGAGCATATGACCTGTCGTTGGAAAGCTCTCAAGATAAGCTTTCATCTCCGATTGGAATCTCCCCAAAATGTTTTGTAGATCAAAATATATAGGCGTTTGAAGTATGATCTTTGCAAATCAAGTGCACATTTCTTCATTACTTGTTCTTTTATGATTTATATTTCTTCAATCTTGAGCAATGAACTTATCCAAGTGTTCCTAAACATAAGAGTAAACCAATAAAGTTTAATCTAATGTCATAAGCCACCAAAATATGCAAGAAAAACCAAAATTGAGCAATAACGACATTTCACACATAAACATGACAAATGTAGTAAAACGTTATTAAAACCAAGTAAAAAGATTGAAAAACTATGAAAAACTAACTAGAAAACTCCTAAAAATAGCGACATAAATGACACTTATCAGCTTTCTGTGAAAATTGTGGTATTTTAGGTCATTGGGAACAAGATTGCAGGAGTTCCGTGGAGCAAGTTAATGCCTTTCGAGCTTATAGGCAGAATAACCCATACTCCAACACCTACAATCCTGGGTATCGGAATCATCCGTACCTTTCCTACCGAAGTACTAATGTTCAAAATCCACCACCACAAGAACCGCATGCGCCACAACAACAGCAGTAGAAATATTATCATCCCAATGCTGGCCAGAAGAACCAACCACAACAACCCTCCTCATATTCCGACCCTTCTTTGGTGGAAATTAGAGCGATGTTGGTTAATATGCATAAGCACATGGAGAGTAGAGATGCGCAAATTGATCAAATTCTAGCACATAATAAAATTGTAGATAATCAAATTGCGCAACTTTCCGCTACTTTACAAGTCCGCCAGCAGGGAGCTCTGCCGGCACGGCTGAACAAGCCTACGGATCAAGCCTATGCAATAACTCTAAGAAGTGGTTCAAACTATGAAGGGCCCGCTATGCCCAGAGTTGATGAACCTGTTTTATTAAATAATGCTAATCTTGATTACATTAAACCTAACAATGCAGCTAATAGCCCTGCAGGGCTAAAGCATAGTACTAACACATTTAATTCTACATTGCAGGTTACGACTCCAGATAGGGTGGCTACTCCAGATAAGAGCAACAATACTCCATAGCCAATTATCAAACTTCCGTTCCCCAATCGTCACTTGAAGACAAATTTGGATAAGCAGTTTGGTAAGTTCTTGGAGATGGTGAAAGATTTGAAGGTAACAGTTCCTTTCACTGAATTAATCACACAAATTCCCTCGTATGCAAAATTTATGAAAGAAATATTGACAAGGAAAAGGTTTATTAGTGAGGTAGAGACAGTAGCTTTCACTGTAGAGTGTAGTGCCGTACTTCAAAATAAATCTCCACCTAAATTAAAAGATCTGGGTAGCTTTTCTATCCCTTGTCATATAGGAAATCTAAGGTTTGATAATGCATTGTGTGATTTGGGTGCTAGCGTTAGTGTCATGCCATTATCTGTGTGTTCCAAGTTGAATATGGGTAAATTAAAAGCTATCAATATTACTCTACAAATGGCCGACCGTTCCTTCAAAATACCCCTTAGGTGTTTTAGAGGATGTCTCCGTTAGAGTAGGTAAATTTTATATACATGTTGATTTTGTTGTTCTTGATATGGCTGAGGATATGCAAACCCCAATTATTTTGGGTAGACCATTCCTTAACACTGCTAGACCGGGTGAAAAACCGCCCGATCAAGCGTTAGGCCAAGGGTCCTAATTGTTGTACTTGGTAAAAAGATCGTGCAGGACCTGGATAAACCAACGCTTTGCGGGAGGCAACCCGTACTTTTAATGCTTTTTAGACTAGTTTTTTCTTTCTTTTTCTTGTGAGAGGAGAGATGAGGGAATTTAATGAGTTTTATGAGTGCTTATACAGGTTTGAAGGAAAAGAGTGAGCAAAAATTTGAAGAAAAGAAGCAAAAAGTGAAATCGTCAATTAGCCTCGGGCCCGATCGGGCGAAGCTCGCCTGACCGGGCGCGAAATTAGTCGTATACGGACATATTTGTCCGCCCGACCGGGCGCGATAAGTGGTGGAAATTTGGGCATTAGATCGCCCGACCGGGAGCGAGATAATAATAATTCGGGCCGTCTAGATTGCCCGATCGGGCAAGTACCGCACGACCGGGCGCGAGAGCTGAACAAATTTTAAACATTAGATCGCCCGACCGGGCGAGCCCCCGCCCGGCCGGGCGCGACGCAGCGACCTTTTCATCTTCTTCTTTCTTCGTCTTTTTCCCTCATTTCACTCTACCTCCTCAATTACTTTCTCTCTCTAAAAGTCAAATTCTCTCTAACTTCTCTCTAAGTTTTCTCCTTCATTCCTCACCCAAATTCAAAACTTTTTACATATTTGTAATCCCCTCTTCATCCTCTACATCTCCATATAAAAATTTTCAGATTTTATTCAAATAAATTTTCATACCCATTTCTACCATGTCTTCAAAGAGGGCTCGATCGATTTTAAGTAGGAGCTCCAGTTCGAGGGAGGAATACGACCTAGGTTTGCAACTCCGTACTGGCCGACGATCCGTGTTGCTAGCCGAGAGCAAAAGTAGCGGGTAGAACACTTAATCGGGCGCGAGGTAATTCCTTCTCAGTGGTTACACCGTCCTACTTTAGAATCATTTGGTTTGTATGATTTTGTAAAGCGGTTTTTAAATGACATTAGCATGAGAAAATTTATTGATATGTACTATCCTACATTCTGAGAACTAACTTGTGAATTTTTGTCTTCTTTACAAGTTGTAAGTAGTAGAAATGGGCAGAATTTAATTTTTAGGTTGAACAAAAGGAATATTAGTTTAACTTATGTAGAATTTTGTAAATTATTTGAATTAAATTCTTAATTACCTCACCACTGGCATGCAGATTATAAAGTGGGTGACATATATCATGCTTTGACTGGTTTGCCTACACCTGACCCCCAACATGCCAGTACCAAACCTATTCATCACCCTGTCTCAAAAATCTGGCAAAGATTTGCGGGTTTGTGTTTTTTAGGTAGGAACGAGCCCCATAATGCCCAAACTAACGAACTAGCTGTTATAGGACACTATGTGTATGGGTTCGGAAAATTGAACATAGGTAGGTATATTATTCATAGCACTGTCAAAACGGTTTGACAGTTCGGTTTCGGTTCGGTTTGAAATCGGTTCGGTTTAAAATCGGGTCGGTTTGAAATCGGTTCAAATGTCTTACGGGTCGGTTTCGGTTCGGTTTAAATAATTATCGGTTCGGTTCGGTTTTGGTTTATTCTTGAACGGTTTAAATTCGGTTCGGGTTATAAACGGTTCGGTTAGTAAACGATTCGGTGCAAACGGGTTGCGGTTTGTTAACGGTTCGGTGTAAACGGTTTTTAACCCGGTTTAAATTCGGTTCGGGTTGTAAACGGTCCGGGTTGTAAACGGTCCGGGTAGTAAACGGTTCGGTGCAAACGGGTTGCGGTTTGTTAACGGTTCGGTGTAAACGGTTTTTAACCCGGTTTAAATTTGGTTCGGGTTGTAAACGGTTCGGTGCAGACGGGTTGCGGTTTGTTAACGGTTCGGTGTAAATGGTTTTTAACCCGGTTTAAATTCGGTTCGATTTGTAAACGGTGCGGGTTGTAAAAATTCCAGGTAGTAAACGGTTCGGTGCAGACGGGTTACGCTTTGTTAACGGTTCGGTGTAAATGGTTATTATCCCGGTTCAAACAGTTTCAGGTTGGAAACGGTTCGGTTGTTTTTTGGTTTAGTTTTATTTTAGTTCGGTTATAACTGGTTCGGTTCGTTAACGGGTTTGGTTCTTCTACGATTTAACATTATTTAGATCGGTTTTATTTCAGATTTACTAAATTACGGTTCGAGTCTGTTTTTGATTTCAAAAAATTTTGTACTACTTTCTAACTTTTTGCTAGTTAACAAGTTTTATATCAAGCCGAGACTTCATCACTTCATATTAAGGCATCATATTATATGCAAATTCTCATTAATTTTATAAATACATATCATGTTATGATTTAAGTTTAGCTATACTGATCTTACTAGTTTATTATAAAGTAGATTATAAAAGTTTAGTGCATTAATGTATTATTGTTTTACTATCAGATTATTATCTGCTTCTGATTTGATCATTTAGTTAATAGTGTCATAATCATGATTTGATGAGTTGTTGTGACATCGAAATTTGCAATTTGGTATTCGATACTTAATTAGTCAACAAGACTGATAATTAAGACTCGTTTATCATTATATATTTGCATAAAGTTATACATGAAGATATTACAGAGTAGTTTGATTTGTATAATGAAAGAAAACATTAATGAAGAAGAAGGTAATGTTGATTCCTTCAATCGGTTATACAGATACATAACATATAACCATCTCATATTCTCATAGTTAGATATTATTAGTATAAAGGGATGAGAAACATAAGATTATTATATTTTTGTATATCCTTTACTGGTTTACCCTTAAGGCTTAAGTCACTAATTAGTAATTAATAATTACTTAATTAGACTAACAAGTTAATCAGAAAGAGTAACTTTTAACTTGAGTCTAGTAGATCAAATACTGAAATGGTATTAGTATATTACCGAGTATGATAGTCTAGTATGCTGCTAATCTGTTATGCAGCTATGCTAAATTGACAATTGCTCATATAGTCATATTAGTCAATCACTCATGTAGACATAACTCATATCTAATTAAGTAATTTGTATTTATGTACTAATCTACTAGTCAACTATATCATTTATAAGTTTACACGATTACAAGTGTATTGCTTATAGGTACAACTAAACTGATATAAATATAACCATATAACAAATCCGTAGTACTTCTAACTCTCTAAGATATGACATCATTATTTATTAAACAATTTTCAATTTTTTATTAATCGCAACGCCTAGAAATTACACGCTAACCGATTCACATTTTATAATTTAAAGAACTTAATATTTTAATGTGTGTGTTAAAAAAAATTATAAAAGGTGATATTATGAAGGTGAATATCGTTTTATCGGGATCCGAGAAATGTAATTAGTTTTTTTTTAAGTCATGTAATTAATTAATTGTATAAAAGTTTGTTTAATGTTATTAAAATAAAATTAAAAATTTTGATTTTTACAAAGTGGAAAATTAATTTCATTTTTTTGGTTGACAATTTCAACAAAATATGGTGGGAAATTTCCCTCCAAAAACCAAAAGGAAAAACACATTTTAGATTTAGAATTTAGATATTTTGATTCTTTAATAATTAAATAAACATGTGGTTCATATATTATGCAAAAGAGAAAAAAAAAAAAAAAAAAAAAAAAAGTGAAACGTGAAACTGTGAAAGACTGAAAGGCAATTAGGTTCTTCATTCATCCTCTTCATTCATCCTCTTCATTCCACAGCATTCACCGTTCTTCTTCTTCATCCTCAAATCGAAGCGTTGAATGCTCACTCACTCTCAAGTTCTCAACTCTCAAGCTCTGAACTCTTAGCCTTCAATAGCTCAAAGGTAAATTTTAGTTAATTGTTTTTGTTTTCGTTTCGTTTTTTTCGATTTTTTTTTCGATCTCTCCATTCTCGTTTTTTTTTTCATTCTCCAGTTCTCCATCTTCAAATCTTCCTCTCCTTCAAGCCGTCACTGCTCAAAGGTAATTTTATGTTAATTTTTTTGTTTTCATTTCGGTTTTATGTTGCTGATTCGTTGTTTGCAGGATTTGCATGTCTTTATTTTTTGATTTTTACTTCTGATTTGTTCATATAATTTCATATAATTTCTGATTTGTTCATATAATTTCTGATTTTTTGATGTTGTTCATGTAATTTTTAATTTTATTGTTCTTGTTGTTCATTTAATTTCTGATTTTTTAATTTTATTGTTCTTGTTGTTCATTTTTTGTTATATCTATTTGTGAGGTGTTCTGGCCTTACCAGCTTTGGCTATGCTCAGTTCTGATCAGGGTTGTGGTTGTAGTACCATGAGCAACAATTGAGTTGATTTGGTTACCTTATTCATGCTCGTGGTTTCTTTTCGTGTTATTAATTGTGCTTGGTTTTTTTCAGGCTGCTGTGTTGTTGCTGGTCTGCCTTTGTGACTGTTTGCTGTTTGTTGAGCATTTAAAATGTATGGCTTTGTCTATAATGCTCTATTAGTCTTCAAATATACTGAATGATATCCTTTGTTCTATCAGCTGCATTGTTCTCTCATTAGTGTTTCTGTTTATGTGGGTTAATGCTGAATGCTAGCAGGATTTTTTGATTTAAGTTTGGGTTTTGTTTTGTTGCAAAAGTGCAAGTGCATTCAGATAGGAGTTGTCTAATAGTGTTTAGTATATTTTAGGACTGAATTGTAGATGGACTACCTCAGCTTAGAGCATGTAGTACTAGCTAGGGTTTGTCCTGTGCTGCTGCTGTTCTAATGTCTGGCCAGATCTGCTAGATGTACAAGGCTAGATTGTAGGATCTGCTGGGTGTTTTCTGCCCTGTTCAAAGCAGAGTCTTTCTGGCCATGGTTTGTGCTGTCCTAGTTGATGTCTCTGCTGCAGGCTGGGTGCTGGGGTTGGTTGCTGCTGGTTTTCTAGGGTATTGCAGCTGTGGTTTTGCTGTCGTCTTGTGTTAGCTGGGCTGTGTTGTCTGTCTGTTGCTGGGCTAGGTTGCTGGTGTGCTTTGCTTGAAGCAAGCAGGTCCGGAGCTGCTGTGTTAATTTGCCTATTTTTTTTTATTTGCCCTTAATTTGCCTTTTTTTTTCACTTGATTTATACTGTTATGTTTTTGTTTTTTCAGCAATGGAGCAAGAGTTTATTGGTTTTGATGAGGATTCTACTGTAAAGAATCAAGATTCTACTGTTCAGAATCAAGATTCTACTCAACGTACCACTAGTGGTAGTAAGCGTGGACGAACATCAGATGTTTGGAGGTATTACACCTTTTTTGATAAGATGGTTGGTCTTGCTCCGATAAAATATGCTCGATGCAATGTTTGCGGTAATGAATATAAAACTCCAGGTAATGCTGGTACTTCAACTTGTAAAGCTCATACTAAGACATGCATGAATAAAAATCCACACCATCTTGGAAATCATGAAAGTGGTGTTGAGCTCCTGTTTAATCAAACACGTCATTTACAATTGCTTGCTAGAGCTATAATTTTGCATTCCTATCCTTTAAGTATTGTGGAGCATCATGGCCTTAGGGAAGTTTTTACGAATTTGAACCCCAACGTGAATCATGTGTGTAGAAACACTATTTTGAAACATTGTATTGATGAGCATGATAAGTTTAAGTCTTTGTTGTTGCAATCTTTTTCGGGAATTGAAGGTAGAGTTAGCTTCACTTGTGACTTGTGGACAGCATGTACTAATCGAGGTTATCTTACTTTAACGGCACATTATGTTGATAAAAATTGGTGTCTTAGGTCTAAAATTCTGAATTTTAGATATTGTGGTCTTCCTCATACTGGTGTTGAGGTAGAAAAATTTGTGTTAAAACTTATTGGGGAGTGGAACCTTCAGGGTAAAGCTTTTGCAATGACTGTTGATAATGCTCGATCCATGGATGTTATGGTTAACCTTTTGAAGAAAGATTTAATGTTGACTTCTCCTCTTCCTTGTAATGGTAAATTTTTTCATATTCGATGTTCAGCTCATGTCTTGAACATTATTGTTCAAAGAGGTTTAAAAGAAGTTGATAGTAGTGTTTAAAAATTGCGTGAGGTTTGTAAATATATTGATTCTTCAGATTCTAGACTCACTCAATTTGAGCATTCTCTTCATGAGGTTAACTGTGTGTTTAATGGAAAGTTACGTCTTGATGTTGTGACTCGTTGGAATGCCACATATACGATGATTCGAAAAGCTTTGGAAGCAAAGGAAGCCTTGAAATTGGTTATTGATAGGTTTATAGGTTATGAATTCAAACTTTCGAATGATGAATGGGATACCCTTACTAAAATATGTAATTTCCTAAAGCCATTTCATGAAATCACTGTGTTATTTTCTGGTTTAGAATATCCTACTGCAAATTTGTATTTTGCTAGTGTTTTAGAAATTGAGCACACAATAAGTAAAGCCCATATAGATCCTAAACTTGCACCCATGGCAAAAGTTATGCTTGAAAAGTTTGAGGGCTATTGGGATGAATATAGTTTGATCCTATCAATTGCTATTGTTCTTGATCCTCGTTATAAGCTTGTTCGAGTGATGAAGATGTTAAAAGTGCTTTATGTTGATGAGGCATGTGTTGAAAAGGCGAAGGTGATTAAAGATGCTCTTTTGGAGTTGTATAACTTTTATTCTTCTTTGTCTTCCGGTTTTACATCAAGTACAAATGCTCCACCCTCCATCCCAGCTGTTATCGAAAATTCAAATAGTCACTTGGATGATGATATATTCAAGGTAATCAATTTCTGATTATTGTGGTTTACAAAATTAATAATTTTATGTTTTAATTTTATTATTTAATAAAAGCATTTTGTTTGAACTTTTCTAGTATGTTGATAATAATGATGATGAGGAGGATGACACATCAAATCGGCCATCGATGGAGATTGATTCTTATTTGTGTACTCCTCGACAACCAATTTATGAAGGGCAGAAGTACGATGTTCTTAAGTATTGGGAATCTCAAAGTAGTGTGTACCCCATATTAGCTGTTATGGCTAGGGATGTTTTGGCCATTCCTATTACATCGGTAGCCTCAGAGTCTTCTTTTAGCCATGGGTGGTCGTATTTTAAACAAGTATAGGAGTGCGCTTTTGCCTAAGAATGTTGAGGCGTTGGTGACCACACAAAATTGGTTACGTGGTTATGATTGTGATATTGAAGAAGACGTCCTTGAAATTGGTAAAGAAGTGATAGATGAAAGTTTTGCATCTAATTAAGAAGACATGGATGTTGTATTGTAGTGAACTAGTGATGCTTAATATATATTGTGTTGCTTCATTGCTAAAATGTTTTAATCTCATAGAACAAGTATTAATAGTTTTAGTCACATTACATATTGATATGTTGTTCCTTTTTTTATCTCGAGTTATTGGTTATTATTTATGTCCCGCTAAATATTCATCTTGACCTGCAACCGACTCACTTCGTAAATGATCTGCATCGACCCACACTGACCCACCCAATAACCACTCCTAGTAGTAAGTAGTTTGTAAACGGTTCGATTTATAAGGATTCGGTTCATAAACAGTTCGGTTTATAAATGGTTCGGTTTATAAACGGTCCGGTTTATAAACGGTTCGGTTTGTAAACGGTTCGGTTTATAACGGTTTTTATGCCAGTTTAAACGGTTTCGGGTTAGAAACGGTTCGGTTTATTTTCGGTTCGGTTTCCTTTCCAGTTCGGTTTAGATTTGGTTCGGTTCTAAAACGGTTTAACATTACTCGGATCGGTTCGGTTTCGGGTTTACTAAAATGCGGTTCGGGTCGGTTTTCGGTTTCAAAAAATCGGTTTTTAATCGGTTCGGTTCTCATTCGGATCGGTTTGAATCGGTTCGGTTTCACCGGTTCGGTTCGGTTTTTGACAGTGCTAATTATTCACCATCTGAGCAGGCATGCCACGGCCAACATCATATCTCGCACCCCCATCCGTTTAGGAGGCCTTATCACTCGAATAGCAGTGAAAAAGGTCGGTTTTGTAGTGGATGAACCCCACAAACTGACCAATTGTGGACCAGATACCTATATGACTGCTAGGTATTTTGAGGAGTTGGGGTGGGTACGACGGATAGCGAGCAGAGACCCTTTTGGTGTATTAGGACTGGGAGTAAGCAACCTTTGCCCATCTTTCCCCTACCTAGTCCTGACTTGACCGCCTTTCCCCCAGGGCAACCATCTTATTCATATGATGTTTTAGTTGCCAACGCTAGGGGCAAGCACCACCACCACCAGTTCCACCACTCCAGCCTCAGCCTCAGCCCGAGGTGGCATTCTCTCCACCTCGCATGTTTTACTTTGTCCCTCATGTTGACTCTGACCTTGTTTGGGACCTTCAAAGAATAGGTCAGGCCTTAGGACGTATCGAGCATTCTCATACTGACCTTAGGAGGATGGTAGGCTCCATAGACCAGAGGTTAGGGTACCTGGAGAGGAACCAGGGTAGAGCTATCTACCCTATGTACGATGATTATGCTCGTCGGGGCAACATTCCCGACGACGCTATTCACCCTGACTGGTTTCAGCCTCTACCCCAGGGATACGATAGGGATCCCACTGCCCATCGTATTTACACTGACTATTCTTCCTTCCATGGGTACGGCCAGGACATTCCTTTCGGAGGACCGGCGGGGGAGGAGTTTTCATGCTGATTATTTTGGTGGTAGCTCTTCTGGTGTAGGTGGCAGTGGAGGTGCAGGCTTCGGCTCGATGGATGAGGATGATCAGGACTAGCTATGTTAGGCTAGTTCCCGAGCCAATGAGGACATTGTCTGATTCTTGCTTGGGGTAGATTTCGGATTTGGTATCTTTATTTTTCTCTTTTCTTTTATTTTTGGTGTGTTTTCTTAGGATAGATTTATTGCTTTCTTATATATAAAAAATACAAAAAAATTAAAAAATAAAAAAATCCAAAAATACGTTCCAATGAATTGTAAATCATGCTTCACTGTGCCCCATACTTGAGAAAATTGTTTTGATTCTTGGTATTTGATGATAAGCATTGTGGATTAGCTGATCATGGTTTGATGTTTGATTGCCTTGAAACCTTTACATGAGTCAATTTTGCCCAACTACCTGTGGATATAGTGCTTGACTAGTTGATTTGATTAGGAATGTGTGTTAGTTCCTGGTAAGTCAATGAATTTGAGTATTGATTTGCAACTATAAGTAGTGTTTATATGATTCATTATTATGCATATTGAGGAGGACGAAGGAATTTGTTCTTTTAGGTAGCCTCCAGATGATTGTAGATACATTTGTTCCCTTCTTGCTACCTATGTTGTTGCCTTGACCTTCTGTTGTTTTATTAGCCACATTACAAGCCTATTTTGCACCATTGGTTACTAGTCCCAAGCTTGGTTTGGGGAGCTATTAGTGAGTGAGGTGAGGGAATTTGTAGTGTGCTTATTATTTGCAAAATTTGGGTGGGTTTTGAGAAGTTATTTTGTTTTTGATAATGTTTATTTTTGATGAGTTTGAGAGTTATATTTTCTTGGAAAAAAAATAAAGCATGATGTAATGAAAAAAAAAATAATAATAAGTGAACTTCAATAGAAAAAAAAGGAAAAAATGTTCAATGTTCAAATGCTCTAGTTAGAGGTTGATTCAAAAGAAAAAAAATAAGAACTTCAATGAAAAATTCAAGTTTGGAAATAAAGTTTTTTTATTCACCCCACTTCTTCATTATTATATTTTTATGAGTGAAATTATAAGTGTTGGGATTGTTTATTATGATTGGAGTATATTTGGTTGATATTAGAGTTGGTTGTGTTGGAGATGTTGATCATTATTTATTTTTATCATGGGCTTTATCAGGATTTGCTCCCTTAAACATAGCTTTTCTCTCACTTGTTCCCAAATGATTCCTACCCTTTACCCTAGCCTTACATTACAAACTTTAAAGACCTTTCGACCTTTGTGCATAGAATTGTATGAGTGTGAAAGTGTTGTTTATCAATGCAAGTTGTGATTTGACATATTTTGAGTCGACTAGTAGGTTGAGCGTTCATTGTTTTATACACACGAGAGTGTGAGTTGGGAGGGCATTGTTCACATAAAGGGGTTGGATGGAGAGCGATCGAGTACATCTTTTACTCGCCACAAAAATGAGAGTTAAGTGCGTGAGCACTAGTCTTGAATTCTATATGCTCTTGTGGTTTGCTCTGTTTGACAATTGTTAGGGAGGAAAGGTAATTGGATGGATTTGATTGGTTGATTTTGAAGCATGTTTATTTGATTTACCCTGAGTTGTTTGTGCTTGATTTTTACTTTTTTGGGGTGAAGCATATTTATTGATTCATTGATGAGATCTTTGCTTACGGACAAGCAAAGGTTTGGCTTGGGGGAGTTTGATGTGTCTATTTTATATAGTATTTTACCCCCGTCCCTTGGTCATAATTAGTAGTGTTTTTGGCTCTTTAGAGCCACTTTTATTACTAATTGGCGTTTTCTATTGTTTTCGTAGATTTGGTTGACTTTTGCAGGGATTTACACTTTTGGAGTATTTTCCCGAGATATTTTGGAGCAATCACGAGCATTGGAGAAGCACAGCCAGACTTTATAGCCCAAGACCGGTTAGAGCTATCGAAACGGTGATTAAGGGCTCGGTATAAGTGATACCGGGGCATTTGGACCGAGTATTCAAGACCCGAAGAGGAAACCCAGATTGGCCCGAAGAATTGGAGCCCAATCGTAGTCCAGGTAATGGCCCAAGAGTGCCGCCTGGCCAAAGAGGCTGGCGCCCAGAGGCGCGCCCGGCTGGGCGGGAGAAGCTAAGGTCGGCGCCCGGTGACGCGCCTGGCCGGGCGCGAGATTCAACCTGAAGAGCAAACAGGCGCGCCCGATCGGGCGGTGGCTCGCCCAATAAGGCGCGTGTAATTGTTGGAGACGATTAGCGTCGTTTTAGTTTGTTTTAGTTTAGGATTTGTACAGAGTATAAATACTCCTCCGTAATACGATTTTAGATTATCTCTCTCTCTCTCTCGCTCTCTTTACTCTATCTTTACTCTCTTAATTGTTTTCTTAGTTTTTCTCTCTCTTATACTTTTGTTCTTAATCTACTTTTAATTCCAGATTTGTTTGGTAACTATTTCTCTTCTCTTAATCTTAGCTGTTTATTTCATTCCTTTGATTATGTCTTGTTTTATCGCTTTGATTTGTTTAGTTTTTATTATGTGTGAGTAGTTCAATTTCTAGGGTTTGTGGGGATCCATAAATATATAATATGAAGGGGTAATTTATTGTTGTTAATTATCAATGCTAGATTAATTTCCTATTGATTGATTTAATGCTCTGTGACTAGATTAGGCCTGATCTTTTATGCACGAGTTTGACAATACAGATTCGAGATTCGACAGATGGGAATTGATGTTAGGTCTAGTTTCAATAGGCAGGTTAATTTATAAATGGTTTGGTCGAGATTCGAAAGATGAGATTTAATACCGGTAAATTAATTGTGTGATTATAATACGTAGTGAATGCCCTTTATAATCTGATTGATGTATGCATTGATGAATGATTATTATATTCTACCCTGAAATATTATTTATTGGTGAACCTATGCCCTAGATCCTTTAATATATTGTTTTCTCCCTATTTTCAATCTTCGTAGTTTAGTTTCATATTCAATTTATATATTGTTTACATAATAATCTAGATTATATTAGTTAATTAGAAATAGGAAGACACGTTTCTCTGTGGATTCATCCCTACTTCCCTATCTACATTAGTTAGAGGATTTAGGTATTAATTTTGATTTGGGGATACGACTTTACCCTGTCATATACTTCAAAAAGGTCTTTTTAATGTGGTTAGGCTAAACTTTTGAAGAAGAGGGGGATAAAGGTTCAAGACCCTAGATAAGCACCCAAGGTGTGCAACCTTGCATTTGAATCTTTGTATTTTTATGCTTGAGGATTTTAACTCTTTTTTAGCTCTCTCTTGTTTATATTTTGCTCTTTTTTATTTTTTTTTTCTTTTGCATTTTTTTATTTTGATAAGTGTGGGCAATCCCGATCATGCGGTCTATCACTCACTTGGCATTCATGTTTCTCAGGCACGGTACCGAGTACTCGATAAGAGACACAATCTGAGACGTGTTCATATTAAAGACATGTTCACGTCAAAGGCATTGGAACACGTGCTCTTTTGTACACTTTTATTTATATTTTGCTTTATTTTTTGCTATTTTAATCTTTTGAATCACTCAAGCTCTTGTTCTTTGAAAATTACATAAGTTACACACCATCCCATCCCAAGGTTAGGTAGATATGGGTTGAAAAATAAAAGGTCTGTCGTTAGACGAGGCTCAAAGTGGTTTATCAAAAAGGGTTGCTTATTTGAAGGGTAAAATATGATATGATATGGCAACAAGTGGTGCCTCAAATCATTGATATACCTTGTGCTCAATTCGACATGGATTTTATTTTTTTATTTTTATATGTGATGTAATGCAATGATCATATGCAAGAAAATAAATTCTTATTTTATTCAGAGGTAAAAAGGAAAAAACCTACAAAATAAGATCTTAGGAAAATAAAATGTGCCTATGCTAGACTTATTTGGGAAGGAAGGATAAAAGAAAATATAGAAAAAGAAGTCACGAAATCTTGTCGTTTAAGCTCGCCTCTTGTCTTGTGTCGTTTGCTTTATCATCACTCGCTCTTCTTGCTGGCTGGAGGTATAGGAAGCTTGTTATTTTCGATTAAATAATGGATAGTCTCTTTTAGCTTCCAACAGCTCTCATTACTATGACCCCTGCCTTGATGGTATTTGCAATGTGCATCTGGATTCCAACTAGGCAATCTCTTTTCAGGTGCGGGATCTTGAATAGGTCCAATGGGAGTAATGAGTCCCTTAGTATGGAGTCGATCGAAGGCAGTATTGTAGCTTATCCCAACGGGGGTGAAGTCTTTCCTTAGTTTCTTCCTAGATCCTTGGTTATCCATGGCTAAAACTTCACTGAGATCAAAGGTACTAACATTGTTACTAGAGTGGGCGTTTTCGGAAGAAGAAGGATTGTCGTTCTTCTTTCCTTTCCAGCCACTGTGGTTACTATTGTTAGTAGCTTTTTTCTTTGCGAGGTCATCTTCGATCTCGATGCCTATGTCATAGACGGCCTTGAAAGTATTCAAGTTGTGTTGATATTTTAAGTGCTTTGAATACTTTTCTTGTAAATTTTTTATGAACATCCTCACAGATTTCTTTTTCAGCAGGGACTTCGATCATGTTAGTGGAAGTTTCCCTCCACTTGTTGAAGAAGGAGGTGAACCCTTCGTTTTGTTTTTGTTTTAGCATCTCAAGTTGTCTATGGACGGGTTCAATTTGAATATTACACTTATATATATAAATGAAAGCATTTTGTATTCAATCCCAAGTAGAGGTCTTCCCTCTATCAAGGGAGAAGAACCAATGTTGACAAATGGTTTCAAGAGATAGTGAGAACAAAGAGTGAAAAATATTCTTATCAATCCCTTTAATGTTCATTACAGTTTCAAAGGCCCTTAAATAAAAGTAAGGATTGTCAGTTGGCTTAAACTTAGGGGTGTCAGTGGCCTTGAACTTCTGCGAAAGAAGCTCCTTGTCCACTGAGAGCCCTTGTGAGCTAATGCCCTGGAATCTATACTCATTGGATATTTTGCTCAAGCTTTCTTGCATGAGCTTCATTTGTTGTTGCTTCACAGGGTCATTGATTCAGAGGGTTAAGGTCTTTAGCAACTCATTAACACCAGCTATTTGCTTTTTGAACTCATTGACTTCTTCTTGACTTGCCATTGTCTTCTTAGCTTTTCTTTTCCGACTGACTAGTTTATCAAAAAGTTGTACTTGAATAAAGGTGTTGTCCTTGATTAATCGCCTTTCTCTCCTTGACCAAGTACTGTAGAAAGGGAAATTAGGGATATTTGCTATTAATTATTTGACTCAAACTCTATTCAACATGCATGGATGGAAGAAGGTAAGAAGAATGAAGGTTTTGATATGGAGAAAGCATGTAGAGAATGGAAAGATGATGTAGATGGAGAGATATGAAAAAATTAGGAATATAATGTACCCCCAACTCAAATGACGGAAAAAATCAACTCATGCATGAACTAGGACATGGGCATGGTATGAAAAGAGTATGTACAAAGTGTGTGCTAAGACTAGTGAGTTTCGGTGACATGTTAAGACTTTTTTCATGACCATGTGACTAGACTTTGTGACTAGACTCGAACAAAGTCTAAGTTAAGACCTCATGAATATGCATTAAACTGAATAGGTTGTGGTATTTTCATCATAACTTTTGATCTGTGACTTTGATTGGTATGAAACCAACGCATAATTAAAAATAAAACTCGGGGCTACAGATCCATAGGCTGTACGACTCTTAGTTCTTCATAGAACTCCAGCTATGACCAAAACAAGTTGACAGTTGTGCAATATACGGGAATAAAAATCCGGGTTGACTTAAAGGAACTATGACTCGATTTAAGGTATATTTTTTAGATCAAATTAATTAATCAATTAATTAAGAAAACCCCTTTAGTCATTGGTTAGTTTATTTAGGATTAAACACAAGTCAAACAAACGGTTAGGAAAAACACATAGAGTATGTACAAGTAAGAGATGCACAAGTAGTCAAGTAGTCACAACATGATGCAATGAGTTTGCAACCTAACCATGGCTTTAGTTCTCTAAAGTTCGGGATATGGGTTATTCAAAGAGGGTCCATGATTATGAGTCCAGATGCACCACGCGGAAGCTTTACCTTTAGAAGGGTTGGCGCGTGTGGATGGGACCCCGCGAGTTAAACTCGCTTCCATGGTTTAGTGTATTCAACATTCTCGGATGTTCCGTTTGTTGCTCAGAGTGTTCAATCAGGTAGATGGAGCATGAATTCCCAGAGGATTATGTCCATATGTAGAACACACATGGCTTTCAGAAAAGTTAGAAAAACTCAATTAGGAAGTAGAATCGAGCCAACAGTGCTTGAACTGGTCGAAAAAAAGAACACATATTTCTGGCTCGGTATTGGAAGAACACAGCGCCAGCCAATAGGGATTGTCATCGGGAAATGAGCCCTGTCTCCTGGCGATAGAATATTCGCTCGGAGACAGAGCCATGTCTTCGGCGACAAGCTCAGTTTTCTAGACTCCAGTTCCTACATGCCTCAACAGTTGTCTGTGTTCTTAGAGTTTTCCAATTTTTCGCAGTACTATTTTGATTCTAATTGTGAAAGATATTCCTCAAAATTCCTACGCGTAAAAATCCTATGTTTTTGACTCATTACGGATGGTCTTTCCAATGAGAACCGTTTTTATGCATATGACAATAATGTTAATCAAAATTACGCACATGAAATACTTAGAACTTTTCGAGTCTCATCCACTCATTCTAAATCATTGCCGAAATAAATTTCAGGAATTAAAATAGAAATCCTTCCCAATGGAGTCGCCAAAAAACTGTAAGGAATATTTCAAGCATTACCCCAAACTTAGCTTGAACCCTACTGTGATCATACACTAAAGTACGGTGGCGTCCAAAGGGAAGGAAGCTAGAGCAAAAGAGTCGCCAACAAGTTTTAGGAACTTGTAAACCGTTCACAGGATGAAGGTTACACCCCTTACCGATCCAACAGATTGTTAACTCCAATTGGTTTGGAACCAAGACTGGAAGTTCAGAGATGAAGGTACAAATCCAACCTAAAAGAGATTGAACCTGCCCTAATAATAGGCCTTTACTTTATTCTTCTCGTATTCATGTGCGCTTCCTAACTAACAAGCAATCAATAAGTTTACCTTAAACCTGTTTATCTATGTTGGTTGAATATTAATGCAAAAATAATAATATTATTGGCGACCACTTGAATTATAATCATATTAACCGTAAAAAAGATTATTAATTATCTTATTAAGCGTGATTACAAGTACAAATTCCCTTTAAACATGCATCAAAGACGTGATCAAGCAATAAAAATAAACATAATATCAAACAACATAATAATCATCATAAACATAATCATAACTAAAATCATAACAATCACAATCACGTTGAAGCATAATAATAGCAAGATCCTAGGCATGATACTAAAAAGATTAATAACAAACCATAGCGTGTCACTAAACAATAAAAATCAAAGCCTTAGCCCTAACATGATACTAACATGTTATTAGGAAAGAAAATAGGAAGCATCATATAAATCATAATTGATATTAGGAACTTATTGTTGTCACCCTAAACATCATACTAAGAAAAGCATCCTAACATGATACTAGGAAGAGCATCCTAACATGATACTAGGAATCAAAATAACAGCCTAAGAATGATTTCTATATCATAATATCAATTAAATTAATGTACTTACTTGGATACCTTGTATCTCTTTCTAATAACAAAATACACATGTTAGTAACTTTAAGGAAAATAATAAAATTAAAACAATTAAATTAAATAATTGAAACAGAGATTTAGGACCAAACCCTAAGAAATACCAAGCCTTTCATGTCTAGGGCATAGGCAATTCGAATTTGGCTAGGTGTGTCTAGATCTTGTCAATGTGAAATTTTGTTTGTAAAAAGTTGGTTTAGAATAAGAGAGAGAGAGAGTATCAAGAATTTCTTGATGAGAGTTGATGAGAATTGGTGATTAAAAACGGAGGTTTAAGGAGGTTATTTATAATGCAAATCAGCCGGAATATGATAAAAAATAATCTGAATTTCAAGAAGAATAAAACACGACACTAGCGCCGCACATGCCTCTATCGCCGCGCGACATGCATGTCGTCAGGGACAGCCTATGGCGCGGCGCTGCAGGAAGTTTTTTCACACGTTTTCATAATTTTGATAAAATTAAGAGTACGGGTGGTAAAACTATAATTTCATTTAAAACACTGCTTTTATCCTAAATAAAACTCATAAAACTCAATTATCAATGCTAATCACATTAGGATTCAAAAGAACCTTCTAGAAGATTGGAAAAGACTATAATCAATCCTAATTGCATTAGGAATGATAACTCATAATAGGCCCTCCTCTAGATCGTTGGGCCGCATATAAAGATTAAATCGGGTCAAGTTTAGTAATTTGGCAATGACTTCCTCATTATTCATTGGAATTGGGCTTAAAATATATCGTTGGAAAGCTATTTTTGGGCCCAATTCAACTACACCATTATTGGACCCTTGACATGTACAAAACTAAACTGGATTGGCTATTTTCATCAAATAGGTTTTTAAAAAGCAGAGAGAAAGAAGAGAATTAAAAACTAACCGCAACACTAGACTTTCCACTTTTTCACTTCATTCGATTATGATTCGACGTGAAAAGTATTCATCACCGAGTTTGGTTTTGGGGAGAAATGAGTGTCTACAGTAGCATGTCCCAACATCTACAAGTTTGCATAACAAGCTTAGCCAAAAGAGGCAGAAGATCATGAATAGGCTTGCTATGTTATGAGTTCCACTTTGGAAACTTAGTGTCACATTGTTTTTTTTTTTTGTGGGGATAACATGATGAATTGCAGGATTTGTTTGGGTGTTGATATTTTTGGGGTTGAAATTTTCTGTAATTATGTTAATTCACGGCCACATGTGATAAAAGGATTATTTGGATGTAGTTTGTTTTTGGGTATCATACTTTGATATTTTTTGGTGTCAAACAATTATGGTTCTACAACATTGAATATTATGTTTATATACATCAATTATCTATGTAAGGAGATTATAACTTATTGTTGTTGTTTCTTTATTAACAGTTGTGTACTCAATTATATGTTTGCTTTTATTTCATAAATGAAAAAAATGTCAATGCTTATCGCTCATTAGAATATAGTACTCATTTCATTAACACAATATTAACTACAACACCAAGAGAAAAACAACAATAGATGAGTTACAATGTTCAAGTCACAATCTCTTCACCCTACACGTTTTAACATCACAATTATCACTAACACCACATACATAATGACACCTATTTTAACTACTTCCCTAATGTACAAATTGAGCTCTATTAATTTCTCCTTCAAAGTCACAATTTAACTTTCATCTCTCCTCAATGCTTCAAGGCCTTGTAAATCGCCTTTGTCCAACCACTTGAAGAACCCGCACTCGTCGTACTTAAAGAACACTTTCCTAGGATTGCAATTTGTTGTTGAGATCTTTAACTTCGCTAGTTTATGAGGGTTGTAAAAACATCATGGGCTGCAAAATTGCAATGAACAGGTTCAGTTGAGAAGGAATGACCTTTGGGAAGAAGTAGACGTGGCTTGCTTAAAATTCCCACCGAGAAATAAACAGGGGTTATATATAACAGGGGGAAGAAGAAGAGGGGAGGGGGGAAACTATTCTTTTGGAGGGAAAATTCCCACCAAAAACGAGTGATAATCCAACAGCTACACTCCCTCATTTAAATTAACGGACCCAAGTAACGGCAGACAAACGGCGACGTTACTGTGTAGATGTAATACGAAATTTGGGGTTACAATGTAGATTTCCCAAAAAGGGGGGGTGTAGGGAGTATTTCAAGCATAACCCCTATCTTGAACCACACTGTGATCATACACTAAAGTACGGTGGCGTCCAAAGGGAAAGAAGATAGAGCAAAAGAGTCGCCAACAAGTTTTAGGAACTTGTAAACCGTTCACGAGGTGAAGGTTACACCCCTTAATGATCCAGGCGATCGTTAACTCCAATAGGTCTGGAACCATGACTGGTAGTTCGGGGATGAAGGTACCAATCCAACCTAAAAGAGATTGAACCTGCCCTAATAATAGGCCTCTACTTTATTCTAATTGTATTCATGTGCGCTTTTTGACTAACATGCAATCAATAGGTTTAACCCTAAACCTGTTTATCTATGTTGGTTGAATTTAATGCACAAATAAAACTATAATTGGCGATCACTTGAATTATAATCAAATTAACCCTAAACATGATTATTAATTATCTTATTAAGCGTGATTAAAAGTACAAATTCCCTTTAAACATGCATAATAGGCGTGATCAAGCAATAACAATAAATATAATCAAGCAACATAATAAATTAAAATAATAATTAAAATAATCATGATCATAAATTATAGGAAAATTCTCAATGGTATCCCTCTACTTTAGCTTATTTCCAATGGTAACCAACTTTTTTTTCAATTATCTTTGGTAGCCATATACTTTTAAATTTTCTCAACCATAACCTTAATAATTTCTTTCCGTTAGATTCTGTTAAAACTAACTATATTGTAAACCAAGGTTAACTTTCAAAAAAAAAAAACACTTTACCAGCCATCCTCTCCCCCTTCCCTTCCAATCCTCCATTGTTGGTCTTCTCCATTGCTGCAACTGGGATCGCTCGCTAGGTAGGTCTGATTGGAGCACTTGGTCTTGCCTTGCCTTGCCCGCCATCGCAAAGGCTTCCCCCCACCGAAAATACCCCGAAAACCTCCACTTCCCCACTACAAGACGCCCCCACACAACCCTAATTCCCCACCTGAAACCAGCCCAGACTAGCGTTTTAGGGTTAAGGGTGGTTTAAAGGTAGGGATTAATTAGAAATTGGGGGTGCGCGACTCGTGGTGGGAAAGGGGATGGACGAGTCCAAAGGCAGGGGAAATGGAAGGGATGGAGGGCGGGAAAGGGGATGGGTGGTGGTTGGGCTGCTTAGGTGACAAGGTAGGGAAGGCCTGAGTGTCGGCCGGAAAGGCTTGGCTAAGCGCCGGCCGTCGGCAGTGGAAGGGGAGGGGAAGATGGCGGTTGGGCTGGTGTTAGAAGGGGTGGTTTTGTTTTTTTAATTTTTAGAAAACTAACCATGATTAAGTGTTTTTTAATTTTTTTATTTGAAATACTTAACTCTAGTTGAGTAATAAGTTAGATTTAACGGAAAAAACCTTAGTAAGGTTACGGTTGAGAAAATTTAAAAGTATATGGCTACCAAAGATAATTGAAAAAAAAAGTTGCTTACCATTGGAAATAAGCAAAAGAAGAAGGATACCATTGAGAATTTCTCTAAATTATAACAATTATAATCATAATTAACATAATCATATTAAAGCATTATAACAATATCATGATCCTAGGCATGATACTAACAAGATTAATAACAAACCCTAGTATGTCACTAAACAATAAAAATCAAATATGTAGCCCTAACATGATACTAACAATCATAAATATTAGGAAGAACATAAAAGGCATCATACTTTTAATCATACCTGATATTAAAGTTACCCTAGACATGATACTAGGAATATCAAAGACCCTAACATGACGCTAGGAATCATAATAGCAACCTAAGCATGATTTCTACACTAGTAGAAAAAAAGCATTAGGCACCGGTTCAAACCCGGCCTAAGGCAGCGGTTTGAACCGGTGCCAATGTGGGGGGTGCCAATTACCCCCTTTTTGGCACCGGTTCAAAACCGGTGCCAAAAATACATTAAAAAAAAATTATCCTCCTTTTGGCACCGGTTAACCGGTGCCAAAAATGTCCAAATAATAATTTTTTTTTTTGGTTTTTTTCACTTACCAATTAAATCAATCAACTGAAAAAAAAAATAACAATCACAACAAAAATCGAATTGGTTTGAATTTATATAATAAAAAATTTACAATACATAATCAAATCCAAAATTACAATATAGCTTAATTACAACTAACATATAAATAAATAAATAAAATATTACATTATAAATCATAAAAAAAAATTATAATGTAAAAATAGAAAAATTACAATATAGATCCATTACAACTTGCATAATCTTCTGTACCTGCACTAATTACAACAGAAAAAAAAATCAATTGGTAAAAATCAGCTTAAGAATAAATAAAAAAAAACCCAAAAATTAAATTCAAAATAAAAATTCATATTAAATAAAAAAAAACCCAAAAATTCATTGTCGAAATTATAAAAAACGAAAAAAAAACCAATTAAAAATCAAAATCAATATCGGAAAAAAAAAATCAAAATCGAAATTATCAAAAACGAAAAAAAACCAAAATTAAATCGAAAAAAAGAAACCAAAAATTCGAAAAAAATAAAATCAAAATCGGAAAAAAAAAAACAATTAATATTGGAACCCAAAAAATCAAAATCAAAAACAAAATCCTAGAAATCGAAAACAAAATCCAAAATCAAAAATCAAAAATCAATATACAAAACCAAAAAACAAAAATCAAAAACAAAATTCCAGAAATCGGAAAAAAATAAAATAAAATAAAATAAAACTAAAATGAAAATTGAAACCCAGAAAACCAAAATCGAAAAAAAAAATCCCACAAATCGAAAAAAAAAACCAAAATCGAAATTAAAAGGAAAAATCGAAAAAAAAACCAATTACGAAAAACAAAACCAAAATCGAAATTGGTGAATCGAAAACAAAAACAATTAAAATGGAAAAAATAAAGCCAGAACTTGAACTTTGAGAGATTTTGTGGTGGTGGCGGCGGCTGTTGTTGTTGGTGCTCGAACGTTGTGGTGGTGGCGGCGGCTGTTGTTGTAAATCGAAGGGAGAATACGAGGGAGAGGAGATCGATGGAGATGAAAGAATAAAAAAAAACGAAGAGAGAGAGAGAAGAACGAACAGAGAGAGAGGAGATTGAAAGAAGAATGAACAATGGAGATTGAAAGAACAATGGAGATTGAAAGAAGAATGAACAGAGAGAGGAGGAGAGAGAAGGAGAGGAGAGGAAATGGGGGCGGATTAAACAATTTTAGGGTTGATAAGTTTAATGCTCCGTTTTTTTTTTAAAAGGGTGAACCGGTGCCATTTGCATTTTTGGCAGCGGTTCAATCTGAACCGGTGCCTTTTCTCTTCGTCTGAAATCCCGCCATTACTGGACCGGTTTTGGGCACCGGTTTAGCCTGAACCTGTGCCATATGGGGGGTGCCTAATGCTTTTTTTTCTACTAGTGCTACATCATAATAACAATGTAAACAATTAAAGCACTTACTTGGATGCCTCGTACCTCTTTTTAATAACAAAATACACGTGTTAGTAACTTCAAGGAAAATAACAATCAAACAATTAAATTAAATAATTGAAAGAGAGATTTGGGACAAAACCCTCAGAAATTAAAACCTTTCACGTCTAGGGCGAAGGCAACTTCGAATTATGCTAGGTATGTCTAGTGCTAATGTATGAGGAATCGTGTTTGTAAAAGGCTAGGCATAGAAAGAGAGATAGAATCATGAAATTCTTGATGAGAGTTGAAGATTGAAAAAGGTGAGATATGACCTTTATTTATAGAGAAAAAAGAGAGTCGAAGAATAAGAAAAGAATCCGAATTCGAATCGAAATAGAACTCGATGGACAGCCGTTTTTGCGGATTTTTTTTATCATATCTTTTGATTCAAAAGTCCAAATATAGAATATAATATGTCGTTGGAAAGCTCTTAAAACTACTTTCCAACCCATTTAGAATCAGATTAAAATATTTTGTAGGTAAAAAGATATGGCCGAAATAGTAGGACGGTGTCAGTTTTGGATAGAGTTTCATATCTAATTCATATCTTTTTCGTTATAGCTCGAATTTAATATTATAATATATAATATATCATTGGAAAGATAATTTCAACATCTATCCAATCTTTTAAAATTTGGATAAAGATTATGAGGCACAAAATAAAATTTGACTGTCTTTGAACATCTTTAAATTCGAATAAAATTAGGATTTTAAAAAAGGAAAGTTTTAAAAAAGGAAAGTTTTTATTTAACTCAAATTGCAAAACAGAGAAGGAGCACGACAATCCACTCTTGGAAACTTTGCCAGAGATGACATTCCTATCTTGGAAAAATTATTGTCGTTTGAAGAAGATGCGCGACAATCTATATTTAGAAATATTGTCAGTTGGGGATGACAATCCAATTATTGGAAAAATTGTCGTTTAAGAAGAATGCGCGACAATCCATATTTGGAAATATTGTCGTTTAAGATGAATGCGCGACAATCCATATTTGGAAATATTGTTGTTTAAGTGTTTGTTTTTAAACCGATACGTCGGTGCTTGTAATGAGCCAGTGTTTTAGGCGCTTAAGCTAAGTGAGACAATTTTTGTCAGGTCAATCACTTACTACGATTTAAATCGAGGACTACTAATCATGTCAATTTGCTTATAGGGGCTAACTGGCGTACCAAGGATCCCGAAATTGCTGTATGAAGTTAAAAAAAACCGTTCTGAGAGGCTTCGAGCTCTGTCGCTGCTGAAATATCGCTAGCGCCAAGAATTGGCTCTGTCGCCAGATGCTGAGATCTAGTGCCAGGCGCTGAAATCTGTTGCTAAATGCCAGATGTTGTTGTCTGGCGCTGGAGTCGAGTCTTCCCTATTCTGCTCTTTCTGCCGCTGTTGCTCGGTTTCGCTTCGAACTTTGAACTTGGTCGTTTCCTTTCAACCAAATCCGCTCAAAACTTTTGTAAATTAAAGCTCTTCATCTCTAATTTACTGATCTATGTAATTTTGTTCAAACTCCTCTCATCTTGGAAGAATCTCCTGTATCATATTCGCGGTTTTTTGGGATGCACCTGTATTTAATTTTTGACTATAGAAATTCGCTTATCTTTCTTTAGGGTTGACTAAGGTTTAGTGTTGCTTGACTCATTGTCTTGACACGACTCAAAGTATAAACTTGACTCGCTGTGATTGACTGACTCGAGGTTGACTCGACTCGAAGTGAAATGACACGTGTGACTCATGACCCGTGTGTGCATTGTATTGTGATCGTGCGACTCAAAAATGCAAAAAAGCACGACTCGAAAATGCAAAAAAACAAAAATTTTCCGCCATTTTTGTGGAGGGTACCGATTTTCTCCCGAAAAAGAAAGACACGAAAAAGAATTGAAGTGAAGTTTTTGAAGGTGCATGTTGAATGAGCTCAAATGTTGTGCAAGGATTAATTCATCCTAGGCTATCTCAATTGTTGACTCCATGATGAAAGTATTTGGGTAACTTAGGCACGGAGGCTAAGCACTTCATACTTCGATGCAATGATGATTATGATTGATGAGTGATTTTGATATGACAATAAATGCTTCAACGTTGTGTTAAGATTTCAAGACAAAGGGTTCCTAAGGGAATGTATATTTGGTCATGTATCTGTGAAGTGTGTGAAAGTGACACTAAAGTTAGGCCGCAAGGGCTAAGTGTGTGGAAAGATATTATTTTTTAAAACAGTCAAATGGTGGTGACTCTTATGCTAGCTAAGCTAATGATGTAGGGATCAAGCCCCCAAGTCTAGCTCTAAGTAAATAGGGATGAGCATAGGAGATCCCTTGATATGATCATGCTGTGTGAATGTGAATGAATGTTTCTTACGGCCGCACCCCAATGTGAGGTTGCCTATGTATCCATTAGGAATCAGGCTGAACGTAGCTCTAGCCGAACCTCACACAAGTGTGTATACCTCAAAAAGGTCTTTTGAAGGGTTGTAACGTGGTTAGGCTAAAGGTTGAAGAAGAAGGATAAAGGTTCAATACCCTAGATAAGCCCCCAAGGTGTGCATCTTTGTATTTTTATGCTTGAGGTTTTCTACTCTTTTTTAGCTCTCTTTTCTCTTTTTTTTTTTTTTTTTTTTTTTTTTTTTTTTTTTTTTTTGCTTTAGAATTTATTTTATTTTTATAAGTGTGGGCAATCCCGATCATGCGGTCTATCACTCACTTGGCATTCATGTTTCTTAGGCACGGTACCCTTTTGTACACTTTTATTTATTATTATTTGTTTATTTTATTCTTTTGAATCACTTAAGCTTTTTATGAAATTGAAAATTGCGTAAGTTTCACACCATCCCATCCCGAGGTTAGGTAGATATGGTTTGAAAAATGAAAGGTCTATCTTTAGACGAGGCTCAAAGTGGTTTATCAAAAAAAGATTGCATAATTGAAGGGTGAAAGGTAATATGATGTGGCTACAAGGGGTGCCTCAAATCATTGGTATACCTTGTGTTTAGTTCGAAATGGATTTTTATTTATTTATTTATTTTTTATTTTTTTGCAGTGTAATGATCATATGCAAGAAAATAAATGCTCATTTTATTAATAGGGAAAAGAAAGAATCTACAAAATTAATCTAAGGGAAAAGAAAGGTGTCTATGCTAGACTTATTAGGAAAAGGGTTTGAAAAGAAGAAAGCATGAAATCTTAGTGAGAAGCTTGCCTTGTGAATTTGTTTCATCGTTACCCTCATTTTTTTGTTTGTCAATCACATGACTCAAACTCGATTCAACATGCATGGATGGAAGAAGGTAGGAAGAATGAATATTGTGATATGGAGAAAGATGATGTATATGGAGAGATATGAAGAAATTAGGAATAGACTGTACCCCCAACTCAGATGGTGACATATATTCAAAGTGTGTGCTAGGACTAATGAGTGTAATGAATGTAGGTGACATGTTAAGACTCGTGTCATGACCATGTGGCTAGACTATGTGACTAGACTCAAGCAAAGACTAAGTTAAGACTTCATGTATATGCATTAAGCTGGATAAGTTGTGGTATTTTTGTCATAACTTTTGATCTGTGACTTTGATAGGGATGAAACCAACGCCAAATTAAATATAAAACTCGGGGCTACAGATCCATATTTTGTACGACTAGTAGTTCTTCCTATAACTCCGGCTATGACCAAAATAAGTTGACGCTTGTGCAGTATATGGGAATAAAAATCCGGGTTGACTTAAAGGAACTATAACTCGATTTTAGACATATTTATTAGCTCAAATCAATTAATTAATTAATTAATTAAACAAAGTCCTTTGGTCGTTAATCAGTTTATTTAGTCTTAACACAAGTCAAACAAATGGTTAGGAAAAACACATAGAGTATGCACAACCAATAATGCACAATTAGTCAAGTAGGCACGATATGACGCAATGAGTTTGCAACCTAAACCTGGCTCTAGTTCTCTAATGTTTGGGATATGGGTTAGTCAAAGAGGGTCCATGGTTAATTGTCCGGATGCACCGCACGGAAACCTAACCGTGAAGGGTTGGCGCGATTGGATGGGACACCGCGAGTTAAGAAAAACTCGTTTCCATGGTTTGGTTAATTCAACATTGTCGGATGTACCCTTTGTTTCTCAGAGCGTTCAATCAGGTAGATGGAGCATGAATTACCGAGGGTTATGTCCATATGTAGAACACATATGGGTTTTAGAAAAGAGAGAAAAACTCAATCAGGAAGCAGGATCGAGCAAACAGTGCTAAAAACATACTGGTCGAAATTAGAACGCATATTTTTGGCTCGGTATTGGAAGAACTTGGCGCTAGCAAACAGAGGCCGGCACCACTTTTTGGCTTTAGCGCCTGGCGACATAGGTTGTTGTCTGGCGCTAAAGTCAAAATATTGGCACTAATCTTTCTTCGTTGACGCTAGTTCCTACGCATCTCAGCAGCTTTCTGTGCTCAATAAAATTTTCTAGTTTCGCGCAGTGTTATTTCGATTCTAGTTGTGAAAGATATTCCTCAAATTTCCTACGTGTAAATATCCTATGTTTTAACTCATTACGGATGGTCTTTCTAATGAGATCTTTTTTTATGCATATGACAATAATGTTAATCAAAATTACGCACATGAAATACTTAGAACTTTTCAAGTCTCATCCACTCATTCTAAATCATTGCCGAAATAAATTTCAGGAATTAAAATAGAAAACATCCCCAGTGGAGTCGCCAAAAACTGTAGAGAATATTTCAAGCATTACCCCTAGCTTGAACCCCACTGTGATCATACACTAAAGTACGGTGGTGTCCAAAGGGAAAGAAGATAGAGCAAAAGAGTCGCCAACAAGTTTAAGGAACTTGTAAACCGTTCACGAGGTGAAGGTTACACCGCTTAACGATCCAGGAGATCGTTAACTCCAATAGGTCTGGAACCATGACTGGTAGTTCGGGGATGAAGGTACAAATCCAACCTAAAAGAGATTGAACCTGCCCTAATAATAGGCCTCTACTTTATTCTGATTGTATTCATGTGCGCTTTTTGACTAACATGCAATCAATAGGTTTAACCCTAAACCTGTTTATCTATGTTGGTTGAATTTAATGCACAAATAAAACTATTTTTGGCGATCACTTGAATTATAATCAAATTAACCCTAAAAAAGATTATTAATTATCTTATTAAGCGTGATTACAAGTACAAATTCCCTTTAAACATGCATAAAAGGCGTAATCAAGCAATAACAATAAATATAATCAAGTAACATAATAAATTAAAATAATAATTAAAATAATCATGATCATAAATTATAACAATTATAATCATAATTAACATAATCATGTTAAAGCATAATAACAATAGCAAGATCCTAGGCATGATACTAACAAGATTAATAACAAACACTAGTATGTCACTAAACAATAAAGATCAAATATGTAGCCCTAACATGATACTAACAATCATAAATATTAGGAAGAACATATAAGGCATCATACTTTTAATCATACTTGATATTAAAGTTACCCTAGACATGATAATAGGAAGATCAAAACACCCTAACATGACGCTAGGAATCATAATAGCAACCTAAGCATGATTTCTACATCATAATAACAATGTAAACAATTAAAGCACTTCCTTGGATGCCTCGTACCTCTTTCTAATAACAAAATACACGGGTTAGTAACTTCAAGGAAAATAATAATCAAACAATTAAATTAAATAATTGAAAGAGCGATTTGTGACCAAACCCTCAGAAATTAAAACCTTTCACGTCTAGGGCGAAGACAACTTCGAATTATGCTAGGTATGTCTAGTGCTAATGTATGTGGAATTGTGTTTGTATAAGGCTAGGCTTAGAAAGAGAGAGAGAATCAAGAAATTCTTGATGAGAGTTGGTGATTGGAAAAGGGGAGATATGACCTCTATTTATAGAGAAAAAAAGAGAGTCGAAAAATAAGAAAAGAATCCGAATTCGAATCGAAATAGAACTCGATGGACAGCCGTTTTTGCGGATTTTTTTAATCATATCTTTTTATTCAAAAGTCCAAATATAGAATATAATATGTCGTTGGAAAGATCTTAAAGTCTAATTTTGAACACAATTAGAATCAGATTAAAATATTTTGTAGATAAAAAGATATGGCCTAAATAGTAGGACAGTGTCAGTTTTGGATAGAGTTTAATATCTAATTCATATTTTTTTTGTTATAGCTCGAGTTTAATATTATAATATATCATTGGAAAGATAATTTCAAGATCTATCCAACCATATAAAATTTGGATAAAGATTATGAGGCAAAAAAATAAAATCTGACTGTCTTTGAACATCTTTAAATTCGAATAGAATTAGGATTTAAAAAAATGAAAGTTTTAAAAAAGGAAAGTTTTTATTTAACTCAAATTATTTAATCTTATCTTTTCAAAAAGGATAATTAAGATATTTTAGAAACTTATAGAAGCTTCTAATTAATCCTAATTAGTTTAGGATTAGGATTAGACCTTTTGACCCTCCACATGATCATTGGGTCGTAGGTAAAATCCGGTTTGAGCGCAGTTTAGTATTTTGGCCATAACTTCCTCATTATTCATCGGAATTGGGCTTATAATATATTGGGCTTATAATTTCAAGCCCCATCCAACTACAACATTATTTAACCTATATCATGGACCAAACTAAATTAGAATGCACGTTTTTCAAAAATAGGGTAAGAAAAGAAATATTTTCAAAAACAAAAAGAAGAGATATTTTAATAAAAACATCCTCATCACCAGACTTTTCACACTTTCGCTTTGTTCGATAATTAAATGACATGAAAGGTATTCATCACTTGGTTTGGTTTTGGGGAGACACATTTGGGTGTTTACAGGGGGGCACAACGTAGAAAATGGAAATTTACAGGGTTATAATGTAGAAACCCTCCCCCCAAAAAAAAGCAACAAAGCAACAATAAAATAATGTCTAAAGGCAAGTGTTCCAAAGTCTTTGATACGAACACGTCTTGAATTGTGTCTCTTATCAAGTGCTTGGTATCGTGCCTTAGAAACATGAATGCTAAGTGAATGATGGAACGCATGATATGAGATTGCCTACATAGATTCAAAAGAATAAAAAAAAAATGAAAAGCCGAAAAAAAAATGAAAATAAACTTGCAAAATTCAAAAATTACACATCTTGGGGATTCTCTCGGGTCTTGAGCCTTGTACCCTTTTCTTCTTTAAACCATCAGCTTAACCATTATAACCCTTGAAAGACCTCTTTGAGGTGTACATACACTTGTGCAAAGTTTGGTTAGAGCTACGTTCGGCCTGATTCCTAACAGATACATAGGAAACCTCACATTGAGGTGCGGCCACATTCACATTCATATGCATGATCTAATTGAAGAATATCCAATGCTTACCCCTATGATCCTATCCATCTAGAGCTAGACTTGGGGGCTTGAACCCACATTATTTAGCAGCTTAAAGGGTCACCATTTCGACTCTTCTCACATCTCCTTCCATCACCATAGCCTTTGCAGCCTCACCTTAGTATCACTTTCACACATACATAGCCATATCAACTTTCCCTTAGGAACCCTTTATCGTGAAATCTTGTTTCTTCACTGTGCATGTTTCATCATCTTTCAAGACAACATTCATTACAAGAAACATTGTATACTTACTTAGCTTCCTGACCTGAGCAATATTCATTGTTTCATGCATCGCATATCGTGCTTATCTCCTTAATCTAAGAAACATTCATTACGCAATACTCATCAATCACTTCATCTATATACATGCTTAGCTTCCAGACCTAAGTGACGTTCAAGATCACTTCCTTACAGCATATATGATGCTTAGCTCCATGACCTAATTTCATTCATCTATCATGTCACATGATGTAATTGTCCTTAGCCTCCTGTCCTAAGAACATGCATCATGCATACATTATTTTCAAGGCAGGCAATTCAATCCATACGATTCATTTCGTCTTGCTCAAGGAAGAAGTTCAAAACTTCTTACCTTTTTCATTATTTTCTTTTGGGGAAGTTTAAAAACTTTTTCAAAATTTTTTGTCGAGGGAAGTTCGAAAACAAAACTTCATTTTTCACGTCTTTTTTTTTGGGAGAAAGTCAGTACCTTGCACTCGTCTCATGACAAAAATGACAAAAAAATCTTGCTTTTTCATTTTCTGTTGCTTGTGTTTTCACACACACACCATATACACACACAACCATAAGTTATACACATGTCATGTCGTGTCAAGTCAAACATGGTCAACTCAATAATAGTCTATACGAGTCCTTTGGCAAATTTTATTTTGCAAGTCTCAATTACAGCCCACGTCCGGGGACAAGCGGACCATCTACAGCCCACGTCCGGGGACAAGCGGACCATCTACAACCCACATTAAGGGACAAATGAACCATCTATAACCCACGTTCGGGGACAAGCGAACCATTTACAGCCCATGTTCGGGGACAAGCGAACAAACTACAACCCACGTTCTGGGACAATCAAACCACCATCATTTCATGGCGCAAGGTTCTCGATACATAGATAATTGCAATCTTATTAGACAAATTTTTCCTCAAGCATGGAAAATTGTTGGTCGTTGTCATCTCTCAACGCGAAGAAGTCAACGATCACATCATATGTCGAATTTCCTTAAGCCAGGAAAGTATCTCAACCGGTGGGTTTCTTCAAGCATAGAAAGCTACCAAAATCATCTGTCGACTTTCCTCAAGTGTGGAAAGTATCTTTACCGGTGGGTTTCTTCAAGCGTAGAAAGCTACCAAAATCATCAGCCAACTTTCCTCAAGCATGGAAAGTATTACCGGTGGGTTTCTTTAAGCATAGAAAGCTACCAAATTCATCTGTCGACTTTCCTCAAGCATGGAAAGTATTATCCGGTGGATTTCTTCAAGCATAGAAAGCCGCAAAATTCATATGTCGACTTTCCTCAAGCATGGAAAGTACCATCCAGTAGATTTCATCAAGGATAAAAAGCTACCAAACTCATCAGTTAACTTTCCTCAGGCATAGAAAGTATCTCATCAAAACATCATCCGACAGATTCCTTCAAGCATAGGAAGCTACCAAACTCATTTGTCACCGATATACTGGTGTCAGATAAGCATTCGATCCCTTTACTCTTGTATCTGTAGAGTGAACATTTTTCTGCAGGTATCGGCGTATACAGAGTGATTTAGGATCGCAGAACGTCTTGAATTATTCTCCGTCCCTATCGACTACTTTGACTATCATTTTCGAAACTGAGTTTCTACAAACTCAATCAAAGTAGGGGCTTCTGTAGACACCTAAAAATGCCTCCCCAAAACCAAACCTGATGATGAACAACCTTTCACCGCCATTATTGGTCGGGTTGAATATTTAATCTTGGAGTGCTTAAATCCATATATCCATTTCATAAACCAACCTAATTCCGAGCCCATTTCCCAAAACAATAGTTTGTTTTTCTCTTTTTGTGCCTTTAAACCCAAAATAATTCATTTTGTATCCTTTAAAATCATTCATTTCGTGTCCTTTTTATAAAACCGTTTAATTCAGTTTATTTTTGTTCATAATCTGAGTCCAATGATTGAATAGTTATATGGGGGTTTGAAAGAGCTTTCCAACGATATATTATAAGCCCAAATCCTAGTTATAACGACTAAGTTATGACCAAAATATTAAACTGAGCCCAAATCGAACTTAAGGCCACCTTACCAATGGCCCAATGATCATGTGGAGGGTCCAAATTATTTAATACCATTCCTAAACCAATTATGATTAATTGGAAGCTTCTATAAGTTTCTAAAATATCTTAGTTATTCTTTTTGAAAAAGATCAGATTAAAGAGTTTGAAATTGAATAAAACTTTTCTTTTTGAAAGTCCTAATTCTATTTGAATTGAAAGACGTTCAAAGATAGTCAGATATTATATTTGTGCCCCATAGTTTTTATCCAAATATTAGATTATTGTATAGCCCTTGAAATTATCCTTCTAACGACATATTATAATATCAATTCCAAGCTATAACGGAAAAGATATGATTAAAATACCAAACTCTATCCAAAAATGACACCGTCTCACTATTTCGGCCATATCTTTTATTTTTACAAAATATTTTTATCTTATTTTAATTGGGTTAAAAATTAGACTTCAACAGCTTTCCAATGCCATATATTTATCTTATTCCGACATCTGGATCAAAAGATATGATATAAACAAAAAACGCAAAAACTGTTGTTTATCGCAATAGTATTATTCCAATTCGAATTCTTATCTTTTCTTAATTCTTCGACCCTTCTTTTTTCCTTATAAATAGAGGTGATATCACCCCTTTTTCAATTATCAACAAGCTTGATCATCAAATAATTCTCTTCTCCCTCTTTAGCCTAAACACTAACCTTCCCATTCCTAACTACATCATTCTTTCCTTAAGCACTCCAAGGAGTTCATATAATACCCAAAGTTCTATACTTAAACCAAGGCATGAAAGGTATAATTAACTAAGGGTTTTGACAAAATCAAATAAATTTTTATTTAATTTATTTGTTTCAATTTAATTTATATTTTTTTTATTGAAGTTACTAACAGTTTATTAATGATGTAGCAATTCAAGGAAACGCAGAAAGTGAGTAATTAATCACTTAATTACTCTTATTTTTATTCTTGTTGCTAGTATCATGATTAGGTTTATTTATATTTGATTTGAATAAAAATTTATTGTTAAATTTCTTCCAATATTAATGTTAATTCTTACATTTTTTATGATCACCATATTGCATGTTTAAAGGGAATATTTAATTCAAAATCACGCCTAATAAGATAATTTGGACAATAAGTTTAGGTTCCATTTTAATCTTGTTGTTTAATCTAGTGATCACAAATGTTTTAGAATTATACGTTGCATTAATATTCAACCAATTTAGCATAATAATAGTTTGGAGCAAATTGAATATTTTTTTACATGTCTTTGAGATCACAGGAATCACTTTTCACTATAAGAATCGAGTAGAGGCCAATACGGGCGAATGTGACTCCATGACTCACTTTGTACCATTATCCCCAATCCTCCTTTTGTTATTCCAAACCATATGGAGTTAGTAATCTCAAGGATTATGAATGGGGTGCAACCTTCACGGGTCAATCGTTGTTGCCTTTCGTTGTCCCTTGATCACGGTTGCCTTACATGATCCTTGAACGGTTTACAAGTTCCTTAAAAACTTGTTGGCGGCTCCCTACTTTGCTTGTCCCTAATTGTTTTATGTCAATTCCCACTTCGTATGAGTGCCAAGAATATTCACACATGCTTTAACGTAGGCGCACTTCTAGCGCCGCTTAAAGAATCCCTCGCTAAAGACTCTTGTTCAAGAGCCTTGCCCAACTTAACTAGATCCTTATCCTACCGCGCCGCTTTATCTGTCAGCGCGGCTATTTGAGTCTCCAGATGGACCCTTTGGATTGCGGTCGTCCCCGTCACCTCATCCCGGACCTTTTTCAATGTGACCTAGGCCTCCTTCAGCCGCTCGTTCTATCTCTCTTTCCATTCCATGAAGGCAGTGAGCCTGAGAAAGAAATGAACGCGGACAGAGAGTTGTTAGTAGTAGAAAATTAAGAAATATTGTCTAAGTATAAAAAGCTAAAATGACAAACAGATGCGGACGGTTACCTCGGCACTGCAGTTTATCATGGGACTGAGGAAGCCCTCGTTGATCCCTTATAGCTTGTCCCAAGGGTAAAAACATAATAATCAATCATCAGTAAATCAATTAGTCAGATCATAAAGGGATTTCGCAACGTATTACAATCACATAATTAATTTACCAGTATTAAATCTCATCTCTCGAATCTCGACTTAACCATTTATAAATTAGTTCGCCTATTGAAACTAAGCCTAAACATCAATTCTCATCTCTCGAATCTGAAATCCATATTGCTTAGCTCATACAAATTTAATCTGGCCAAATCTAATTATTACATAGCATTAAATCAATCAATAGGAAATTAATCAAACATTGACAATCAACAATATAAATTACCCCTTCATATTTTTCATGGATCCCCACAACACTAGAATAAAACTACTCGTGCATAATTAAAACTAAACTAACCAAAGAAATTAAATTAAACATATATAAACAAGAATTAAAATAAAGAGAATAATAATATTAAAACTAATAACAGCAAAGAGAACTAGAAAATAAAATCAAACTTTCATTAAAACTAAAAGAACAAAATTTAAAGCTATTGAAAACTAATGAATTGGAAGAAAACTAAATAAAGCTAAATTATGAAAGCTAATGAAGAAGTTGCATAAAAACATGAAAACTAAAAAAAACTAAAGTCAACTCTAAAGAATAAAACTATGAAATCCCCCTTAAACTAAAACTAAAGAAAAATATATGTAACTCCTCACAACCCAGTAATTGGGTATTTATAATTTCCCATTATAACCCACTAACCAACCTATATTTCACAACAAGGAAGCGCGCCCTACTGGGCCACGATCAGCTCGATCGGGCTTGGTGTTTTTACTAGCCCAGCAGCATACTCTTTGGATTGGGCTTCTTATTTAAGCCCAAATCTTTAACTTCCTTGATCCGTGGTACTAGCTTGTTCATTACTTGGACTTCCTCACCAATCAAGACCTATTAGTACGACCTTCAACTTTAAATACTCGGTCAAAAATGCGATCCGACTCTAATATTTTTGTAGTGATTCAATAAGTTCGGGAATTGACATAATTCTTCAAATTTCTGCAAAAAAATACCAACTCTACAAAAACACTAGAAATCGTATATTAGGAATAAATATAGCTCCACAGAGCTTAAATAAGCATAAATATGACCATAGAACGGGGAATAAATATATATATAAAATAGACTTATCAAACTCCCCCAAGCCAATCCTTTGCTTGTCCCTAAGAAAAGCAATGAATAAATAACTCAACACTTTACCCAAAATACAATTAAAATAAATAAATATAATTCATGGTAAATCTGACAAACATGTATCAAAGTCAATCAATCAAATCCATCCAACTACCAATCTGCCATAACAATTGCCAAGTAGAGCAAACCACAAGAGCATTTAGAATTCAAGTTTAGTGTTCACACACTCAATTCTCATTTATGTGGCGAGTAAAAGATGTACTCGATCTCTCTCCAACCAACCACTTTTAATGTGAACAATGCCCTCCCAAACTCACAACACTCGTGTGTTTAAAAGACATACACTCAACCGAGTAGTCGACTCGGAATATGTCAAATCATTCTTCGCATCGATAAACGACTAATTTCACATTCATACAACTCTATGCACAAAGGTCAAAAGGTCTTTAAAGCTTGTAATGTAAGGCTAGGGTAAAGGATAGGATAATTTTGGGAAAATGTGAGAGAAAAGCAATGCTTAAAGGGATACAAAACCTAATAAAACCCAAGGTCAAAAATAAATAATGACCAAACATCTCCAACATACTCAACTCCACCAAAAAATCACCAAACAACCAACCAATATTAACAATATTTTCAACACTTACAACTTCACTCATAAAAATATACTATTATAGAACTTGAGTTAAAAACAAACTTTGAACTATTTTTCATCAAACTTGAATATTTTTTTTCTTTGAAACTTATAACTTTTTCCTTAAATAACCTTCAATTAGAACAATTGAATATTGAAGCAATTTTTTTTTTCTTTTGCTCTTATTTTTTTCCTTTTTATCTCACATTGAAATTATTTTCAACTTTGAACAACTTTCAATTTTTTCTAATCAACAAAAATAAGAACAAATAAATAACTTCTCAAATTCACCCAAATTGTGCAAATCATGTGCACACTACAACTCCCTCACCTCACTAACTATTAGCTCCCGGAAGCCAAGCTTGGGACTAGTAACCAATGGGGATTAAATAGGCTTGTAATGTGGTTAAATAAACAATAAAAGGCACAAGCAACAACATGGGTAGCAAGAAGGGAACAAATGTATCTAATATCATATGAAGGCCTCCTAAAAGAATAAACGCCTTTGTCCTCCTCAATGTGAATAATAATGAGTCATACAAACACTACTCAAAGTTGCAAACAAATACTCAAATTCATTGACATACCATGAACTAACACACATATATACCTTACCAAATCAACTAGTCAAGCACTATATTCACAAGTAGTTGGGCAAAATTAACGCATATTAAGGTTTTAAGGCAGTCAAACATCAAATTATGATCAACTAATTCACAATATTTATCATCATTACTAAGAGTCAAAACAATTTTGAAAATTTTTCATCAAGGGGCACAGGGAAGCATGATTTATTATTCATTAGAACGTATTTTTGTTTTTTTTATTAATTTTTTTTTTGAAAGCAGTAAATCTAACCTAAAAAGCAATAAAATCTATACTAAAAAATCAATAAAAACTAGAGTATGAAAGCATTAAAACTAAACTAAGCAAACAAAGAAAATAAAAAGAAATGGGAAAGAAAGATTACCTATATATACAAGAAATTCCCCCCAAGCTAAATTAGACAATGTCCTCATTGACTTCAAGGGAAGTTAGTAACCCAAGTGACTACCCCTCATCATCAAACTCGTATCCACCACCATCCCAAACATTGCAATACATCACCTTGATACAATTTTGGACAAAAAGGAAACAAAGTGTTAGTAAGAGTAGAGGAAAAAACGAGTCATGTTCAATTTTTTGCTCATAACATTTTATATAAAAATGATAATGCAGTGATTCTAATTGCATTAGAAAGTAGAATTGAAGAGCTTTCCAAATAGGTCACACGCAAAATTTCGTTAAGAAACGCAAAAGTTATAGCGTTTTGAAGTCGACCAGATTTACTGCCGTGATCTCGCGTCCGACCAGGCGAGTGTGGCCCAATCAGGCCCGACTCCAAGGTACGGTCATGTGGTTTTTCACCACTTGATGCAAGAAATTTCTTCCTACACTCGATTTTCTTCGTTTTTGCCCTTGATTGAGTAAATATCACTCGATCGGGTGGAACTTTCACTACAGGCACAAACTCTATAACTTGTTCTTAATATCCACTTCTTCATCTTAAAACCCGAGTCCTACACAATTTATAGCTCTTTCTATAGCATCCACTTCATCTTTCCAAGTATTAGTTTTTCCTGCAGAAGATGCAACACAAGATACCGCCTCCATGGAATCATTAACAGGAGCTTGGGGCTTATTAGAAAAATTATTTACATCAACCACACCAATACTAAAACACTTTTCCTCTAACATGGGGATTTTAGGGATATTATTTAAATTAAAAGTGATGTTATCATCCCCTACACATAATGTAAGTTTACAACTTTTGACATCTATTATTTTGCCTGCATTATGAAGGAATGGTCTACCCAAAATAATCAAAATTCGCAAATCTTCCTCCGTATCAAGAACAATAAAATTAACAGGTATATAAAATTTACCTACTCTAACAGGAACATCCTCTAAAACATCTAAAGGGTATTTCACACAACGATCGACCATTTGCAGAGTAATATTGGTAGCTTTTAATTTACCCATATTTACTTTAGAGCTCAAAGATAATGGCATAACACTTACACTAGCACCCAAATCACATAAAGCTTTTTCAATCATCAGATTACCAATATTACATGGAATAGAAAAACTACCCGGATCTTTTAGTTTAGGTGGAGATTTATTCTGTAATATAGCACTACATTTTGCAGTAAAAGCAACCGTCTCTACCTCAATAATAGATCTATTTCTAGTCTAAATTTCTTTCATAAATTTAGAATATGCAGGAACTAGAGTAATTAAATCTGTGAAAGGAACTATTACCCGCAAATTCTTCTCAACCTCCAAAAACTTACCAAATTGCTTATCCAACTTACTCTTTAAATGTCTATGAGGGAATGGAAGTTTGATAGCAAGACCCTGCACATCTCCACTCTTATCCTAGGGTTTACCCTGCAAAAAATTATCAGAAAAGTTAGTTTTACTTTGTACTCCTATAGGGCTAGTAACAACATTATTTGGTTTAACAGAATCAAGATTAGCAATTTTTGTTGTAGCAGGTTCATCATCTTTGGGTATAGGAGGCCCATCATAGTTTGAACCACTCCTTAGAGTAATTGCATTTGCGTATTTTGTTGTTTATAATGGCTGTGATGGTAGGGCTCCCTGCTGGCGAGTTTGTAGAGTAGAGGAAAGTTGCGCAATCTGAGTATCTATTATTATATTATGTGCTATTAATGAGTCAATTTGAGCATCTCTACTTTGCATCTGCTTCTTCATATTGGCTAACATCGTTTTGATTTCTGATAGGCCAGAATCAAATGGAGGAGTAACAACTTGTTGTGGTCTCTGATGTGGAGGTTGGTAGTACCTCTGTTGTGGTTGTTGTACCTGTGGTGGAGGGTTAAGCACATTTGTACTATTTTACGACATATTTTGGTTATTTTTCAACCCTGTATTGTACGTGTTAGAGTATGGAGTAATTTTCTTATAGGTTCGAAAAGTATTAATCTTCTCAATTGAACTCCTACAGTCATGTGCCCAATGACCTACAAGACAACAATTTTCACAAAATATTGTAGAGTTAGTAAAAATAAAAGAAACATTAGCAACAGAAGATGAATTAGAATTATTAATATTGTCTAGTTTCTGGCTAATAGAAGTCAATTGTGTCTGCAAAAACAAAATAGAATCGACTTGGTGTTTTCCCTTATTTGCAAATCCTGTGGGATTCCCATATTGGGTATTATGAATAGCCATCTCTTCGACAACATTGCTCGCTATATTCTCATCCAAATTCAAAAATCTTCCGTTAGCTGTAGAGTCCAAAATCATTCTTGAATTATATCCAAGCCCTTTATAGAAGGCTTGGATTATCTGCCATTATAGTAGTTTATGATGGGTACATTATCTCTACAAATCCTTAAATCTTTCCCAATTTTCATATAAACTTTCATCAGCTTCTTGGGCAAAATTTTTTATTGCACTCCTTAACAAAGTTGTCCTCTCTGCAGGGTAATATTTATTATAGAAATTCAAAGCAAGAGTTTCCCAGTCAGTAATACCAAGTGCAGTTCTATTCAATCCATTATACCATAATTTAGCTTTACCACATAAAGAAAAGGAAAAAGAAACTCCATGATTTGGTCTTGTGTGACCCCAGCTTGCCTAATCGTATTGCAATACTGACAAAAATTTGCAATGTGAAGATTAGGGTCTTCACCCTTAGCTCCACTAAATTGCTTTCTTTCGATCATCATGATAAACTGGGGCTTGATCTCGAATTGAACTCCATCGAGATTAGGTGAAGGAGCAAGATGTGGAAAATCTGTCAGGGATGGCTGCGAATAATCGTTAAGCTTGTGATAGGCCGTCGTCGAGCCTACCAAAGATAAATTCCTATCTTGGTCTCACTAGCTAATAGCAAGGGTAAGAAAGGGTCGAACCCAAGAGAGGTGTTGAATCAACCACCGAAATACTACCGCATAAATAAGCTAAATGAAGTCGAAATTGGTTTGGTTTTATGTAACAAGTGCTAGTTCAAGTCAACTAAAGCTAGGGGGAGATTAACAATACTTAGAGAGTTCTAGGGCTTGGGATATACCACTCAATTTCGTCAAAAATCACAATTAGTAAGTAGCAACCAATGGTAATTTGAGGGGATAATATTGGGGAAGTCATCTAAAGCACCCACCTACTCTCTCAAGCTAGAGGGATTACTCGAATAATGAATACAACCTACTCTCGTGGTTACAAAGCATAAAACAAGTATTAAAGCATAATCACGATGAAAAAAACATTCCCTTGACTGGAAATTCCTATTCTCATGGCATTTCAAGTCAATTAAGCATAAGGGAGCTAACTCAAGTTCATCTCTCGATGGTTCGTTGAGAAAGCTTAAATAATAGTTCTAGCAATGGCCATATACAAGAGCTAAGTAATTAAACCACTTAAACTCAACTAATTAACACCCAACAATTACCAAATTAACACATCCAACAAGTAATTAGTGACTACATTGAGGGTTTTACCCAAACCCTAGGAAATTAGACTACTCACAATCCATGGAGATAAAAGCAATTAAGGATTTAAGTAACTCATGCTCAAGAATTACCTAAAGATTAAGCTAAATAAAAATCTAAGCATACAAGAATTAAGCAAGATAATTAACAATCAAAGCAATTAAAATGGAAGAGAAGAGTGAGAAAATGTTACTAGAAGCTTCAACTTGAATATCAATGGTGGAACTTGTCTTCTACAATGATTGAGAATGAAATTTCCAAGCTAATAATTATAATCTAACTAATGATTTGAGAATATTTGTGTTTCTACAATTGCAAACTAAGAGGAAGCACTAAAAACTTGGATGTCGTACAAATGAGCTCAAGGGGTTATTTATAAAGACCCCAAATAAAAAGGACGGAGAAAACAAGAGTCGGGCACGGCTACAGGTCAGCGTGGACGTGCTGATGTTAGCACGGACGTGCAGCTATACCAGGACGGACGTGCTGAGGTTGGCACGGACGTGCACCTGGGAGGCAGAAGGTACTGTTTTGGCCAGGGCATCCTGCACGGACGTGCCAAATATGGCACGGACGTGTAGGCGTTTTTCAGTAGAATCAGTTTTGAAACTGCTTTGGGCTGAGCAACCTGTACGAACGTGCAGGATCAGGCGCGGACGTGCTGGATCAGGCACGGACGTGCTGGATCAGGCACGGACGTGCTGAATATCCTGCACGGACGTGCAGGCCTTGAAAGCAGTAGGCAGTAGCTTCTGGTCGTGCTGGAACACTTCTACACGGACGTGCCATACTTTGCACGTCCATACATACTCTCTAAGGCCTTTATCTTCACTTTTCTTCAGTTTTGCTCCATTATTTCGGCTTCTAACCTCGGTTTATCATCCAAATGCCTCAAATGGTCGTTTTTGAACCTAAAAACCCAACAAAAACACTAACAACCTGTGAAGCAAGGGATACACAAAAGTTAAACAAAAGTAGAGTAAAAGTGAACCAAAATGCCAATATACCATGTAAACAAGGTTCGAAATCACTCTAAAATCGTATCAAATAACAAGTTATCAAATCCCCCCAAGCTAAGCTTTTGCTAGTCCTCGAGCAAAACAAACATGTCAAATCAAGAAGGAATATTACTTGCTAATGATCAAACCAAGGAAAGATACTTAAAGAGAAAACACAAACACAAATCCGCATGAAAAGAACCATAAACACTTTTAGCACAAGTGAAAAGAAATTTAAACCCCTAAGTCGCCTAAGAGGACGAGTTTTTATCTCGTGAGGGTTTCCCTTGAGCTTAACCCACAACTCACAAAAACCATGCCAAAATTTTCAAAGCACATCATCATAATCAAGGTGATAAATAGACACCAAAACCAGTGTTTTTATTGCCCAAGTCAACTCATCGGGATATAAATCACAAGCAAGACAAGTGAGCGACTTTCAAGAATTACCGATCATACAAATGTGCACATGAGTTGGGGGTAGAGAGGATAATTAAGTAAGGTTGCACTAGGATACTTCCTTATACCTTTTACTAGTTCATTAGAGCACGTCTAGATATTCCAAAGTTGCAAAAAAAGCCCTATTTCGGTTATAAAATCTCAAAACGCAAGTCCACCTCCCAAAATGCACTCCCAAGCCCTTTCAACTACGCTCTAATTCGGAAATTTACACAAGAAACATCTTAATAGATAGTGTGTGGGAGGCATCCACAAATTGACCTCTATAGAAGAAAAAGTGAAAACTTTGAGAAATTTGGAGGAGTTTTTGATCTCCTTTTCTTTTTCTATTTTTTTTTCTTTTCTTTTCTTTTTTTTTAACATTCATTTCCCTCGCCTCTTTTAACTGTAAGCGGCACTTTCTTTTATTCGATACATGTGTCTTATTATGCCACTTATTACACAAGATAAACATAGAACCAATTCCCTAATAGAGTTTCATGTTGGGGGAGGAGGGGAAGAACATCAAGGGCACAAGGGACCGCAATTCGATTCAAACATATCCTACTTTGGGCAAATTTGACAATATCCTATACTAGACGTGCAATTGAGCATTCATCGGTTTTCATTTCATATACTCTAATGCAATAAAGATTAATAAGCCTCTAAATGACCCCAACTCTTGCACACACCCTTCTAAAATAACTTTTACTCATCACTCAAGAGTCAAGAAAGCAAATCATATAAGCATCGTCATTTGAGTCTCATCCAAGGGCCATTTTTCCTTTTTTTTTTTAGGCAAGAATAGATAAAAAGTTAAGAAAACTAAGCTAATCATAAAAAAAAATGAAGCACAACTATACCTCTAAATAAATAAAGAGAGAAGAGAAGAGAAGTATTCACATAATTAAGAGATTTGGATTTAGGGTGTTGGATTTCAAAGGGAGAAAATTTGGATGTTTAGGGGTTTGGATGCTAGGGGAAGGAACAAACAACATGCAAAGTTTATACCAACAAGAATATACAAGAACCAACATATGAACCAAAGAGAAAGACTCCCCCAAGCTATCATAAACATTGTCCCCAATGTTAAAACAATTAATGCACAAGAAGGGGGAGAAAGAGAACTAACTCATTGGCTCGGGCTTCCTTGGGAGCCCCCGGGGTACCAATGTCGGTAGATGTTCCGGAATTCACCCAATTCCGATCGAAGACCCTCAAAGCTTGTCCTCATATTGTCGTAGGAGGACCTCATGTCTTCGTGAGACTTTCTCATAGTCTCGAACTCAGTGGACATGCGGTTGAACCCGACATTCATCATTTGCATTTGTTGCTCGAAGGAAAGGGGTGGGTTGCCCTCACCCATGCCTTGACCTTGGTACCCTTCTTGGTACCCTTGTTGGTGCTCATATTATTGTTGTTGTTGGAATTGTTGTTGGAAATGTTGTTGATGCGGTTGTTGTTGTTGTGGTTGTTCTTGCCCTTGCTCATGCTCTTCTTCATCATCACCGGGAATCCAAGGGTGGTCCCTCTCAAAGACCCAGTTGCTCTCATTGTAGATGAAGGTCCGCTCCGGATCGGGGAGGTAGGTATAGGGGCGGCCACTCACGTGCCACAACTAAGGATGCGGCCCTTCCACGTCCGCAACCCATCTCATGGTCCTAAGCGACTGCATGTCTATCTGCGTCGGCCCTTGGCAAACCTGCTCATCTGCAAAATCAAGGTTAAGAGCAGAAGAAATAATAGTGATCATGCCACCTATGGTGATGTTGCCGGACCTAGTGGCAACATCCTCTAGGTGGTCGACTAACCAGGCCCCTACATCTAGGGCCGTACTACCATCGCTCAAGTGCCATAGGAAGTGAAGCTCCCTAGTGGACACTACACCCGAACTATCACCTCTAGCGAATGTTGTGCTCGCTATGGTGCGCTGTGACATCCTAAAGGCGGGGTGGATTATGGCCGTAGCTTTATCAGTCCTAGGGTTGTAGTCGAAAAGGCTGGTGATCTTCCTCCAAAACTCACCCGCACAATAGTTACGGGGGGGGGGGGGGGGGCTATCCTTTGGTCTTATAGTTCCGTTAATTGGCCACCCAAAAGCTTGGTTCACCCTCTTTATGTTCAAGTTGTGTTGGGTGTTCATGAGTTGGAAGGTAAGGCGGCGGGGGGATCTATTGTTGTCTCTTTGCACTTGAAGAGTGGAGAGGAATTAAAGTGTCAACCTTTTGTAGGTCGGGGCGCTTAAATCTAGCCAATTTCCTAAGCCACAACCCTCGAAAAGCATCCTAACATCGTCCCCTACCCCTAAAGCCTCGGCAACACTCTCGTCATAGAACTTTGTAGGTCGAACTCTCCTCCTACTTATTCTTATGTAGTTGTTCAAAAATGTTGGGTCATTGAACACAATTCCCATAGTGTCCACTTGTGGTGGATCAACAGGATGAGGAGGAGAGGGGTTGCGGTACCTAGCATCCGTGTTTCTAGGTCGATTTCTTCTAGACATGGTCGGTCTTAATGCAATGCAATCAAACAAACCAAGACAAAATAATCACCTTGCAACCACACAAAGAGACTAAGTCCACAAGTCGACCAACCAAAGCTCAAACAAGGCCAATGAACACCACACAATCAAGTCAAGTTCTAAGTCTCCCACCTAAAACAAGCAAATCACCAAGCAACAAAGACCACTTCAATAATGCATCTGCAACAATTCTACATCGATTTCATGCAATATTATCAAACAAACCAACACAACAATCCACCTAAACAAGCATGTTCTTCCTTCATGGAAATCAATTTTTCAACCTCACTTACAAAAAATCCAATTCTCAAAACACACCAAAATTCATTCAAACTTAATAATGCTTTTCAATTATCAACTATCAATCACTCACAGCCAATTCAAACAAAATTTCTCAAGCAATTTCATGCAAAAAATCAAGGAATTAAACACGAAATTAGTGAAAGGGAGGAACGATTATACCGAGCTTATCGTGGGTGTAAAACCCGCAAATGAACCTTTTTAACCTTCCTTTTGCTTAATTGAACTTATTCCTTCAACCAATTGTCTTGAACTTTAACTCCAAATAAAACCCACAAATTGATTTTACAAGGTTAGGGTTTGAGTATTTTGGGTGATTTTTGGGTTTGAATGTGAGAAAAGGAGTACTAGATTGTGAAAATGTTGAAATGGAGTGAAGATTTTGGAGAAAATTGTTGAATTTGGGTGAGGATTTGGGTGAGAATGGAGAATTGAGTGGGTTTTCAAGGAGGAAGTAAGAGTTTTAGAGAGAGGAGGAGTGAGAATCGTGAGATAGAGAGTGAAGGAGTGAATTTTTTTTTTTATGTTATAATCGTGCTGCTGCCAGCCATTTTTAGGGCGGCACGGACGTGCAACATGTGGCACGGACGTGCAACATGTGGCACGGACGTGCAGCCTTAGACAAAAACGTGGGTAAGGTACTGAATTATTTGGCACGGACGTGCAATATGCGACACGGACGTGCTAGGTTGCACGCACGTGCGTAATTTGGCACGGACGTGCAGCCTCAGACAAAAACTTAGGTAACATACTGACTTGTTTAGCTCGGACGTGCAGGATTTAGCACGGACGTGCTTAGCCACCTTGCACGGACGTGCTTAATTTGGCACGTCCGTGCCAATCTGGAGAAATTTATTTTAAAATTTCTGATTGCTTCTGACTGCCTCTGCACGGACGTGCTATTCTCTGCACGTCCGTGCAGACCTGCTGCTGCACGATCCTTTCCCCCTTTTTTTTTGAGAATAATAGTAATAGTAAGGCATAATAATAATAAAATTATTATCATTACCATTATTATTATTATTATTATCTACTACTTCACTTCCACAAAAACCTTTTCTTACTTTTCTTTTCATCAACACCTACAAAAGACATTGAGAGAAAAGTTAGTAATAGTAAGAGTGATGAAAATTAAATAATAGTTTGTGAGAGAAAGAGAGTTGAGAAACTCGGGTTGCCTCCCGGAAGCGCTCTTTTAACGTTACTAGCTTGACGACGTTGCGAGATCAATGAGAGTAGGGAACATCAAACTCATCAAGGTGAACAACCTTGGCTTCCTCATGCACAAAACCGTCAAAGTATGCCTTAAGCCTTTGGCCATTCACTTTGAACGGTTCACCATTGTCATTTGAGATTTATATCGCTCCATATGGAAACACCTTCTTAACGGTGAAAGGTCCACTCCATCTTGACTTAAGCTTACCTGAAAACAACTTTAATCGAGAATTGAATAGTAGGACCTTATCACCTTCCTTAAACTCCCTTTTTCTAATATGCTTGTCATGCCAAGCCTTGGTCTTTTCTTTTTAAATCCTTACACTCTCAATGCATCCATTCTTAATTCTTCCAAGGCGTGGAGGTCAAGCAACCTCTTCTCACCGGCGCTTTGAAGGTCGAAATTCAATGTTTTGATAGCCCAATGAGCCCGATGCTCAAGTTCTATTGGCAAGTGGCATGACTTCCCATAAACAATATTGTATGGTGTGGTGCCAATAGGAGTTTTGAACGCGGTGTGATAGGCCCATAGAGCATCATCAAGCTTTGTAGACCAATCTTTTCTAGACCTATCCACCGTTTTATCATGGATCATTTTTACCTCCCGGTTTGAAATTTCAGCTTGACCACTTGTTTGGGGGTGGTAAGCTAATGACACCTTATGTCTCACACCATATTTCTCAAGGATAGCTTGAAAGGAACGCTTTGCAAAGTGTGAACCTCCATCACTAATCACAGCCCGGGGAACTCCAAACCTTGGAAAAATTACTCTTTTGAAGAGCTTGACCAAAACCTTAGCATCATTAGTAGGAGATGCAACCGCTTCCACCCACTTTGATACGTAATCAATGGCCACTAGAATGAACTTGTTCCCAAAAGAGCTCGGGAAAGGCCCCATAAAATCGATGCCCCATACATAAAAAATTTCAAGTTCAAGGATGTTGTTCAAAGGCATTTCATTTCTTTTTGAAATATTACCGGTTCTTTGACACCGGTCAGAAGCTTTCACCACACCCCACACATCTTTGAACATTGTTGGCCAAAACAAATCGCATTGCAATATTTTCGCCAAGGTCTTGTTGGCACTCATATGTCCTCCACAAGGTGAGGAGCGACACATTGTGATAACATCTTCAATTTCATTATCCGGGACACACCTTCTAAAAAGGCCATCAACACCTTGTTTGAAGAGCAAGGGGTCGTCCCAAAAGTATTAGCGAACATCATGAAGAAACTTCCTTTTTTGTTGATAGGAGAGGTCGGGAGGAAGAATAGAGCAAGATAAGTAGTTTGAAATGTCCGCAAACCATGGTGCTGGTGCTTGGAGAATAGCAAATAGTTGATCATCCGGGAATGAATCGTCGATTGGAAAGTTATCAAGATCACCTACAAGGATAGGCAACCGTGAAAGATGATCGACCACCACATTTTCGGAACCCTTCTTGTCCCTAGTCTCAATGTCATAGTCTTGTAAGAGCAAGACCCACCGTAACAATCTTAGCTTTGGTTCCTTCTTAGACAAGAGGTACTTCAAGGACGCATGGTCGGTGAAGACTATGACTTTAGATCCTAACAAGTATGACCTAAATTTCTCAATTGCATGAACAATGGCTAGAAACTCCTTTTCCATGGTTGTGTAATTCCTTTGTGAATCATACAAAGTTTTGATAGTGTAGTAGATAGCATGGAGCTTATTATCCTTCCTTTGTCCAAGAACGGACCCAATGGCAAAATCCGAAGCATCACACATAAGCTCAAAAGGAAGCTCCCAATTAGGGGGTTGAATGATAGGAGCTGAAATCAATGCCTCCTTCAACCTATAAAATGCTAGCAAACAATCATTAGTAAACACAAAAGGGGCATCCTTTACCAACAATTGAGTGAGCGGCTTTGCGATTTTTGAAAAATCCTTTATGAACCGGCGGAAAAAACCCGTGTGTCCAAGAAATCTCCTTATCCCTTTCACATTTGTAGGGGGTGGGAGGCGCTCAATGACCTCAATTTTGGCACGATCTACTTCAATGCACCTACAAGAAATTACATGACCAAGAACAATTCCTTCTTCTACCATGAAATGACATTTTTCCCTATTCAAAACCAAGTTCACCTCTTGACATCTTTTCAATACTTTAATCAAATTCGAAAGGCAAATGTCAAAAGATGAACCAAAAACAGAAAATTCATCCATGAATACTTCAATTGATGATTCAAGCATATCGGAAAAAATAGACATCATACACCTTTGAAATGTGGAAGGTGCATTACAATGTCCAAATGGCATCCTTCGATAAGCAAAGGTGCCAAAAGGGCATGTGAATGTAGTCTTCTCTTGATCCTCGGGTTGGATTGGGATTTGGAAGAATCCCGAGTATCCATCCAAGAAACAATTGTGACTATGTGATGCTAGTCTTTCCAATATTTGATCGATGAAGGGGAGTGGGAAGTGGTCTTTCCGGGTGGACTTATTCAATTTTTGATAATCAATACACATCCTCCACCCGGTGACCGACCTCGTAGAAATGGTCTCACCCTTATCATTCTTGATGATGGTCATGCCTCCTTTTTTAGGCACAACTTCAACCGGGCTAACCCACTTACTATCGGAGATAGGGTAGATTAAGCCTGCTTCAAGAAGTTTTAAAACTTCTTTTTTCACAACTTCCTTCATGTTTGGATTGAGCCTTCTTTGGTGCTCAATCGAGGAAGCATGATCATCATCAAGTAAAATCTTATGCATGCGTATAGTAGGACTTATCCCCTTAATATCATCAATTTTGTACCCAATGACACCTCTATACTCCCTTAAAACAACTAGGAGTTCCCCAAGAGAGGTATCATCAAGTTTAGCATTGACAATAATGGGATAACTCTCACTATCATCAAGAAAAGCATATTTAAGTAAAGGAGGAAGGGGTTTAAGTTCAACCTTGTGAGGAGGTGTAGTCCTCTCCTCTTTTACCTCCACATTAAGCACTTCCACTTTCTTTTCGTTGTGCACTAAAGGTTGGTTGAGCAAAAGATCATACCCCATTGTTTCTTCACCTTCCTCAACTAAGCCTCCCGTTAGAATAGCTTGCAAAGGATCTCCTTCAAACAAATTCTCTTGGAACTTCTCTAAGTCCCTTTCCAATGTATCAACTCTATGAACTTCATCATACAATGTCTTTTTCAATGTTTGTGGGAATGAAATTGATATTTTCTCATCTCCAACATTTAAGGTCAATCTTCCTTGCTTCATATCAATCACAACACCCGCGGTGTTCAAAAACGGTCTTCCCAAGATTAGGGGCACCGTAGTATCTTCTTCCATTTCCATTACCAAAAAATTACATGGCAAAAATACACTTCCAACTTGAACCAGCACATCTTCAAGAATTACCAAAGGTAGCCTAACCGTGCGGTCGGCCAATTGTAAGGACATTCTTGTTGGCTTCAAGTCTCCCACTTTCAAACTCTTAGCGATAGAATAGGGCATCAAACTCACACTTGCCCCAAGATCACATAAAGCATCCATAGCCTCTAAGTCTCCAATCTTCATCGGTAATGCATAGATACCGGGGTCACCAAGCTTTTGAGGAAGCTTGTTTTGAATGATTGCACTCACCTCCTTAGGAAGGGAGATGGTTGTACTCTCTTCAAGCCTACTCTTGTTGGATAAAAGATCCTTCAAAAATTTTGCATATGTAGGCATTTGTGAAATAGCATGAAGAAAGGGGATATTCACTTGAAGTTCTCTCATGACTTCAAGAAAGTTTGAAAACTTTTCATTCAATTTCTTTTCAACAATCCTATGAGGGAATGGAATGGGAGGCTTGTATACTTTCATGGGGGCTTTTCTACCTTTTCCTCATCTCCCTCGTTCTTACTTTGTGGCTCGTTTCTCTCAACATAAACTATCTCATTTTCAAACTCACCCTCATTTCTCACCACAACTCCCTCATCTCTCTTTTGTGGCTCCTCTTCACTCATAACCAACCCTTCATAAACTCTCCCCGATCTCAAAGTAATGGCCTTATCTTGCTCCTTTGGGTTCACAACCGTTGAGCTTCGGAAGTGACCACTAGGATTGGAGGATGAACTTCCAACTTGTTGCGCAATTTGAGCCAATTGATTCTCAATTATCTTGTTGTGTGCTTGAAGTTGTTGGATGTTCGCTTGCATATCCGCATTGCTTCTTCCTTGTTGTGTAATGAAGGTCTCAAGTGCGGCTTTTAGGCTAGATTTTTGAGGAGGTGAAGGAGCGGGTTGGTTATATTGTTGCCTTTGTTGGTTTTGATCCCTTTGGTTAGGATGACGGTAAGGAGCTTGTTGGTTTTGTGGATGAGATTGGTTGTATTGGTTTTGAGGGGGCCTTGATTTTGTTGTTTCCAACCCGTATTTTGTTGGGGTTTCCAACCTTGATTTTAGGGTTGAGAGTATTAATCGTTTCTTTGCCCAATAGCCGCAGCTTGCTCTTGGTTAGTTGAGTTGCAATAGGAGGACAAGTGATCATTTCCTCCACAAGTTTCACAAGACATGACTTGTTGTGAAGAAGAGCTTGGAGATGTAAGGGTGGCTTGATCTAGCTTGTGAGCTAGCATGTCGAACTTTGATGCAATAAGGTCTATTGCACTAAGGTCGTGGATTCCGCCCTTCTTTGCTTGAGGTTGCCTTCTATCACCTCCGTATGCATAGTGCTTTGCCACTTCTACAATCATCTTGTATGCATCATCTACCGATAGCTTTTTAAGGCTACCACCGGCCCCGTTATCAAGGTTGGCCCTTGAAGTAGGAGTAAGACCATCATAAAAGCTTTGAACAATGATCCATGATGTGAAACCATGGTGTGGGCATTCTCTAGTGTAGTCCTTGAAACGCTCCCAAGCTTCACTTAAGGTTTCATCAATCTCGTGGTTGAAATTGGTGATTTTCCTTTTTAGTTCGGCGGTCTTTTTGGGTGGACAATACTTTCCAAGGAAAGCTCTAGTGACTTCATCCCATGTGGTCAATGATCCCTCTTCTACCGTTCTCAACCAATGCTTTCCTTTGTCATGGAGGGAGAATTGAAACATGTGCATACGGATGAACTCTTCTGTAATGTTGTCTTGCTTGATGGTTGTGCACAATTCGAGAAAGTTGTCCAAATGAGTAAAAGGACACCCATTAGAACTCCGACCAAATTGATCACTTTGTATCATACAGATGAGTTGAGGTGAAAGCTCAAAATTATTTGCATTCGTAGTAGGGAGAGGTATGCCACTCCGAAGTGTGAAGGCATTGGGGTGGTCATAATCTCGTAACAATGGTGGAGGAGGATTGTTATCACCCATGTTATCTTCTTCGTTGGTTGCAAAGATTTCCTCCGGATTGGAATCCGAATATACAATAGAGAACTCGGGTGTGCCTTGCAAAAGCCTCCTCACGTTTCTCATAGTCCTATTTAACTCTAGATCAACGAGAATAAGCGGCAATTGCTTACTCTTCCGTGTCATGTAAGGTCAAACAAAGATAAGAAAAACGTTAGCAATGACTATCACAAGTTGAAAACACAAAAATACAAAAACAAATAAGAAAATTTATGATAAAAATATACACACTTAGACTCATTCAACAATAATACATTCAATTTGACTTTGCGTCCCCGGCAACAGCGCCAAAATTTGATAAGCCATCGTCGAGCCTACCAAAGATAAATTCCTATCTTGGTCTCACTAGCTAATAGCAAGGGTAAGAAAGGGTCGAACCCAAGAGGGGCGTTGAATCAATCACCGAAATACTACCGCATAAATAAGCTAAATGAAGTCGAAATTGGTTTGGTTTTATGTAACAAGTGCTAGTTCAAGTCAACTAAAGCTAGGGGGAGATTAACAATACTCAGAGAGTTCTAGGGCTTGGGATATACCACTCAATTTCGTCACAAATCACAATTAGCAAGTAGCAAACAATGGTAATTTGAGGGGATAATATAGGGAAAGTCATCTAAAGCACCCAACTACTCTCTCAAGCTAGAGGGATTACTCGAATAATGAATACAACCTACTCTCGTGGTTACAAAGCATAAAACAAGTATTAAAGCATAATCACGATGACAAAAACATTCCCTTGACTGGAAATTCCTATTCTCGTGGCATTTCAAGTCAATTAAGCATAAGGGAGCTAACTCAAGTTCATCTCTCGATCCTTCGTTGAGAAAGCTTAGATAATAGTTTTAGCAATGGCCATATACAAGAACTAAGAAATTAAACCACTTAAGCTCAACTAATTAACACCTAAAAATTACCAAATTAACACATGCAACAAGTAATTAGTGACTACATTGAGGGTTTTACCCAAACCCTAGGAAATTAGACTACTCACAATCCATGGAGATTAAAGCAATTAAGGATTTCAAGTAACTCATGAACAAGAATTAACTAAAGATTAAGCTAAATAACAATCTAATTATACAAGAATTAAGCAACATAATTAACAATCAAAGCAATTAAAATGAAAGAGAAGAGTGAGAAAATGTTACTAGAAGCTTCAACTTGAATATAAACGGTGGAACTTGTCTTCTACAATGATTGAGAATGAAATTTCAAGCTAATAATTATAATCTAACTAATGATTTGAGAATATTTGTGTTTCTACAATTGCAAACTAAGAGGAAGCACTAAAAACTTGGATGCCGTACAAATGAGCTCAAGGGCTTATTTATAAAGACCCACAAATATAAAGGACAGAGAAAACAAGAGTCGGTCACGGCAACAGGTCAGCACGGACGTGCTGAGGTTGGCACGGACGTTCACCTGGGAGGCAGAAGGTACTGTTTTGGCCAGGGCATCCTGCACGGACGTGCCAAATATGGCACTTACGTGCAGACCTTGTTCAGTAAAATCAGTTTTAAAACTGATTTGGGCTGAGCAACCTGCACGGATGTGCTGAATATCCTGCACGGACGTGCTGAGCTATGCACGGACGTGCAGGCCTAAAAAGCAGTAGGCAGTAGCTTCTTGTCGTGCTGGAACACTTCTGCACGGACGTGCCATACTTTGCACGTTCGTGCAGACTTTCTAAGGCCTTTATCTTCACTTTTCTTTGGTTTTGCTCCATTGTTTCAGCTTCTAACCTCGGTTTATCATCCAAATTCCTCAAATGGTCGTCTTTGAACCTAAAAACCCAACAAAAACACTAACAACCCGTGAAGCAAGGGATACACAAAAGTTGAACAAAAATAGAGTAAAAGTGAACCAAAATGCCAACATACCAAGTAAACAAGGTTCGAAATCAGCTTGCGAACAGGATGAGGTGGTGGTGGTGCAATTATCTCTGATTCTTGATCTGTACTAAACAAATAAATATGAGAAACTGTCCCAAAGAACTTACGTTTTATGAGACGAAAATAATAATAATAATAATAATAATAATAATAATAATAATAATAATAATAATAATAATAATAATAATAATAATAATAATAATAATAATAATAATAATAATAATAATAATAATAATAATAATAATAATAATAATAATAATAATAATAATAATAATAATAATAATAATAATAATAATAATAATAATATTAATAATAATAATAATATTAATAATAATAATAATAATAATAATAATAATAATAATAATAATAATAATAATAATAATAATAATAATAATAATAATAATAATAATAATAATAATAATAATAATAATAATAATAATAATAATAATAATAATAATAATAATCTAGACTAAAAAATTTAATCATAAATAAAAATAAAACCGTTTCCCCGGCAACGGCGTCAAATTTTGACAGGCTAAAGTCGTAACACCTAATCATAAGTAATTCCTAAAACCACTAAATAAAATAGATAGGGAAGTAGGGTCAAATCCACAGGGAAGCAATGTTCTTTTATTTCTAATAAATTATTATAATCTAAATTATCAAGTAACCAAGTTGTCGTATTAAAGGAATTAAACTAAGGAGATTATGAATAGGGAGAAATAAAAGTAGGGAGAAATCAATTAATAAAATCCTAGGGTATAAGTTCACCAATAAATAATATTCCAGGGTAAAACATAATAATTAATTTACCGGTATTAAATCTCATCTCTCGAATCTCGACTTCACCATTTATAAATTAGTCCGCCTATTGAAACTAAACCTAAACATCAATGCTCATCTCTCGAATCACGAATCAATATTACTTAACTCATATAAATTAAATCTGGACAAATCTAATTACATAGCATTAAATCAATCAATAGTAAATTAATCAAACATTATCAATCAACAATAATAAATTACCCCGTCATAATTTTCATTGATCCCCACAACCTTAGAATAAAACTACTCGTGCATAATTAAAACTAAACTAACCAAAGAAATTAAATTAAACATATAAAAAAAAGATTTAAAATAAAGAGAATAATAATATTAAAACTAATAACAACAAAGAGAACTAGAAAAAAAAAAGCAAATTTTAAATAAAACTAAAAGAATAAAATTTAAAGCTAATGAAAACTAATGAATTGGAAGAAAAACTAAATAAAGCTAAATTATGAAAGCTAATCAAGAAGTTGTGTAAAAACATGAAAACTAAAAATGACTAAAGTCAACTCTAAAGAATAAAACTATGAAATCCCCCTTAAACTAAAACAAAAGAAAAACTTATTTAACTCCTCACAACCTAGTAATTGGTTATTTATAATTTCCATTATAACCCACTAATCGACCTATATTTCACAACAAGGAAGCGCGCCCGCCCGAGCCACGATAAGCTCGATCGGGCCTGGTGTTTTTACTAGATCAGCAGCATCCTCTTGGGATTGGGCTTCTTAATTAATCCCAAATCTTTAACTTGCTTGATCCGTGGTACTAGCTGGTTCATTACTTGGACTTCTTCACTAATTAAGACCTATCAGTACGACCTTCAACTTTAAATACTCGGTCATAAATGCGATCCGACTCTAATATTTTTGAAGTGATTCAATAAGTTTGGGAATCGACATAATTCTTCAAATTTCTGCAAAATAATACCAACTCTACAAAGCACTAGAAATCGTATATTAGTAATAAAAATAGCACTGCAGAGCTCAAATAAGCATAAATATGACCATAGAATGGGGAATAAATATATATAAAATAGACTTATCAAATTGTATCACGAACTAAGTGACAATCAACCTCAATGTGCTTTGTTTGTTCATAAAACACTGGATTCTTAGCAAGATGCAGAGATGACTCATTGTCATAAAACAATTTTATTGACTTTGGATGTTGTACATCGAGACTCAATAACAATGATTTGAGCCATTTTAGCTCATAAGTAACGGGCGACATGGACCTGTATTCAGCTTTCGTAGATGATGTAGACATTGTGGGTTGCTTCTTGGTTTTCCATGAAATGGGAAACTCACCAAGAAACACTAGCCAACCAGATAAAGAACGACGAGTGAGAGGACAAGCAGCCCAATCTGAGTCACACCAACCCTGCAGATTCAAGTCACACTCAAAGCTCAATAAAATACCTTGTCTCGGAGTGCCTTTCAAATAAACGAACCACCCTTAATGTAGCATCCCAATGCTCACTATGAGGTTCTTGCAAAAAATGAGACAAAACATGAATTGAGTATGCTAAATCAGAACGAGTAACATCAAGATAAATCAAACGACCTAGTAGTCATTGATATGCCTCCGGATTAGAGAGAAGATCACAAGTAGCAAGACTGAACTTCTGGTTCTGCTTCATAGGAAAGCCATGAGAGAGGAAATAATCGCGTCGTTAAACGACTATCCCTAGATCAAATACAATTTATACAACCTAAACAAACCTAATACGAGTATAAGGCAAGCATAAGGGTCGAACCACAGGGAACGAATAAACACCACCAAATGTTATCGACAATTAAGCTAGTCCGGAATAAGAGATAAATAAACTAAATTCTAAAGATGCTAAAACAAGAAATAAAACATTAAGAGAAATGGATTAGGTATAGCATTTACTTGAACATAAACAAAGGCATAGAAATTGAATTAATTATGAACTAAACATGCTCAAATTTTGAAGTAAAAGATCCAATCTAGCCGCCTTCCGGGGTCAATTGGATTCTCGTAACATAGCCTCTATGTTTCCACACTAGAATCATATATTGGGAGGTGCAATCAAAGAACAATTGATAGTAATGAACCTTAACTAAGTCAACTTCCATTCCTTGTTAGCAAAGATTCACCTTTAATCAACCAACAATGTGCACTTGCAAGAAGTTAAAGAATATCAAGCATATAATGACTTTCATCACAAATAAATCAATTCTAAACCCTAAAACATGCTCAAGATCCAACTACACCACAACCATCCCCTTAATAGGGAAATTACTCACTAATCATGCTAATAACAAGATTAATGAACAAATAATCAAGAATAAACATGATTAATCAGCAATACCAACAACTAAAATAATAATCATAAGAAAGCAATAAAAATAGAGGAGAGAGAGTTAGAGATTCTCATTGATTGAATGTGAAAATCTACAAACAAGATGATCAATCTTCTTCTTCAATATTCAAGCTCAACAATGATAAAACCCTCACTTTCTCTCTCTAAACTACTCTAATCCTAACCTAAACCTAGATAGAGAATCTCTGCAAAAAACTAATTAGAGAGTAGAATAATTGGTAATAGTTCTCCCCCCTAATTACCCAAAAAATGGGTATTTATACTAACTTGGGAAAAATAGGAAAAACAAAAGGGGAAAAATAAAATAAATAAAGAAATAAGAAAAGGGAAAGAAATAATAATAAGAAAAGGAAATAAAAATAAACCCACAAATCCCCCAAAAACATCAGACCCCTACTTGCTCTTCTTCTTTTCGAATTAAGCAGCTCTAAAATGGGGTTTTAATCCCATACTTTGCATCTCACCAAATCAAACTAACAACCATCATCATCAAATCACCACCGCTCATAATCATTGAAAATCGGCATCAAGCAAACACCACTGTTCGATCTTCATTAAAAACCACGTGAGAAGCTCGTGCTACGGTTCAAAATGAACCCAGAAGACAGCACCCGCGGTGGTCTGAGCCGCGCCATCTCCTAGACATATCCTCGGCATCTACCAAAATTTGGATAAGGGGTGGAAGGACAGTGTCGCGCTCGTGGCAGAAGAAAACGCGCCCGTGGCGGCCTGGGTAGCTGCAATTGCGAATTTGGGCCAATTGATTGCGGTGGCTACTGCTCTGAGTTGCGGTGGTGTTGGTGCGCTGCTGGGATGGTATGGTGAATTGCGTGGGAGATTGAAGGGATGAGAGCAGGTTGTTATTGCGGTGGTGATAATATTGCGGGCTGCTCTGGTGTTGCGGGGTGGTTGTGAGGAGCTGATGTTGGTGTCGATTTGGGTGGCTGAAAGTGGTTGATTGTGGTTATAATTGAAGGTTGGTCAAGACTGCTAGATGCGGTTTATGGGTGCTGGTGCTGATGGGAGTGACGATGGAGCAGGGGAATTTTTGGTTGATGGTGGAGGTTGGTGCACTGAAGGTGAAGAAGACTTGGAACAGGGGAGGCTGTTTTAATATGGTGTAGGATAAGGGTAAATAGAGAGGGAGTGTGTGGTGTAGGATATTGAGGAAGTGATTGCGGTGGTGTTGGTGGCTTGTGCAGTCGGCAATTGACTTTTTACATGAATTTGGAAACCGAACTCACTTGACTTAAAATAGAACTAAGTAATAAAATAAAACCAAATAAACTAAATATAAAAGGAGAGAATTAAAACTAAAACTAACAAAATTAAATAAAACACAAACAAATAAAATATGAAAAACACACCAAACTAATTAAAATAAATAAAAGTAAAATAGAAATAAGAGAAATAAAACTAAAACTAATAAAAATATAAAACTATACAAGTAAATAAAATAAAATAAAATAACAAAATAAACTTAAAACTAATAAAAACTATGAAAGTAACAAAGAAAAGGAAAGAAATAAAATAAATCGAAAGCAAATTAAATACGAAAATAAACTAGAAACAAATTAAATAAAGAAATTAAATTTAAACATACTAAAACTAAGAAATAAATTAGAAACTTTATTAAAAAGAAAACAAGAGAATAAAAGAGAAAATAAGGGAAAATAAACACAAAAATGACTCTAAAAATACATCCTAAGAGTGACATAAATGTCACTCATCCAATTCCCTCAAGCTAAACCTTTGCTCGTCCTCGAGCAAAGCTAAGGCAAAAGAGCACAAGATGGAATTATTGAAAGCAAAAGAAACAAAATAGAAACAAAGAGAAAGAATGTACACTAAATCACTGCCGTAGGAATCACTGATGCATTTAGCGTATGCATCAAGCCCTTTAAACCTCCATCTCGCCAAAGAAGGCGAGTAAGCTCTCGCGAGGGTTTCCTAAGAGGTTTAACCCACAACTATTGGCAACACATAACATTCAAGGCAAAGGTGAAATCAAGAAAACTCAAGTTTTGACATTTCAAACCAAACACAAACAACGGGCTAAGTGCACAAGAATGCAATCCTTTCTAGACATTAAAGGTAGACAAGCAAAAGAATAGCTAAGGTTAGTACACACATAAACCATGCAAAGGGTAGAGAACTTAGAGGGACTTACACTCCTCCTTATCTTCAACCAAACTTCCGCGTCCTCTCTAGTTTTGCATCCAGTTTTAAGGTGATATCTCGAGATTCCACGAAGGAACCGGAAGAAATAAACAATGAAAAACATATAGGCTACTCGACATCTTGGCATCGATAGCTCACTCAATAGGATTGGCTTGATTACCCTCCACTGGCAGTAACTAAACCTCACTAAGGTCAAAAGGTCTTAAAAGGGTTGAAACGTTTAGGCTAGGATAATGGGCGTGGAAATAAATTTGGAAATTGGTGGTAAACTTAGAAGTGAAGCAAGGTTGATCATTCCTCAATTCAAACTCAATAAAATACCAACTTTCAAATAAAAAATTCTAGCAACTCCTCCCCAAAGCTTATTCTTTTTCAACCAAACAACAAATATTTTTGTATTTTGTCAATATTTTTGTTCTTTTTTTTTTCTTTTTTTTCATTTCTTTTTATTCTTTGCTCTCGCCTCTTTTAACTTTGAGTGACTTTTTCTTTCATTTCCTTTATTTTCTTCACATTTGCTCAACCATTCAACATAACAAAGATAATCACAAGTACTAAAATATGAGTTTTTCAGTTCTTTTTCATTCTTTTTCTCACTTTCATTAACCAAAAATACAAATCAAGTCCCAAGAATGCTTCACAAAAACTAATAAAGGTGAAAATAAAGCAAAGGTCCATTGGTTTGTAATGTGGTTATGCCAAAGTAGGGGAAAAAAGGCTCAAATTGGGTTACTAAATGAGAAAATGCAAAAGAAAAATAAAAGAATAGAAAATAATAAAACAAAACAAAATCCTAATTTCCTTCGTCTTCCCCTAGGTTTGTTCGGTCTCGATCTCGGGTAGAATCAAGCCAAATTCTCGAAATAAGCTAGTGAAGGTTCAATGGGCACTCAAGAGGGGGGGGGGGTGAATTGAGTGTTAAGTAATCGTTGGCTAATTTTGCTTCTTTTCGGATTATGTGTGAGGAACCAGTTGTGCTGGTTCCCGTACGCAGCGGAATATAAATAAGCAATAAAGAAGACAACAAATTTAACGAGGTTCAGCCAACTCAGGCCTACGTCCTCCTATCCTAAGTTATTTATTAATCTACTCCGAAAAACAAAGACAAAGAACACTCTGCTGTTTCCCTATTCCGGGAACCAGCAAACCCCACACTCTACTCCGAGTGTGCTCTCGACTTACACTCGTAAGCCCAATGTGTTTGAACTCACAAACACTCACCCAGCCTTTAGCCTCTTTGCCAAAGACTCAATTACAAGATCAAAACTCTCTAATGATCTAACTCTCAAAAGTTAATGTAGAGAAAATATTAAACACTAGATGCTCTTGTATATGATTCAATAATGGATTTAGTGCTTTTGCTCTCAATAATGAAAAAACTCCTTTTTATGCGTGTGAGAGATGTGTTCAGATTATTAGCGAATAGATTGTATTTATAGTCTTAGAAAACTGAAACCCTAGTTACCATAAATCATGCCAATAAGATAAACATGATTTAGGTAAGTATTTATCTTTAATTGATTCTATTATAAGATAAAATCAACTCAAGATAATTACTCCTAGTTTTTAGGTATTTAAAGATTATATCACATCTATTTACAGCTGCCAAGATATATTTTCAAAACTGAATTTTCAATAAAAAATCTTTTTATAAAATCTTTTTAAAATCGCAGCTCTAATAACCTGATCAGTTAACCTGGTCCCCAGACCTGGTTCCCTGACTTGAACATGTTATGAAATTTGTTCCAATCCTTGTACCAAATTTCACAACGATGCTCGATATATTTAAAGCACTTTATATATCCATTAATAAACCATACTACGGAGCATTTACATGAAGATCTTAAAAAGCTCTTTCTTGATGTGGATCTTCCTTCATGTAAACTTCAAGTCTTGAAAACCTTCTTTAGATAACCTCAATTGTAACCAATGGAACTTTCTTCAATCTCTTCGAAAGTCCTATCTGCTTCAAGACTTGGAATCAACTTATATACTGCACATTCAACAAGGTTAATGCACAATATAAAGTAAGTGACTGCTTTTCCGCATAGCAGTCGAGGAAACGGTTCATACTGGTTCCCCACCAGTACATAGCACATTTATCATCTAACTGCTTCCTGTATATAGATAAGTTAGTTCAATAGATAACTCATATAGTCAATAACTTATCTAGGGAAACAGTGTTCTATTATAGCTGGTTCCAACCAACTGTTTTCAACACTTATTAAAACCTGTTTCCCATAGCTGTTTGTCATCATTCAAAACCTAAGGGACTCAACAAATTCCCCCTTTTTTATGATGACAAACTTTTGAAGTTCCTGAACCTGTGGACATGCTCAAAAGGAAAACCGTCAAAAACTTCAAGAACTCAAGACTCTTTGGAACAAGTCAGTTAGGCCAACTGGTTCCCTAAACAGAAAATAGAAAATACGAAATAAAAAGACTCAAACTGACTCAATCTAAACTAGCTAAACCTTAGGCTTCAACTTCAGACTACTTCCCCCTTTTGGCATCATTAAAAAGTATCCCAAAGTAAAAGCAATGTGCACAAGTTAATGTGCTTATCCATACAATGGCATCAACCACCATTCAAGCATTATGCTGCAAAAAGAGATTAGTCAAACAGTTCATACCATAGCAGAGTTAGTAGTTCATACAAGCCAACAAAGTTCAACCAAAGAAGCCCAAATCCATCCAAAAAGAAAGTTCATGGAATGGAGAGAAGTAGACAGACCAACAAAATCAGTTATTTTAGAATAAACATGAGGGTGAGGAAACAAGAACAGAAACAGCATCACTCCTCATCATCATTCTCGTTCCCTTCCTCCTCCTCGAACTTTGCAACATCTTCTGTATTATCATCTGATTCCTCTTCATCCTTGTCACCATGCTCTGCTTAAACCAAAATCATTATATTACTAAGCATATTCTTGTGATTCCCCAATCTGTTTCAAAACCACTTCCTGACCTGCTGGTTCCTCTATTTTTTTTTTTTTTTTTTTTTATAAATCATGAGAGATCCGCACTTATTCATAAAGTTCTCCTTGTTGCATAACGAGTACAAGACTAGCATCACATCAATCAAGCAAAGACCTCCACCCTTTTGTGGTGTGAAAGGTTCTTGCTGGTACCCTTTTTCTCTTGGTTTCCGGAAGAGAATTAATGGACTGTTCCTCCTACACCTTCTCAGTGAACTTCTTTAATGAAGATTGAGTTACTCTACTTCGTACCATGGTCTTAACAATGAGTGTCTCCTTATTGTAACCAACAATCTCTATTTCATCCTCTTCACTCTGACTTTTCCGAATTTCCTCCAACTTCGGGCTTAAGGACATTTGAGCTTCCTTCTGATGTTCCCCCTGAGACTGAGCTGGTTCCTTGAGTGAACAGTAACCGAATGAATAATGATGAATTTAAAGCATACGAGAGAGAGAAAGAGAATTTCGAGTGATGATGATTGATGATCTGCACAAAGGGTTAGTGTATATTTTTAACAATGAAGCACAAAGAGAGAAGAAGGAAAGAAAAGAGTTAGTTGAGCCAATAAAAAGCAACTGTAAAGGATATTTTTAAATTGAAATCAAAAATTTGGTAATTATCTTTTACCATAATTATCTCAACCAACTATAAATAAGGCATATGATATGTTTGCCTTTTATATGGGATTAAATAACTGAAATAAGATAAATTCCTTCCAAAAGGAAATATCTTATAGTAATCTTCCGAAAATAAAAGATATTATCGGATGACATATCAGAGCTGGTCTGCTGTTTCCCTTTGCTGGTACCTGTATAGAACCATGTCACGCTGTTTCTGGCAATTCAGCCTGATTTCACCTGTTTCTTACAACAATGATTCTCAATCCTTTTGAGATTTTGAACCATCTACACAACACTTGAAAGATATCAACATAAGTATGTACACACACTATACAAGAGAATACCATTCTAACCAATCATTGAAGGAAGTAATTGAAGCCAATACCTAAAATCTAACTAGACCTAAAAGGACTCTTAACCTACAAAAAGACTCTCTACACAAAGGCTTTGTGAAGATATCAACAATTTGATCTTCACTTTTACAAAACAACATCTCCACCAATCCTTTTTCCACATTGTCTCTTAAAAAATGGTGTCTTATTTCAATGTGTTTTGTCTTGGAGTGTTGCACAGGATTCTTTGAAATATTGATTGCACTAGTGTTATCACAGAAAATAGGAACACTTTTATAAATAACACCAAAATCTTTCAGCTGGTTCCTTATCCACAGTAGCTGGGAACAGCATGAAGCTGCAGCTATATATTCAGACTCTGCTGTGGATAGGGCCACTGAATTTTGCTTTTTAGAACCCCATGAAATTAGACAAGAGCCAAGAAAGTGTGCCATACCTGATGTGCTCTTTCTATCAACTAAGAAACCAGCATAATCTGCATCTGTGTATCCAATAAGATCAATGGTACTGCCTTTGGGGTACCACAATCCCAGTTTTGCTGTTCCTACAAGATACCTAAGTATCCTTCTAACAGCCTTCAAGTGAGATTCCTTTGGATTGCTTTGAAACCTAGCACACAAACCAACAGAAAACACAATGTCAGGTCTACTAGCTGTTAGGTAAAGTAGAGAACCTATCATTCCTCTATAAAGAGAAGCTTCAACATCTTTTCCCTTAAGATCAGCATCTAATTTTGTAGATGGGGAACAGGTGTATCATAAGCTTTGCTGTTCTCCATGCCGAATTTTTTCAGCAACTCTTTTAAGTACTTTTGTTGATGGATCATTATTCCATCATCCATTTGCTTAATCTGCAGCCCTAGGAAGAATCCTAGTTCTCCCATCATGCTCATTTCAAATTCACTCTGCATAAGATTAGCAAATTCATCACATAAAACCTGATTAGTAGCACCAAATAAAATATCATCAACATAAATTTGTACTACAATCAAGTGTTTCCCCCTGGTTCTTATGAACAAGGTCTTGTCTACTGTTCCCCTCTTGTAATCATTTGCCATCAAGAAATTGGACAATCTTTCATACCAAGCCCTCGGAGCTTGTTTCAACCCATATAATGCTTTGTCCAACTTGTACACATGTTGGGGGAACAGTGCATCTTCAAAACTAGGTGGCTGCTCCACATATACTTCTTCCTTTAAATATCCATTGAGGAAGGCAGTCTTTACATCCATCTGAAACAGCTTAAAATTCATGTGAGCAGCATAAGCAATTAAAATCCTAATAGCCTCTAGCCTAGCTACTGGTGCAAACGTCTCATCATAGTCAATTCCTTCTTGTTGATTGTACCCTTGCACCACTAGCCTTGCTTTGTTTCTGACTATAGTACCAAGGTCATCTAACTTGTTTCTAAAGACCCATCTAGTGCCAATGACTGATCTTTCCTTGGGACGGGGAACCAGGTGCCAAACCTGGTTCCTCTGAAACTGATTTAACTCATCTTGCATAGCTAGTACCCAATCAAGATCAGTCAATGCCATTTTATAGTCAGTAGGCTCTACATTAGACAGGAAAGAATATAAAGCACAAAAGTTTTGAAAAACATTTGTTCTCGTTTGAATCCCCTTATTTATATCACTTATTATTTGATCAGTGGGATGAGAAGATTGATATCTATAACTTTTAAAATTAAGACTGTTTTGTGCTTTCTCATTAAGTTGGGAACCAACATGTTCATGGATCTCTCCTTCTTCTGAGGAGCCAGGAGGATTCACATTCATGTTGTTTCCTCTATCATTACTTACCTCAGGTTCAGGGGTGGTACCTTCTTCTGTTCCCCCTGAACTCATTACCTGTCTATTATTTGAGGAACCATCAGGACTTGGTTCCCCTTCAGAGTCCTCATTATCTTCATTTTCTTCTCTAGGCACTTCATCATTATCATCTGGTGGAGTATTTGGTAGGCCTAGATCTGCTTGCACTTCATCCGTGGGACCAGTATACTGGTTCCCCGTGAAATCCATCAATCCAATCACTTCATCAGGTTGTACCTGCGCAATCTCAGAAGACATGTTAAATTCATCAAAAATGACATGGACACTCTCCTCAACACAAAGAGTCCTTTTATTGAAGACTCTATATGCTTTGCTGTGAGAAGAGTATCCAAGAAAGATTCCCTCATCACTTCTAGGATCAAACTTATCAAGTTGATTCTTCCCATTATTATGCACATAACATTTACATCCAAAGACACGAAAGTATGTGATGTTGGGCTTTCGACCTTTAAGAAGTTCATAGGGAGTCTTATTTAACTTTGGTCTAATGAGACCTCTATTCAATATATAGCAAGCAGTGTCAACAACTTCTCCCCAAAAACTCTTTGGGAGACCACTCTCAATGAGCATCGTCCTCGCCATCTCCTCAAGAGTTCTATTCTTCCTTTCTACAACACCATTTTGTTGAGGTGTTCTAGGGGCTGAGAAGTTGTGATTAACTCCATGTTCCCTACAATAATCAATAAAGTTAGCATTATCAAATTCAGTACCATGGTCTGATCTTACCGAGACCAGCTTGTGGGTGAGCTGGTTCTCCACTTGTTTCACCAATGTTACCCATTCTTCAAACGTTTCATCCTTTGTGTGTAACATCATTACCCAAGTGTACCTAGAATAATCATCAACTATAACACAGACATATCTATGACCTCTTCGACTTTGTACTCTCATGGGACCACACAAATCAATGTGTACAAGTTCGAAGGGTCTGCTGGTACTCAGAACAGTTTTAGACTTAAAAGAAATTTTGACCTGTTTCCCCCTTACACATTCAGAACAAACTTTATCAGCTTCATACTTAATGTTAGGAAGGACTACAACTAAGTCACGTGTTTTAAGTTTGTTTAGAAGTGTTAGGCTAGCATGTCCAAACCTCTTATGCCAAATCCATTGATTATTGTCAGAAACAGCTCTCAAACAGATGGACTTGTCTTGAGGGATTTTATCTAAGAAGGTGATGTAAACATCATGCTTCCTGGTTCCCTCACATACAAGTTCTCCTGTTTGTGAGTTAACTATGTGACATAGGTTGGCTTGAAACTCAACTATATTACCTTTGTCACATAATTGAGAAATACTCAAGAGATTATGTTGCAAGCCTTCAACATAATAAACATCATCTATTGCGTTAGAAAGTGTCTTACCAACCTTACCTAAACCAGTGATGGTTCCCTTGCTGTTATCCCCAAAGGTGACACTTCCTCCATCAAAGGCCACTAGTGAAAGGAATTGATCTTTATCCCCGGACATGTGTCTTGAGCAACCACTGTCCAAATACCAATAGGTGTCTCCCTTCACTCTAGCCTGCAAGAGCAAATCAAACATTAGTTTTAGGAACCCAAACATACTTGGGTCCCTTTTCAACAACATTAACATCTTGTTGATCCTTTCTTCTCCACACATATTTTACACCCTTGCTGTTCTTATTAGCACTAATTTTCTTAGCTGGACATTCATGTATCTTATGTCCATTTTTACCACAATGAAAACACACATGCATCTCTTTAGTCATGACATACTTGCCTCGTTGATATTCTTTGATCCAGGTGGTTTCTCTGGGAGACCAGTTAGTCCTGGTTCTCTGTCTAGTATAACCAAGACCAACTTTTCCTCTGTTTCCTCTTGATGAAGTCAGGTAATTTAAGGATTCTTGAGCATTCAATAATTTGTCCACATGTCTATGACTATCATTAAGTTCTTTTTCTCTGGTTTCAAGTGTTTTAGTTAACAATTCGTTTTTCTCTTTAAGAAAATCAAAGTTACTTTTTAAAGCTTCGAATTGTAGATTAAGCTTTGAAACCATAGAGTCAATAGACAAGTCAACAACCACTGGTTGCTTGTCCTTTTTCAGTTGATTGATTTCCGCATGCAAATCACAAATATTACTTTCATACTTATCAATCGTATTACTGACATCTACACTGGTACCTGTAGGGGAAACAGTGAACTTAGCAGCTTTAAGTGAAGCAATTTCCTTGTGAGAGTTTTCCAGGTTGTAAGCCAATGTTTCAAAGGCCTTCAACAAGGAAGTTCTAGTACACGAATTTGCTTTACTTATAGCTACTGAAAAATCAAGAGTATCACTAGTGGTTGATAAGTCTCTAGGGAACCAGGAGGTCAGATCCTCTTCACCATCAATTGGTTCAAACGATCTTTCCTTTTCTAGTTCCACTTTACACTTGTCCAATTCAACCTCTACTTCTGCTACTTGATTTTTTAGTTCATAACAGACTCCTTCTAGATGATCACAACTAGCAATAGCAATATTACATTCACCACGTTTTTCTTTTAATTCTCTTTTGCAAGTTATGTATGTTTCACTTAGTTTATAGCATTCATCTAGTAAGGAATCAATACAAGCAAGCATATTTTCTCTATCATATTCATGCATATCTTCTCTAATTTGCTCTAAGCTTACCTTGCGTTCATGTAGTACATCCTTCTTTGCCATAAAGCATTTGTTGAATGTACTGGTTCCCCCTCTGGTTCCTGGACCAGTGCTGTTTTCCTTGATGTTTGTAAAGGCAGTTAGGCAAACATCTGAGTTGGGTGATCCTTCTTCTTCATCTGACCCTGAGTCAGAGTCTCCCCACATGGAAGCTATCATGGCATTCTTGTATGCTTGTTTATCTCCGGATTTAGACTGTTTGTCATTCCACTTAGGACAATCTCGAATAAGATGTCCTTTTTCTCCACACTTGAAACATCCTGTAGAAGAAGAATTAGAGTTAGATTTTTTATAGTTTTTAAAATGCTTACCTTTGAAATTCTTTCTTTGATCTCGAAGAGATCTCTCAAATCTTTTTGCAATCATGCTAATTTCATCTTCATCATCTTCTACTGTTCCCTTAAGCGCCATGCCTCTTGCTGGTTCCTTCTCAGACTTAGAGTCAATCAGCATCTCATGAGTCATAAGGGAACCAATCAGCTGTTCCAGAGACAAGGTAGACAGATCCTTGCTTCATATACTGCTGTTACCTTGGCTGTCCATGCATCTGTTAAACTACGCAATAATTTTCTCACAAGATCCTCGTCAGATAAATTTTTACCAAGAGATCTAAGATCATTTACAATAGTCATAAACCTACGAAAGCAATCATTGATTTTTTCATTTTTATTCATGGCAAACAATTCATATTTAGACATGATTAAATCAATTTTAGACCGTTTTTACCTCACTGGTTCCCTCAAACGCAAGTTCAAGGGTGTCCCATATCTCCTTAGCACTACTGTAGCCAGATATACGATTTGTTTCGGTCTCACCTATTGCTTGTTGTAGTA